>NC_022026.1:47747692-47780491 GCF_000317375.1 Microtus ochrogaster | reverse complement strand
ACACACACACACACACACACACACACACACACACACACACACACACACACACTGTGAACTCTCTCAAGCGAGAAGTTTTCCAATCAACAGCACTTGAACACTTAAAAAAAAATACTGCTTCTTACCAAAAATTTCTGCAAGGACCATTTTGAATTCATTTCTCTGGAATGTCTTTGACCAAGATTGTTAATTCTCGTGTGTATTTGCAGAGAAGCAGCTACCTGCTGCAGTTCTGACAAATGTCTCATAGCCTGATTGCCACTAGATTGACATTCCTAATTTGACTACGACTTGGCAAGGAGAAAATTCCTCAAGCATTCTACCTGAAGACAAATGAGTTTCAGTCACCGAGTTTTTGTTCAGTTCACAAACACACACCTCGATGCCATCCTTCTTTTCTTATCTCTCCTGCCCACAATAAAGAGTCACCTAACACATACATTTGTAGACTAAAGTCTACCTGTGTGGCTAAAGACTTGACTTCAGGCTATTTCTCTTTCTTATCGATCCTGGATATGTATGTATATATATATATATATACACACACACACACACACACACACACACACACACACACACACACACATAAACTTTATACATTTGGCTGCCAGCTATGTCCAAACAAGTCTTGGGGTCCTTGATCAATGAAAAACTGTATTTTTCCATAGAGAATGAATCAGAATGTTGAGATGCTATGTGAAGATATGGGTTTGGAGAGGGTTGCTTTGGTCCTCTTTCTGCACCTCAGATTACGAAGAGAAGGTCCAAAATTAATTTCCTAAATTTTGCTTTCTTTTCATTATCAATCATTTATTAAAATTGATTACCCAAAGTTGAATTCATAGGCAAGGCTGGTGTCTCTTCCAATAAGAAAGAAATACACAGTTGCTAATGGTAGAACTTCAGATTCAAGAGCAGATTGGAAAAGATACTCCTGTTAGAAAATATTTCCTTGCAATCACCTCCTTTGGCATCCTGATGACAGAAGGTGCTGGTATTCAGGGACACTACTTAAATTCTCACCTAATAGTGGGATTTAAGCTAAATTTAACCAGTTTTTTATGTGAATTCCTCTTGAAGAACCTTTTAGGTAAATTAATTGATAAGAAACAGCATCCCTTCTTGTAGAAATTGTGGAGTTACTTTAGAATCACTGGCAGGTGTCACTGGAGTGAAGACACTGTGTCACTTGAAAATGTTCTAGTATCCTGTGGCCTTTGTATAAGTTCATGGTACTGCCATAGGGCATCTTAGTTAACAGTTTGGGAAACAAAGTTATATAGCTTTTTTAGTAATTTATCTACTGATATTCTCTCCTACACATGGTTTGAGATGATACTCTGTTTAAAAATCCTCAGTAATAAAGTATACATTTTTTCATGTCATTAAATATTCTTATATAATACTATGATTTTTGTTAATTCCTATAGGATAGAATGTATATAAAAATTTATTAAAGTAAGCTCTTTTTTGGACACTTGGGATGTATATATTTATTTATATTTTCCTATTAAAATTTTGACTTGATGAACATATTAATGAACAAATCTTCACATAGACTTAGAGTTAATTCCCAGATGTGGAATTGCTGGAAGAAAGTGCATGAATATTTAGAGTTTTCCTTCTCCTCTGGAAAGAGTGTAGTGATTTATATTTTCTCTAATTTTATGAGGTTATATATATTACGGGCCTTTCATTTGATGATAAGAGCTTTATTAAAATTGACTATTAATATATGTTCATATACTCAAATATTTTAGCACTGTGCTAGGGACTTGCATAAACATGATCTAATCTTATTTATATAGTATCACATGAAATATACTTAATGACCTTGTAAAGTTGAAATGATTTATCCCTATCTTACAGACAAAGAAACTGGAATTTAATTATTAAAAAACAGAAAGAAACCAGGATTCAGAAAGATACAACAACCTTTTCCAAATCACAAAATTTAGACAGTTGGGGTTTCAACCTACAATCTTGTCATTAAATGATAGACACATTAAGGACTTGATGACAAGCTATCATCATCTTCATTGCCATCATCAACCATCATCCTCATCGTTGTCATCAGGCCTAATATTTATGGAGTGCTTACCATGCATTAAGCACTGCTCACAAACACATTCAACTTTTAGTGCCAAACCCATGAGGTGTTATCAATTCTTATGGCTAAGACAATGATTTGAAGGATGCACTGGTCTAGAATTGCACAGTTTATATGGTAGAATTAGTATACCAGTTCAGGCAGTTTGCCACTACAGACCATGCCATTGTTAACCAGAATGTATTATAGTGTCCAACATAGCAGTGGGAATCTATACTGGAGACTTATTATGGATATTTTTTAAAAGGAAGAAGAAATGGCTTAACTAAGTCTTATCGATTAAAAAAAGAAAGCCACTCTCTAATAAAATATAAATCTAATAGTTCTCTAAGAAAATGTGAATCCAGGGTTTTGTCTACAAAGTTCCTATCCTTATTCCTGTAACCTTTACTCTTTAAGCAACATATGGCCTTTCAAGCTAAAAACATAGAAACATATTCTAGCCAAGTCTGTGAGGTCTAACTTGAATGGAAAATCTTCTAAGGAAATTGATGACCCAAACTCAACTGTAAACAAAATTCCCCCAAGTGATTTGGACATTTCAAGAATTGAGAAATTCAAGATAGGCAAACTTTCAGGTGTTTACCAAAGTATAATCTAGGATCCTCTTATTGCTATCTATTGGGTAAACGAAGCACAGTTATTGCTAGTCACTACTTAAAGTCTTTTTCCAGGCATCTTATTTAGGTATTTAGATGTCATTAAAAATTATGCAGATTATAAAAAGGATTATGTTTTCTTGTCACCTCTGTAAGCACTGAAAATTTTTGTCTCACCTCCTCCCCAAGAAAACCAACTTAATGAGCCGCAAACATATTATAATGAATGGGAAAATATTTTTAGCATTTTTATGCAGAAAATACCTCATTAGAAGCAAACACTTTGGGAAGCGTATTTAAGCTTAGTAAGAACTTGTATCGAGTAGGAACTTTTATAGCAATTCACTACCATGTATAGCATTCTGTCTGATGGATCAGAAAATCATAACCCCCTTCTTATTCTTGAGTTACATCACAGCAATGTGGTGAGTACAGTATGGTGCCCAGTACATACTCAACTCAAGGACACAGTGCCTACTAGCTGACTGCAAACAGGAAAAATACCTGTAGGGCATCTAGTCTCATTCAAGTTCTTATGTGGATGTTATAACATGCAAATTCATTTAGGTGAAATATGTTTCCATCTGAGTTTTTGACATCATGGAACCTGGACATTTTGCACTATTTTGTATATTGTGCAGTCCATACTGCTGTAGTGTTTAGAGTCATGCGGTCAATTTCAAACAAAATCCTCAATTCTTACATGCAGGGCTGTAACTTCTTTAGACGGCAGGCCTTGAACCCGAAATAAGAGAGTAGGCATGCTGGCAAGCTTGACGACAATCTGGACTGGCTTGGTGGTGAAACCATAATTCCTGACTTCGATGATACAAGTACACAGAAGCGAATGTTTACTTCTCCCCACCAAGGCCCCAGAAGGCGCATGTGGGATGAAGTGTTCGCAGCAGCTGCTGATGGAGTTTGCAGGTGTTTCCACTCAGGCCCAGCTTCATCATCTGTGGTCCACGCTTGAGAGCTTGGCCTGAGTTACAGCCACATCCCCCCAGATTAGGCTCTAACCACCCGCAGTGATGATGTCAGTGAGCTAATAGATTACCCTAGGGAAGTAGCCTCTTACATTGAATGGGAAAGCTTGAACTTATGATTGATTCTAGTGGTAACTTTTCACATCCCGTAAGTTCTTTTCCAGCTTCTTCTGTGGAGTCAGACTGGTAATAATGGCAGTAGCAGTGTGGTTAACATTTATAGGTGTCTTAGTCTGTGTCAGTCAGTCCCTGTGCAAAGCTCTGTACATATTCAAGCCCTATTAAACTATATAAATAATATCCTCTTATTGCAAAGGAAGGAACTGAGAGAAAGAAATAATCCTAAACTCTAACATATAAGAAGAGCTGGGATTTGAAGTAAAATTGTCTTCTGATTTCAGAGTCCTTAACAATTATTGATTTTCTGTATTATACAACTAGCAAGTGTGTGTGTGTGTGTGTGTGTGTGTGTGTGTGTGTGTATACCCCAAAAGGAAAAGAGTTCTTACATGCCTATGGCCTGCTCAAACAGCCAACCCAGCTTCCCTCACTGAGCAGAGAGGGACTCAATGCTCCAGAAGAGCAAATGCAGGCAGCTAGCAGCCACCATGCTTACCGTTAGGAAATGGCGGTCCTTGGCCTCGCGCCTCCTCTGGCTGTGAGCAGGAGGGTAGGCTGGCAGTGGTGGAGCAGCTATGGACAGGGGAGCAGCAGGTCTTTGCTCGCGACGATCACTTCGGCTCCGGTGTTCTGCAGGCGCAGAAGAGATAAACATAATGAAACACACTTGATAGTTTCAATTGTTCTTCCCCTCTTGACAGTGTTAACAAAGAGCTGCAAAAAAATGGTGAACTTTCATTAATCTAGTTAATCTATGTGCCACATCAGATTTTTAGAATGGTTCCTAACTGAATGTTCACTGTGAATACGATGGCAGATACACCCACCTCTATGGGTCCATCTTATAGTCTTGGTACATAGTGGCTTACTTTTATAAATTCAACACTTCTAAGTTCAAAATCTCACAAGTGAGAACAACAACAAAAAAAAGGCTAAGAACAATGGCAGAAGGCTTGCCAGCACGAGGATTAAAGTGCAGAGAAGATGCAGCCATACCATAGCTGCTGGCCCTAGGTGCCACTAGCTCCAGGAAGGAAGATTTTATGAGCCAGTTTTTCAACTATAGATACCTGAAATTGGCTATGGCGACTGTATTTATATCACAGAAAATGACAAATGTTAGGCACTGGGTGTTTTATTTATCTTCTATGTTTTCCCCCAGGAAAGTGGGTAAGAAGCACACCAATGCAGCCATCTACATCCTCCTCTTCCTGCTACCCACAGAGACTCAAATGGTTTTATAATCTTGTGCTCCCAGAGAAAGCAAGACAATCCCAGTGGCACCATTCTTATTACTCCAGGATAAAGCTGCCTTTGTGGGAAAGCTAAGAAATATCGGGGGGAGGGGGTTAAGTAATAACAATCACTGAGATAAGGTCCTGAGTTGGATCATCAGCATTACCAAAATAAATAAATAAATAGATGTCACAGAGATGCTCGAAATACAATTTAGGTTTCCAGTATTTCATGTACCTTAGAACACCCCTTGCTTACACTAAAAGTTGTCTGTCTTTTGAAATATAGCTTACACTCACCCTCAGAGCTTGAAGTTTTGCACAAATTTGTGTATCCCAGTTTTCATTCTGTCTTTGCATTGTTTAAGGTTAGTATCACTCATATCATGTACAATATTATTCCCAATTCCCAACGTTTATTGACATGTGCCAGAAATGCTTTGCTAAGGCTTTCATCTGCACCTTCTCAGCAACCCCACACAAATGGGCATCAAGCTGCCCCCTCATCTGCAGATGTGGAAACAGATGCAGGAAGAAAGGGTCACTGTTCAGTGATGAGTGGTACAGACATAGTTCTTGTGTCATCAACCTTGATACGGCTTGACCTACGGGCATTGTAAAGGACAAATATACATCACTTGTTGGAGCAAGACGTTTTGGATTTTGCAGTATTTGAATGTAATTATATTTTGCTGCAACTGAATTCTTTGACCAGTTACAACACTATGACTTATGAGGTACCATTTGCCTCTTTTTGCCTGTGGTTGATGGAAAGCAAACTAAGCTGATCCTTTCAGGTGATGTCAGATGTCCTTTCTTTCAAGGCTGTATCATCCCCATTTGCATGTTTGTATTGATTTTACAAAAATACCATCTCTCTAGTTGTCAGTCTTTTGAACTGTATTTAAGTGGACCTTGGAGCAGTTAGGTATGTGTGTGGGCGGGGTGGGGTATGTGATTATGTTGTATAGGTTTATGCTACTATGCTATATTCCTAGCCATTTAGTATATTTTCTTGAGACAATGTCTCACTAAATTGTCCAGGCAGGTCTTTAAACTCGGCAATCCCCTTGCCTAGCTTCTTGAATTCACAAGTGGTCTGTGCCACAAGGCCAAGTTCAGAAACAAAATTAGATTCATCTTTTGATCAGAGGTCTTACAGCACCTGTGAAACAGACTATCATTAAATGCTTGTTGAAGGACTGGGCAGCTTCATGCTTTACTAAGTCTAGGTTTCTGAAAAAAGAATGCATCCTATTACCCTACATTTATGATGAACTGTGTTGCTGGCACAGTGATCCATGTTTCTCTCCATCTTATTACTTGTCTTAACTGGTCTCTTTAAGGTTGGTCCCATCTTTATTTGCTTCATTCAATACTTTGCTGCCAAAACTAGGAACTGAGTTCTCTCAAGCTCTCTGACTTCCACCACGGAGTTAACTGCCTTTGGCCCTCACAACCTAACCTCTTTCTTAGAGTCACAGGCTTAGTACATAGGTTAGGAAAACATGACAGTATCCCTCGTCTTCCTTTGTTTGAGATTCTTCAAAAACAACAACAACAACAACGACATTGGTTTTCATCCACAACTAGAGACAGGTCCTGAAAGAGCCCAGCCCGTGGGTGGTTTTTGCTACACTGCCCTGCCTCCAAAGTCAACGTCTATCAAGAAGAAATTTTGAAATAGACGCCTTTCTTTCACCCTCATTGTTCTCTACAAGCGAACGGTGGGCTTTTCCTAATGGACAGCAGCACAAGGAAATCTTTTACGTCCTTAAATTCACTAGGCAGAGCAGACAGGCTGCACTGCTTAGGAAGAATGGAAAGGGAGCAGAGTGAGAGAGGTGGCAGCTCAATTTCCCTTTCAACCACTTCTCTCCCATACTGTCTTAAATATATCTTCTCCTCTACTCAGGCCGAGAACAGGCAGTCTAAATTAATGGCTCACTAATGATACTTCTCGCCACTGGCGAGGTAAGAGACAATATCAGTCCACCAGGGCCTGCAATTGCAATCCAATTTTCATCCTTATTCCTTTAGACCAACGAAACTTAGACACCAGCCAGAAACTTGAAAGGAAAGGAAATATAAAATATAATTATCTCTTTATACCCATGTATTAGTCTCTCTGTGTGTTTTATGAACATAAAAGATGGCATAACTTAGAGTTATTACTGGTGCTGAGCATTAAAGAATTGCTAAGAAAAAGGGAAAGCGATAATTGCATTCTAAACAACTTGAAATGCATTTACGTGCCACTTTCCCGAGGCTCCATAGCATGATAGGTACATTTCTGCTCATTCCCCACAGCACTGGATAGAACTTAACTGCTTACTTTTCCATCCTCCTCGCTACGCCAGAAATTCTTTGAAGGCGGAGACCACACTTGATTGCTCTTTCAATCCTATAATCCAGTATAATGCCTGGCCTTCAGTACGGTTTGTTCAGGGTAGGGGGCTGACAATAAGGAATCCACTTTAAAGTTTCGTCTCAGTTCCCAAATGAGCACAGATCTGCAACCAACCAGTCTTATTTGCCCATGCTTCATCATCCTCTCCCTCTCCACGAAAGCGATTCCAGCTGTCCAAATAGAGACTCCCCACAGGGAAGCTCACTGCCAAGGTTAGGGAGCCAAGCTCTGGTCTGCAAGTTTGGTATTAGTCCCCACCACCAGATGGCAGAAGTGGATTATGCTGTTGGATACACAGCTGCATTGCTGTTTCTTAGGCAAGGTTTTTTTTTATTTTATATTTATTTATTTTTTAAAGTCGCTTTCTAATTTTAATTCTACACCACTGCATGTTTTTAATTCTATGATGCCTATAATTCCTGTTTATGGCTCTCTGCAGTGCTATTAAAACTACTACACCCAAGATTTGCTATTGAGCCAACCACAAAACAAGCCAGTCTGAACAGGGCAACACAGGCTCCATAGTCTTCCATCTAAACCCCAGAAGACCTTATATTCATCTCTCATCCCCCAGGCGGAACTGCAGAGAAAAATTGATATTGCTACTTGCTGTTCTTCAGTTCTGCCATTAAGTCCAAACCTGATGAAGCAGTGAAAGATGACAGCTTATGAGCAGCTCAGTGTTACCTGTTTAAATCTGTAAAAGATCTAATCAGGGAGGACTGGTTAATAGTAAAATGATAAAAAGAACGGTGTCTACTAAGAAAGCATTTAGTGAGACGGCTAAAATTCCTCAGTAGTCATTTTGTGCCTTCGATGCTCAAAACACCTTCTGCGGCTTTCATTCCCTTCCACACACATCCATTGAGGGCCTACCATATGCTCAGCGTGTGCTATGTGCTCTGAATAGAATAAATTAATAAGGCACCATCCTTACCCTTGAGTTGCTCGCAGATTAGCGGTGGAATGCAAGCGGGACCATAGTGGTCAGTTATGACAGATGACTACATGTGCATGTAGGGAGGAAGCACAGGTTATTATGGGAAAGGCGCTTAGGAACAGAACGGTAGAGAGGAAGATTCCAGAAGGAGGCCTGCATGAAAAATTTATTTTAATTATTTTATTTTAATTATTTTTTTTTGCCCAACCATAAAATTGAAATGAATAGTAAGCATCCTTTCTCTATTATAAGTATCACAGTATCTTATCACTAATAAGTTGCACAAAAACTTTTAAACAACTGCTTTGGGGACAGTTGTATGTCAGTTGTTTCATTAAAAGGAAAAAAGGCAGAAGTCATAGAGACGTGGATGAAAACAATATTTATTAGGGCTTTCTGAGTCTTGAAAAGAGCTTTAAAATATTTTATTTGCATTGTAATGTGTTTTCAAACTATCAATCCTTAAATAAGTCTAGGGATATTGAAACAAATACAGTGATTGTATAGACAGCATCTGTTTCCAGAACAAAAACCTAAAGGCCAGAAAATGCGGCATACCATCTTATGATATCCATTTTTGGGGTTTTTAAAAGAATAATGAGCATTTTGAGTCTTATTCTCATAGGTTTTAAGGCACTGGGAAGTAAGGAAAGGTTCATTTTCTACCTGGGCTGTTATATGCCTGCCTTTGATGCTCTCGATGCTGTGACAGAAAAGCAAATATGAATATCTATTTTCATGAGACACGGTATATGGAAAGGTAGGAAAGAGCTCTGGCTGGGGGATCAGAGGATCAGGGTCAAGGACTTGTTCTGAAGCTAGCCTGCACGACCCTGAACAAGTTTCCACACATTTCAAGCCTCTATGAGCCTCCCTGTAGAATGAGGGCATTGGATCAGCTCAGAGATTCTCAATAGAAACAGAAGAGCACTTGAGGGCCTTACTGTGATTGTTAGAATGATTGAGCAGGCGCCAAGCATAACAGCCATCCTGTAAGGCGCTGAATGGTCAGTGAAAAGGTTCCATGTCCCACACAACAGTTAATTGCCTTATCCAAATCTCCTATAGGAAGAAGTCAGGAATCTATTTCAGAGTCAAACCTAATTCCCTTTTCATTATAAGCCAAAGTCTTACTTTGCCCATATCTAATAGATGGTGAATACACCAATTTTCATGGTTCTTCTCCTTCTCCTGCAGCCAGCCTCCTTCATTTCTCCACACTTTTTGTTTGCAATGGCTTCTGTCTTTATTGAATTCAAATTTATTTTTGAGTGGTACAGACATCTAACTGCTTTCATTTTATCATCTAATACAATTGTGAATTGGCACTTACATATTGAGATACAGTATTATTAATACTTTTCCTTTTTGAACTCTGTGATCATATTTAGGCCATAATGGTAACTTTAATACACATGTACATGTAGTTGATATTATGCATGGATTTCATGCAGGGTAGAAATGGGAGCATTTCAAAGTGCTTGCTTTAACTAAGGAGGTGACAGGATTGATGGGACAGAAAATTCCTAAATGGCACAGCCTTCTGCTAGTGTCCCCGAAATCCCCCAGCCTGGGATCAGTTACCTCTGCGCAGGGCTTGCAGACTCTGTCTGGCATGGCGGTGCAGCTCCTCCACACAGGGTGGCCTGGTAGCTGGAAGGAAGATGTTCCGCTGCTGGTGCCATGGTGCACGGTAGTACGCACTCAGCTTACTCTCGGCGTCCAAGTTGGAGACAGCTGCAAGACAAAGAGCCCACAGGGCATTAGGCATCAGGAACTCTATTTGTTCATTTAGTGGGTTCTGGGCCAGGGTGGGGGTGAGCCAGAGATGGGAAGCATGTAGAGGTGAAGTTCAGATTGCTTGATCCCACCAAAAGACCTGACTCAAGGCTGGAAAAGCTTTAAAGCCGATAATACATATGGGGACAACTACACCCTAGGACCAAGAAGAGATGGAAGATCACAGAATACTTCTGCATATTGTTCTTGCTATCTATCTGAACTTTGGTCTGTACTTTATGTTGGTTTTTGTCCCTTGTGGTTTCTGGTTGCAGGCTCCTGGTCGTGCCCTCCACTTCCTGACTCCACTGATTGCCATTTTCCCTCTGGTTTCACCAAAGGTCAGCATGAACATTATAGGAACCGTGACAAGTGCGCTAGTGGGTATGGGAGTGGGGAATCTGTAGATAACACGATTCTTACAATTCATCTGAGAAGTCAAGGAAGACTTTCTTTCTCCTAAACACAGCATCTAACTCACTATTGTCTCCTTCATTACAGCCCAGGACAAAATGAGTAGAGAATGCATACTTATAGAAAAACATTCTGGGAATGAGAAATGGCCACCTAGAGAAACGCATGAGCACTTGGCAGCCTACTAGCCTCAAGACTGCTGAGATCAGGGACAGCTGACTCCACCTTCAGACTCATGACCCGGAGCCAGACTCCTGGCTCAGGAGCATCCTGCTCTTCTCAGTCTCTGCCTTCTTTCTGTTGTGTTTCACTTTCCCGGTGCATGGTTTGGAGACAGTCTGCTCCCCTGTTTATCCCTATGCCCCACATAGGCTTCTGCTTAAATTCTGAGCCTTTTCTTTTCGGTGCCATTCCACTTGGAGGAGTCTGACCTGGAACAAGGTAATCTATGGAAAATGTAGAGTGGAAAATGAATACTTTGTGGAAAGGGAATGGAAGAATGAAAGCTGGGGAAATACAGTCTTCTGATGATTGAGTTTCCCCCTCACCATGAACTCAAGTTATTTTTGTTTTTTTTTCAATACAATATTTAGCAGCACTGTTTAGTCTAGAATAAAGTATTCATTACTACAAGAATCGCTAACTGAGGGCTAAGGATGTAGTTCAAGGACAGAACACTTGCCTAGCTCACGTGAGACTCTGGGTTTGATACTTAGCACTATAAAAATAGAAACAAACACATAGCAAACAATGTACTGAAACACGTGCAGGATAAAGAGGAATATACCATCCACCTAAATTATCTAATAGAATGTTCCATGCTGAGAAATTTCTCTATAGCTGTACTATACAATATAGTATTCCCTTTGTCCTTGGACCAAGAGATGGGTGACCACAGTGTCTACTGAGCACTTCAAAAGGGATTAGGTAGTGTATGAGGAACTACATTTTTAACATTTATTATTAATTAAAATAGTCATATGTGACTAACATATTAAACCCTGTAGTTCTAGGGTGACAATAAGTAGTCTATCATATTTTCTCATTTTTATCCACAGAGATTACTCCCAACTGTCTCTTTATTTTCCTAGATGCTTAATCTTGAAGAATTTGAATCAGAATGCTATTTCCCTGGATAGAGGCAGCACTCTTTGGGAGGGAGGAAGAGGGTCGGTGGAACCATGAATGAAAGAAGGCAATTTTTCTTTCTCAAGCTAGTCTATAGCCTCAACTTTCTCCTTAGGAACTGTGAGTGCTTGATGAACCAGTCAGGGGTCACCGAAGCCTGCAGGCAAGAACGGGAGGACTCACAAAGGGACAAGCTGATCCTTTCAGGCCTGAGAAAATGTGTGGGAGGCCTTGGTATAGAGGGGGAGGGGCCAGTCTAGATCTGGGTGCTCCTCTCCAGTGGACAGTAGGCAGAGCTCTGAAGACAGAAGCCTCATTCAGTTACCCTCGAAGGAACACTCCGATGCAGTGACGAGACTGGCTGGAAAATCAGCCCTTCTCTGGACACAGATGTCAACTCTGCTCACCAGGATGAGGTCACTGCTAAACTCAACAAAAGTGGCTGTGAACACACGTGCTGGTGACAGCTGGAAGAAGGGACAGAACAGAAAGCCTGACTGTGAAATAAAAAAAGGAACAAGAAACTCAATGGGCAATTCCAGAAGTGTGTGTGTGTGTGCAGCTGTGGGTACCACTCCTATCAGGCTTGTCTCTTTAGGGGCTTAGAGTCATAATTTGGGGTTGGGCCCAGGTGAGTGGAGGCAGATCAAAAGACTTACTCCCCCCCTCATACTATCTATGCTGTTGACTAGACCCTCAGAATAAAAGACCAAGTGCCCATGACTTTTCAGTCTTTAGTCCTGCTATTTGCCTTTGTGTTGGCTTGAGGAAGAGACTCATCAGCTGTGATTGAAAAAAAAAAAAAGAAACCTGAAGATGACTGAACCCTTGAACCAGAGTTTCCAACACTGTGTCGATACCCTGCACACAATAAGAGTGTTCCAAGGTTGTGATTATCATCAGGAAAGTTAAAGAAATGCAAAACAGTTTCTGATGATGCCTTGGGATCTTGGAGGAGTGCGAGGGATTGGGTGACATGAGTGAGGAGAGGGGAGTTCTGATAATGGAAATACCTATTCACCCATGAACATTATACTGCAGCTATTAGTGTCAGGCACAATGCTAGACAGAGCATCATGCACAGAAATTCCTATCATCTTGAGGCATGTGCTCTGTGGTTTTGTATGAAAATGTTGATGTGATTCTTCCTGAAAGCAACAGATTAAGAAAAATGCTGTCTGGCGCATACTTCCGGCTGCACTATAATGCGGTCTCTTGGGAATGACCTAAAAACATCAAACTCTAGAGGCCCTACATCCCTCCAAATGTACAGTTCCCACCTTTCTGAAATAGGTAACTATCATCTCAGAAAAGACCACATAACATAAATAAAAAAGAAATCCAGCAATTTTTCCTCATTACTGAATATAAACTTATCGTTTGAAAGGAATATTATTTTTAATGACCTTCCTTCGCTGGAGCCCTAAACTCATTCCTACTATGGTCAATGGACAAGCCAGTCCTGAGGTTTTGGACTACTAAACTGCTTAGTACTAAGAACAGATTCCAGGTGCAAAGATTAATTTCTGAATTCCAGTGTGGCTACCCTCATCCTGGTTCCTCAAAGGAACCAACTCTCATGCACAGTGGCTTCTTTTACAGCCACGGAGCCACACTTCCCCTATCCTTTCTCTTCTGAGAAGCTAGAATGGGTTTAGTCCAGACATTAGCAGGTGATAATGTAATTTACTTGTTGCCACAGTGTCATCTGTCACTGCTCAGCTATGTTCTTTAGTCACAGAGTATTAAGTGTATGGTGCATCTCCTGGAGGCAGAAAAGGGCACTAATGGAACACTCAATGAAGTCATCCCATTTCTCTAGTTTAAAAAAGTCATTTCTGGGCTTGAGGAAGATGGTTCAAGCAAGCATGGGGATCTGAGTTGAGATCCCCAGTTCCCATGTAACAAGCCAGCACACTATGTGCCTATAATCCCAGCACTGAGGGAATAGTGGCAGTGGAGTCCCCAGACTTGGCTGGCCAGCCCATATAACCAAATCAGTGAGCTCCAGATTCAGTGAAAAATTGTTCCCCAAAATAAGTTATAAAACGATAGAAGTCGGCACCTGATGTCATGGAAAATTAGTTTAAGATGTGCTACGTTTCTGCTGTGGAACATTTGTTTAATGATGTAAAAAAAAAATGTGTTGCATTCTTTCATGTTGTATTTGTTTAACTCTGTGAAGCTGTGTTACTTTGCCTGTCTAAAACACCTGATTGGTCTAATAAGGAGCTGAATGGTCACTAGCTAGGAAGGAGAGGGATAGGCGGGGCTGGCAGGCAGAGAGAATAAATAGAAGAGAGAGAAAGAAGTGAGAAAGGGAGGAGGGAGGAAGCCAGGGGCCAGCCACTCAGCCACACAGCCAGCAAAAGAGTAAGAAGGAAAGAAAGGTATAGAGAATAGAGAAAGGGAAAAGCCCAGAGGCAAAAGGTAGACTGGTTAATTTAAGAAAAGCTGGCAAGAAACAAGTCAAGCTAAGGACAGGCTTCCATAGGTAAGAATAAGCCTCTGTGTGTCTTTATTTGGGAGCTGGGTGGTGAGCCCCCAAAAGAGTCAAAGAGTAAAAAGTGCCACATTGTGGAGAAAATCTGATGATGGGAAACAACAGGTGGCCTATAGATACTGAGAACCCAAGTTCTTTATCCTCCAAAAGCCATTTTTCCCCCAAGAACTGATAGGCTTCAAAGAGAAACTCGAGCCTCAAATGGCAGCATAGCAGGGGACACCTTAATTTTTAGCCTAGTGGGACTCTGAACAAAGGACACAGATTCACACTGTTGACACAATGTTGCAAGATAATATTGGAGGGGTTGTGGGTTTTAGTTTTGTGGTACTGGATTGAACCTAGGGCTTTACACTTGCTAAGCAAATGTCTGAGATGTATCACCAGCCCTCTTTTTATATTTTATTCTGACACAGAATCTTACTAGGTTGCCTAGGTGGACCTCAAACTTGTGAGCCTCCTCTCTCAACCTCCTGCTCACTAGTATTATAGACCTGTGCCACTAGGTCTACTTAACAATGTTGTTTTGAGTTGCTAAGTTTATAGTAGTTTATTATGGAATAATATCATAGTAATAAGAAACTAACATACTCCCCCATTAAAGTGTCTACTTCCTTCAAGTAAGCCACTTATTTCCTTCCTTTGTGATCCTCTCCTCTATGTTCCTGCTGCATAAGGATGGAGCAGATGACAGCAAGCATTAAACTTGGAGGTAGGACTAGATGCTTCATTTTTTCCTTTAAAACAGAAAAAGGGCTATTCGTGTGCCTCATTGCAAGGCAGGGGCTTCTCTTCATAATACCATGGCCCCTTCACTCAACTCAGAGAAAAGCACTGACTCATTTTATAGATAAGCTCAGAAAAAAAAGGACATTTAATATACCTTGTAAGTAGAACATCTGAAGTGAGAGGCCATCTCTAGCTTCATAGCTGCTTCTTTATCTCAAATCAATACAGAAATAAATTAGCTAAAGGTGATTCGGGTAGGGAGAGGGAGTCATCTGCCGCACTGAAGTTATCTAGTAAAGGACTCAGCACCTCCACCTTCTGTCTTCCACAGAATTAGGTACAACCAAGAACCAAGAGGATGTTCTGGAGAGTGACTAGAGGAGGTTGGGAAAGATTTACTGCATTCCAGAAAGACAGATAGCACCCCAAAACCAAACAGCTAAAGTAAAAGACCATGTGTCTGTAGGGCAGTGGATTCTTGGTTGACTCATCAGAGTTCATTCCCCTTATACCCCTCAGAGACAGCGAAATTGTCTAGATATTCAGTCATAGTGATTTTTCAACTGCGTGGATATTTGGATATTGTCATTCACTTGGGTCCTCAGAAATGACCTGACTTAGACATAAGATTTAAGATTCTCATCTGGTGTGTCTCGTGTGTGTGTGTGTGTGTGTGTGTGTGTGTGTGTGTGTGTGTGTAAAATGTCATATATTTCATCACCCAGAGGCCTGAGGCAGAAAGGCTGCTGTGAGACTGAGATGAGCCTGGGATATATAATGACTTCCACATGATTCTAGACTATCATAAAATCCTTTCTCAAATACCAGAAGAGGTGAGAAGTGGGGGCTCTTAGACTTCCGCCTAGAAGGTTTGCTTCTAGGAACTATTGGGAAGGAGTTAAGATTGGAGGCACATATAACCTTGCCCAAGCTCTTTGAAACTCCCTTTATCCCCCTGCCCTGCTAGAATTGGTACTTATTTGATTTCATTTTCCCTGGCTGACCTTATGAGTTTCTTGCTACCTTAAAGTATAACCTATGGGCAAAGAATACAATGCTTGTTCTTGGGACTGGAGAGATGGTTCAGTAGTTAAGAGCCCTGACTGCTCTTCCAGAGGAGCAGGGTCTGATTCCCACCATCCACAATCATAGGGGCTCACAAACATCTGTAACTCCAGTGTTAGGGACTCTGATGCTCTCTTCTGGCTTTTGTGGGAACCAGATATGCAAATGGTGCTCAGACATACATGTAGACAAAACACCCATAATGCATAATATCGAAAACAGTTCCTATCCTAGAAAGACATTACACCCTACCATGGGTTAATCCCAGGTTCTCTCTCTTCCCAGGCTCTTCAAAATTGAAAGTGGGGGAGGGAGCAGACAGTTGAAATCAAAGCCTGAATTCTATTTGTGATAAAAAATTCAACAAAATGTGCCAAGTTACTCAGATATGGATTTTTTACTCCTTCAAAGGACAGGGAGAAAATTTAAAAACACATTCTTAGAGTGTCTACAGGAAACATTTACCTACAAATACCTTTGTTAGCCTTCCTTCCTGCCCGTCTGCTGATCATCCCCACCCCCACAACATAATAACTTTTCAGCCAGAAACACATCCTCACACAGCCCATCCATTCTGACAGCCTGTGATAGAAAGCAGCGAGGAACATCACACATTCGTATATTAGGAAGCATCTGAAATAGTTGGTGTTGCAGATACACAGTCGGATAGCTCCCACTTCCCTGCTAAGCTGAGTCCATTCCACAGCAGCCAACAGCTTGGTGAGCAAAATGGAAATGTAGTCAGTCTGGAGCTGCCTGCAGAATCCTCAGAGCAGCTGGGAAGACAGGGAGGGGAGTTCACCAAGGGATACCGTTCATTCCCACCTGTTCTTCTTTCTTTGGCACCCAGCCCTTTGCCCATTCTGCTTGGCAACTTGGAGGAGAGAGTAGGGCAGCATACAAGAACAGCAAGAACTACAGAAGGCCTGTCAACCTGCCCAAATCCAGTCATGTTTCTTGAAACCTTCCTATTGGGCGATTTTTCTGCAGAACCATAGTAATTCAGATCTGCTCCCAACTCTGGACAGATTATCAAATGTAGGCATCTCAGCATCAGGAAGATGAAGTGCAAGTTTCCTAATAAGTTTCAGCTCTTTAAAATATCCCAACTTCTACTGAACAGAACACTAAAAGAACGAACAATTTTTTCTCAACTTCTATACCAAGATGAAGCTTCATAATAGGAAGACTAGTCATTACTGTTACTGCTGCTTGTTTATGTGGTTGTAGCTATTCAACCCCGTGGCTGTGTGCAAGTCCTTGAGCATTCCTAGTATTTCAGATCCCTATCTTTCCATATGAATGATTAGGAAATGTCCATCTCTGGGTGCAGTTCTGCTCTGTTTGATAACCTTTGTTTTCTACCAGCCACCAAAACCTACCTTGAAAGATTCTGCATTAAAGCAATGGAAGAGTGGGCTGGTGAGAAGAATTTGGGCTCTCTGTGATTAAAAAAAAAAGATTGGGCTTAATCACTGGAGTGAGAACCATACTAATAAACCATGAAACTATTTAATTTTGATCCCATACTCGAGAAAAATGGGATCATAGAGCATTCAGTCTGGTTCTGAGGCCCCAATGGAATGATGCTCCATCGACTTATCACTGATTAATTAAAAGTTACTCTTTTACTCTTTTCCCACAGTAGGAAAACAAAAGAAGACCGAGAGTCTAAGGTCTAAAAGAAGAAAGGGTAGAGTTTTCTATGTTTCTTGAAGCGATGTCTCATGTGTAACAGCACTTCCATATGAGTGTAAGAACTTGAGTTCAAATCCACAGAACCTATCTGAAGTCAGCTGTGGTAGCCAAGGTCTGTAATAACAGTGTTCCTTCAAGATTGGCATACACAACCGAGAATAATAAAGAGACCTTGTCTCAAACAAGTTGGAAGATGAACACCTGAAGCTGTTCTCTGACCTCCAAATGCACAACATGGCATGAAAGTGACCACACTCACACACAAGAGTGTGCGCATGCACACACTTACACATCATACATATGCACAAACACTCAAATAAGACAAAAAGTCCCCAACTTCTGTATTCTTAGTAGATTAAATATAAATGAAGATGATGCCAACACAGGTTATACTTTGAGGCTCTTATGCTGGAAACAGAAGTATGCCCATAACCAAGGAGCTTGTGACCTCCCTAACAGGTCTGACATCCCCATCTTTGATGGCTGATGACTAGAGCAGTACTTGGTGTGACAACTTGGAGATCCTCTTAAGAGTTATTCTCAGAGGTGCAGCATAATCAGTGCCCCTTAGAAGTGGTATAGGATGACTTGCTCATCTTCCGGTCACTCACCTGCCTTATTCAACACCATACACTTCTTTCACAATGTAAGCGCATTGTCATCTATCACAGATCAGCTATTGTTTTCAGAATATTCCTGTAAGCATGGCACAGAATCATTGTATTCTACTTCTGGAAGGGACCTCGGAAATTACAATGTTCTGGGTTTTTTGTTTTGTTTTGTTTTTGTTTTTTTCAAATGGCGGGGCATGACCCATTAGTGGATTGCAAAACCCACTCAGCAGGTCAAGACTAGCATTTTTGAAAACAATGAAATAGAATAGTGTAGAATAGAATATGCTCAAGTGTACTGTATTGTTCTGTGAAGCTTTTGTTTGTTGTTTCTGCTGGGCATGCATGCACAAATTTGCTTGGTCATGATCTAAAAACACATCTTACTCTGAGCAGCAGTCAACACACTATAAAAACGATGGTTAAGGTCATCATCTCAAATGTTGATAAGGGAACCTAAGGCCAAAGATATGATCCAAAAATCACAGACCTGAGTTTAGGCAGAGGCAATAATAATAATAATAATAATAATAATAATAATAATAATAATAATAATAATGTAAGTCTCCTGATCCTGGGTTCATGGACTTTCCTGGCTGGCTTCTGTCTCCACCACTTTTAGTCAGTATTTGCTACTTATTACTTATGTCTAGTTGCCCCTCAGAAAAAATGCTCTACTGCCCTGCTTTTCTATGAAATCAATTTCTTTTTTTTTTTTTTTGGTTTTTCGAGACAGGGTTTCTCTGTGGCTTTGGAGCCTGTCCTGGCACTAGCTCTGTAGACCAGGCTGGTCTCGAACTCACAGAGATCCGCGTGCCTCTGCCTCCCGAGTGCTGGGATTAAAGGCGTGCGCCACCATCGCCCAGCTGAAATCAATTTCTTATTTTAGGATTCCAGAAGCATTTCAATCTAGGGAGCAAACCTTGTGATGAACAGGCACATAAACCAAACTCATACCCAGTTGTCTTAACAGATCATAAGTGCCCCCAAGAGTACCACTGCCAAGAGCTCTATGAAAATACCATGGCTAGAAGAGAGAGCCCTGTGCACTTAACTATGAAACATGAACTATGTTGAAGTTTAGAGTAAGCATGCAACCATAGAGAGGTGACATTACTGAAGAACGTTGGAACAGCAACAACAACAACAAAAAGTACAAACTCCTCTTGTAGATAAAGACCTGGGTTCCATGTGGGTACACGATGGAGGTGGGTCTTGAATCTTATCTGTTGCTTTTATTGGTTAACTAATAAAAAAAAACTGCTTGGCCCTGATAGGACAAAAAATTAGGTAGGCGGAGTAGACAGAACAGAATGCTGGGAGAAAAAAGCCGAGTCAAAAGTTGCCATGATTCTCCCACTCCAGACAGACGCAGGTTAAGATCTTTCCTGGTAAGCCAGCTCGTGGTGCTACGCAGAATATTAGAAATGGGTTAGATCAATATGTAAGAGCTAGCCAATAAGAGGTTAAAACTAATGGGCCAAGCAATGTTTAAAAGAATACAGTTTCCGTGTAATTATTTCGGGTATAAAGCTAGCCGAGTGGCAGGACGCAGCCCACCGCTCCTATCACAACAGGTACACAAGATGGAATCTGAAGGCTTTGCATTTCTTGTATTCTGCCCTTTCTGAAATCTGTTTTCATACCAAGCAACCCAGAAGAGGATTGCCCAGGATAGCAGGCCGACTTAGTTTGGTTACCCTGATTTGTTTGTGGATAGGGAATAATTTTACCACTTAGTCTCTACCCATCCTATAAGGCTCATCTCCAAAAATAACCCTACCACCCCAGGCTGCACTCTGCTTCCAACCTGTTCACTATTGGCTCCCTCTCTTTTGTACTCCTCCCAGACTTCCGTGGCCACCTAGCCACACTCACATTCCTTAGCTCTGGAACCATACCTCTCCATATCCCTGGCAATGGCACACACTGTCCCAAGGAAATGAATGTGTGCCATTACTGCTGGTGCTTGTTAATGACTCCCTGTGGAGGTTGGCAGTGAAATAGAATAGATAGAAATAGTTGAAATGGGGTTTTGCACCAGCTACAGGTTTTATTCATCTACAAAATCACAGCAGATGAAATTTAGATAGAATGAATTCACAATCTTGGGAATTTAGAGAAGGGACAGGCTACATTACAATAAGAGGTTAGGGAAGATGGGTAGAGAGGGGCATTTTCTAGGAGGGAAAAAAAGAAAAAAAGATGGAGTGGTGGGGTAAATTGGTAAGAGCATGATCTTACCACCTGAGTTCATATTCTAAGGCTTAAAGATGTTTCGACTCTCTATAGTTAGCAGTACTAACTAGAATTCCTAAGAGGAAAACTTTGCATGTCTAGTAACCTGAGGGGTCTAGATATTCATTCATACCTCCCCATGCTTACATTCAGCAACTGCTTTGTAAAGCCACTGGGACAAAAACCAGGGAATGGGAACACAGATGTGGTGTTTTCATGACTGTTGTGCCCCTGTGCTCAAAATACCTAACAACGGTGATTTCAGGGAGGAAAAGTTTGTTTTTGCTCACAGTTCCAGAGAGATTCAAGTCCAACATGCCAGGGAAGGCCCAGCAGCAGGAATGCCACATCATCAGAGACTAGGAAGGAGAGCACTGTTAGAACTAGGGACCAAATTATAGCTGGAAAGACCTGCCCCTAGTGTCCTTTTCCTCTAGTCGGACCCCATCTTATAAAGGTTCCACAGCCTTCAAAAAATCTTCTGGGGAATAAGCGTTCAAGACAGGAGCCTGTGGGGACATTTCAGATCCAAGTCATAACCGATGTCTCTCATGGGGTCCTTGTTGTCGGAGCATTTGTGGTCTTATATCCATTCTGTCAATACATCTTTCCTTTTGTTTCAAGGATTTATTATTTAGTTATTATAAAGTAAGGAAATAGCTAAAGTTATACATTTCTCTCCCTTACAAAATCACTCAATAAAATGTAAATTAACACCCCCCCCTGGTTCCACTAGAAAACCTAATGTATACTGTGGTGGTTTGAAGGCGTAAGTCATAGACAATCCCACACCAGTTTGGAATTATGATTAATAGGGTGGTATTTATTTAAAGGGGAAAAAAATTACAGATCACCGTCCCAGACAACAGCCCTCTGCGCAATCAGGAAGAAGTCTAGTCGCCAGAACGGGAGCAGGAAGCAAAGAGAGCGAGAAAGGAAGTAGCTGCTTTTTAAAAGGGAGAGAGACCACGCCCCAATGGGCTGGTATCTCAGCGGCTATTGGCTGGAGGAGCGGAAGGACCTCCCACAACAGTGGTTTGAATGAGAATGCCACCCATATAGTCATATATTCGAATGCTTAGTCGTTAGGGAGTGTCACTAGTTGAAAGGATTAGAAAGATTAGGAGGTGTAGTCTTGTTGGAGTAGCTGCAGCCTTGCTTGTTGGAGGAAATATATCATTGTAGGTAGGCTACATGCTAGCTAAGCCTAGTCTCTCCCTCCAGCTCCCTCCCTCTGCCCCCCCCCACAGATCAGATGCAGCTCCCAGGCTCTCAGCTACTGCTCCAGTGCCATGCTTGTTGTCAAGTTTCCTGCCATGATGATAATGGACTAACCCTTTGAAACTGTAAACAAGCCCTCAATGAAATGTTTTCTTTTATAAGAATTGCTACCGGGGGTGATGACACAGGCCTTTAGTTCCAACACTCAGGAGATAGAGGCAGTTAGATCTCTTTAAGTTTGAGGCCAGTCTGGACTAAATAGTGAGTTCCAGGACAGTCAGGGATACACACAGAGAAACCCTATCTTGAAAAACAAAACCAAAATAAAGGATTCCCTTCGTCGTGGTTTCTCTTCACAGAGGCCCTCTTGGACAGTTGGTTAGATTGTGAAGCAGTAGGTAATTAAGACATGATTGATTCTCATTTATATATGCTAAGAAATCTCTTCTACTATGTAGAGGTTAGTTTCTTAGAATTTAGAGATCATCATTGATGGTAGAAAAATTTAAATACAAAAGGCCTTTCGCATACCACCTTCATTACACTTAATTAGAATTAGTACTTGCTAGTCAGTATCTTTATCGGTAGAAGAAAATTGATGTTTTTGTTGGGGAAACAAAACACTACGACTACATGAGAGTCCAGGTCAAATGGAAGTCTCTCAAAGGAGCTTTCTAGTCTAGAAACAAAGATATTTGTAATGGGTGTGCCAGAGCCTGAGGAGTAGGGAATACTGAACTCATGCTCAACCCAGCGCCAGAGAAGACGGGTTCTTTTTTGACTCTGTTACCTCTGTGTCTTGCTAAGTCTGCAGAGATACAAAGAGAGATATCCCAGATTAATCTTATATACTCGTTGCCCCAGACCTGGAATTAGTCCTGGCTCCTCTGAGATGGAACGGCTTTTTGTATACCACAGGTATTCCCTATTATGGTATTGCCACCAATTCCTCTAGGCTTCTTCAGTAAACAGAATTGGAGAACACGAATGGTTCAGAAGGTGAAAGTCAGTCAAGTTTAAACTGTCACTTCCAATTGAAATGTAAGATCATAGCTTTTAGTTTAAGTTCCTTGATTTTATACTTCATCTCTTTTTCTCTTATGCTGAAAATCTCGATTCCTAATGACAATGTCGCAATTACTTACTTCAAAAGCTGCAAACTGACTGCAGTAAAAGAAGTGAACTCCATTTGAGATCCCCCCTTTGTCTTTGGGGTGTTTTCTACTAGTATTATAGAATAAAAGATACTCTGCTTGAAAGTTCCGTGAAATGGCTGAAGGTTCTAAATACAATAACGCTACGGCCTTGTCTATTTGGTGGCGGTGGGGGGGGAAACATGAAGGGGAAAGCTTTGAGATACTCACAGACACCTACCTATCCAGGTATACCTGGCTCATAAATAACCAAAAATCCATTGAAAGTTCCTAAATTTTTAATTCATAATTCTCTTGAGAAAAACCTCCCAGCCTTTCGCCCTTCATGTTCATCTCCTCTACATGCCGGTTATTTGGGAAAGTAAGAGCTCCCGCACTGTCTTTTCTCATCTCTGTGAAGTCTGCACAGTGGCCCTCAAAGGAGCTGGGCAGGCTTTGTTGGGAAACAGGACAGAGAAGCCTCTGAGGTGGTGAGGAGAGCTTTTGATCTCTAGAAATTTGAAAACTCAAGCCTGGAGGTCTTGGCATTTATCCCAGAGATCAAACACATATGTTGGCACCTGTAGGGAAAGAGGAAATGAAGCAGCCTTTTTTGAATCCAGAGCTTCTAATGAAAACTCCAAACTATTGCAGAATCCAGCAAAGGCCACGGGCTTGTCAGAAGCTACAAGGAGCCTCCATAGGAACTTCACTACCATGGACTCAGGGAGTGAATCACACATGGGGATCAGACAACTTCAACCATGAGTAACTGTGCATGAGCCAAAATATTAAGAGTCTGGTTTGAATGATGTGAAATTATGATTTCTGCAGGTTAAAATAGATGAATAAGGCAAACTCATGTTTCAACTTTATAGCTCTTGAGTAAGCAAATGAAGACCTCAAACCTCAGCAATCTTTCAAAAAAAACTGGTACCCTATATCTCTTTCTCAGGTTCAAGATATTTCTATTATGCTTCTCTTCTCAGGTTGATTTGCTACAGAGATAGGCCAAGATGAAGGGAGAGAGATAAATAATAGCAGAAAACTGACTATTCTATCCACCACACCCTGGTCTAGGAAAGAAAGCCTTTTACCGATTATTATGTTCAAAGGACTACAGAAGTACTTTGAGAAGGACACCAGCAGCGCTCTCAAAGAGTTCATAGACTAGTCGTCAGATTAGGCGAATGAGATGATTATCCAAGGTGGGATTAAGTGTTCACTCTGAAGGAACACTGAGTTCCACCCTGGTTCCAGATAAATGCTTTCTGATTCCAGAAGGAGTACAGGGATGAAGGACTATTGAAGTGTGGGGAGTGGGCTGGTGGATAGGTAGGGTTAGTAGACCAGAGGACAGATGCTGGCAGAGATCAGCATCTGGTAAGGTTGAACTAGGTAAAATTTCTATTTTCAGCTCACAAAAACAAAATGTACTTGAATACGGACAATATCTTGACCTGACCTAATATGAAATTTAGGAAGAATCTGTTGATAAGAGTCCTAGGAACATGTCATTGTGGATAGACCATGAGTCATATGAAGCACAGAGAGGGCAAGCATAATCCTGCTTAGGAGGGAGATAAAAATGACTTAGTAAAGACACAAATGAACCATAATTGAATTTGGCTTTCACCATCAGTCATCCTTCTCCTGAAAGACCTTTATACATGATAAACTCAAGAAAGCAACAAGATACATTAAAAAAACACAAACCCCAACATTTTCATATACCAATAAGGAGCCCACTAAAAAACAAAATCAGGAAATAACTGCCGGGCGGTGGTGGCGCACGCCTTTAATCTCAGCACTCGGGAGGCAGAGGCAGGTGGATCTCTGTGAGTTCGAGACCAGCCTGGTCTACAAGAGCTAGTTCCAGGACAGGCTCCAAAGCCACAGAGAAACCCTGTCTCGAAAAAAAAAATCAGGAAATATTCCCACTATAGTCTCAAAATAGTTAAAAACACCTGAAAATAACCCTACCCAAGTAAATAAAAAATCTCTATAACAAAAGCTGTGAAGCACTAAAGAAAGAAACTGAAGATATCAGAAGATGAAAAGATCATCCATTTTCATGAATCACAAAATTGATATTGTTAAACTGGTAATATTGCAAAAATAATTGACAGATTCAGCACAGTCTGCATCAAAATGGCATCTTTCAGAGAAATAGAAGAGAACCTTCAAATTCACATGAAATCACACAAGACCCCCAAATAACCCAAGAAATCCTGAGCAAAAAGAACAATTCTAGATGGATAAAAAAAATACCAGATTTCAAACTATGCTACAGTTTCAGAGTAATAAAACAGCAGCATATTGGCACAAAGAACAGAAGCATACACCAGTAGACTAGAATGCAAGACTGGGAAATAAACTTATATACCTATAACTATCTGACTCTTGGCAAAGGTGTCAAAAACCATCAGTTGAGAAAAGACAACCTTCTTGACAAGTGGTACTGGAAAAACTGAATCTCAACATACAGAAGACTGAATCTAGATCTGCAACTCCTCCTGTACCAAATCAACATGAAATGTGTAAGAGACATTAAGTAAGATAGCAAGCTTGGAATTTACCAGAGGAAGACATTTTCAACATATCAGCATAAGCAATGCTTTTCTGAACAGAACCTAAAAGTTGAGAAATAATAGCATGGATTGACAAATGTAGCTTTGTTGGTAGAGTGCTGTCTTAGCATGTAATGAAATCCCAGCTCCAATCTCCAGCATGGCATAAATTAGAACTTGTGAAGTGGAGGCAGGATGATCACAAGCTCAAGTCATCCTCAGCCACATAACAAGTTTAAGGCCATTCTGGGATACATGAAACCTTGTCTCAAAACATATACATAAATAAACTAACTAAGGAGATTGCATTTATGTTTGATGTATTCTCACAGTGACGAACACTTAAAAACAAAACAACTTAAAAGAAGAAATATTTATTTTGGCCCATAATTTCAGACCCTAGTTGTTTCTCAGAACAGTTAGTCAGAATATCATGATAGAAGACAACCCGGTAGAAGAATTGCTCACCACTGGGCAGCTGGGAATCAGAGCCAATACAGACAAGGATGAGAGCCAAGGATCTCCCATTAACATGCCCTCTGTGGCCCACTTCCTCCAGCTAGGCCTCGTCTCCTAAAGCCTCCACTGCCTCCCCAAATAGTGTTATCAGCTTAGGACCAACACATGAGTCTATAAAGGACATTTCATGTTCAAATCATAACAATATCAACTTAACAAGCTTCCACATGACAAAGGAGAACAATTAGTAGAGTTAGCCTACAGAATGGAAGAAAATCACTGCCTATCCTTCATCCCCTTCATCAGACAGAGAATTACTATCCAGAGTACATGCAGAACTAAAAGAGTAGGAAACAAAAGAAAAAAATAAATCAGTAAATGGGCAAATGAACTGAAAAGGCAGTTTTCAGGTAAAGATATACAAACGGTCAATAAGTACCTGAAGAAATGTTCAACCTATTTAGCCATCAAGGAAATGCAAATCAAAACTAAACTGAGATTCCATGCCGCCCTAGTCCAAATAGCAGTTATGAATAAAACAAACAGCACTAAATGTTGAGGAGGATGCAAAGAGAAGAGGCTCCATTGGACACTGGTGGTAGATGATGAGTCCAGCAGTTCCGAGCCTCTGTAGATTATCAGCTGGGGTTCTGCCTTTGCAGCTGCTGCTCTGTACTGACTGTTGCTTTCCAATCTCCACCTCCGTGTTGTCTCTAGGAGTTTGCAGGCAGAGTAACTCTTCATGAACACACATGGTTTTCCAAGTCAGCCTCTCAGACTACCAAAGGAAAGCTGTAAACACCCAGTCATTCAAAATGTTAAACTGGCCTTAGAGGCCAATGCATAGGCCTGGGAGTCCTGGAGAGGGATACATGAGAACATGGAAGTGATCGTGGCCCACGTTGAGCTGCTTGCCCAGAACCTTCATAGCAAGTTGCCCATAACATCCACTTGTGCCTTCACAATACCCTCTAGCTCTGGATACTGACTTTCTCTGCAGAGCTTTTCTGACTCAAAAACATCAAATCAAGACCAACACGGGCAAATAACAGAACTAGAAAAGGAATGGATTACAATTAGCCTTGAGAAGGAAGAGATTACATTGTTGTTTATCTGGCTTGTAGGCTTGGCTTCATATAATGATAGCAATATTAAAAATAAAGGAATAAAACAAAGGCAACATGACTCATCAGACAAAGATGCATGTCACCAAGGTAGGTGACCATGAGTTCAGTACTCAGAGCACACATGAAGGAAGGAAAGAACTGATTGTCGGAAGTTGTTCTCTGATCTCCACATGCATGTAGTGGCATGTGTACCCACATATTAAACAAATAGATGGCGAAATAAATAAATGTAATATTAAAAAAATTAAAATATGAATGCCAACCTGCAGATCAAATCAAAGGAGTCAATAATATCAACCCAGAGGATAGTTTTCAGGTCATACAATAAGTCCAGGACACCCATAGGCTCATATTGGTTGTTCTAACAGCAGATCAACCTAAACAGTAAGCATTTTTGTTAGAATTTCAAATCTTTTCACATTGTCAAAGCAGCTAGCTAATCTGATCATCCCAGCAAGAAATAAGAACCATTATTTCAACATTCACACAAACTATAACCACCTCAGTAACCGTCTATTTCTCAATGTTACCAGTGAATAGAATTTCAAATGTCAGTTTCGTTTTGTATGGAGATGAGCAGACCCACTTAAATGGGCTGTTGGTGGGGGGGGGCCTCTCCTGTCAGTTTTTCAGGGACTTAAACATCAGGGCAAAGATATTTACATGAAGAGGTAAGAATATTGGCAAGAAGGCATCTGGAAATTTAATTTAAAATGAATTTTGATCATATTTCTGGCTTTTAAGTTTTCTTGGAAAGATTGTGAAGCCAGTAGATTTGGTGAGTAGAAGAACATTTACTTACCTTTTTTTCCCTTCTCAGAACTGTCTGTTCTTTTCAGAACAAATCACCCACAACAAGAGGCACACAGATGTGTCCAGGTTTCCCAAAGCCCACACTGTTGTGCCACCTTTCCAATGTGTCCTCCCAAGTGTTTATGCCCTGTCACTACAGGCTGAAGTCCCCTGGAAATGCCACTGTCCTTGGTAGTGAGATTTTTCTGGAAAGAGTAGAAGTAGGAGTCACTGAGGCCATCTAAAGCTGCCTGTTCAGGGACTGCTGAAACTTCAGAACTGCCTTCCTCTTGGGGTAAATGCAAACCAGCAGCCTGGAACACACAGCTCAGGGGCTGGATCAATAGGGCCTTGGGATTTTCCAGGTAAAGCTTTGGGTCAGATGCATCTACTTAAGTCCCCCAAAAGCTCATCTCAGAAATGAACACTTCGGTTGAATATTCAACCCTTGGAGAATGTAAGGCCTTTCCATGGCTCTTTGCTTCCTTGAGCGACACTGTATTCATGGCTGCCTTTCTCTTCTTCCTTTCTTGGTCCTTTTCACATTTCTTGCCTTACAGTCTTTGGCTTTGATATATATCACATTTCCCAATCTGTGAAGACACTCCCGCTGTGTTGTTGCTGTTTCCATTTGGTATATGGAGCAAAAGTAATAGCTATTATATCCACAGCAAAGATGAAATCCCCAAGTCCCCGGAAAAATTAGACCAAGGAAATGCAATGACCTGTTATTCTCTTTATGTTCAAACACCAGCCATGCCCTCTCATTCGGCCACGCTTATCTTTGTCCCTGAAACTTATTTATGTCTTCTTCTCCTACAGTTACACATGGGCAAGATAAAAGTGATGTCAACAAACCCCTATGTTTCTCTCAAGTCCACTCATTTATGTAATCATTACTGGACATTCAGTACCTAGTCCAAGACACTGAAGGATATATACGGTCTCTCTCCCTGGGGCTCTCTGTATGGCAGAAGAGACAGATGCTAACAAACATACAGATGCTATGTCAAGTGGTAGATGCTCTGTGGAGGAGCAGGGAGTAGGGAGAGAGGATCAAGGGTGACAGGGGATCTGTTTTGGGCAGGATGGTGTGGGAGATGCTCAGCATTTTGTTGGTATCCCCTCAGCATTTGCTTCAACACTTCCTGAAGCATTCTACCTAAAAGTGGTTCCCCCGCACGGGGCGATGGGAGAATGCTTGGCCTAGAAGCATGGCGAACTAGGTGTGTTAGTCATCACCAGCCCCTGGAAGAACTCCTTGAGCAGATGTCAATCTTCTCCGAAGTTAGGCTAACTTTGAAGTGCATGCTACATGGTCCCCTGAGATCCTTAGGAGGCCTGAGTGCCAGCTGCCCACCTGGTGACTACAGGGTAGCATGCCTCTATCAGATCCCTGCCCTTTCTGCCTTACTTCCCCTGGCCCTTACTTGGCTTTCCTACGTTTATTTCTCAAGGAAACTACTAGAATTTGAAACATTGTCTTGTGGGTTGCTTCTGAGGAACCCAAACTAAGTCCTGTTAGTAAGGTTCCATTTGAGCATGTGTTTGATCTAGTGGAGGGGTAAACAGTGAAAATGAGGAGTAAGAGAATTCTTATCCAAGAGAGCCACGAGGCCAGAGTCTCTAAGAAGACTCAAGCTTGGGTATTTGAAGAGCGGCAACGCTATACTGCAGGACCAGGGTTAGGAGAGGCACTGGAAAAAGTAATTTCTCCCTCACACCACAGTGCTAACATCTCCCTTAAGTTTGCTTCCCGCCCAAGCTTCCTCTAGCTTCTCCTCTAGCTTCTCTCTTCCCCTGGGGCAAATTTTCTGAATATTCTGACATTTGGTTTAGATTCCTGGTTTCACTCTAGCTGACTGTACCTTTAGGAATGTTTTGGTTTGTTTCTTTGTGGGACGGGTAGGTAAATGTTCTTACTACACTTCCCACGCCAGCCTTGACCTTGTCGTATGGTCTGGGTTAGCACTAAACTCTCTCTCGTCCTGCTTTAGTCTCACAAGTGCTAGGGTTGCATCTGTGTGCCACCAAACCTGACATTAACTGTGCTTTTAGGGCTAAAAGGCAAGAAATCCCCAACCTAACCACTGATAGATGCTAAGGAGCTAGGAGTCCAGTCAAGGGCCTGCTTGAGGAAGTAGCCTCCAAGGGAAAAGCAGTAGGCTTTCTGTATTGTCTCCCCAAGCCTAAAAATGATGAGAGTACTATTTTGTCCAGTGCCATGGTCGTCACCACCGACACCTCTGAGAACTCACTGTTCCCACCTTCATCCCATGAGCGTGGCCTTCATTATTGCTAATCCTTACCCTGTTCTGAAAACCAGAATGTACCTATAGCCTGGCTGCTGTGCTTGCTTTGACACCCTGGGCTCCACATGAGATGCCCAGAAGCATTTTCTGAGGCCACTGAGCCCTCACTGTGCAGCTGCAGGCCCTGCAGAGGCAGCCACTTTGATCCTGAACAGGAGACTCCAGATCACAGGGACTGTGGAGCTGTCGTTCGGCAGCTGCCATGAGCTGAGTGCACATGCCTCCCAGAGCAGGGCTGCTTTGCTGACTCCTGGGAGGTTCATCATCAAAACTCCCTGCCCTGACCCACATTGTGCCTCTCTTCATTTGTGCTTCTGGCTGGAGCTAGCAGGGAACTGCTCGTGGAGTCTATTAGCACTCTGTTCTGCTCTCACGTTCTTCTGGAGAAGATGGTTTCTGAAAGTTCATTAGCAAGAATTGAGCGTGGGGAGGGGTTTGGGGGGAGGACAAACAGCAAGGCCTGAAAGGCAGGCCAGAGCGCTCAAGCTCTAGTGGCAAAGTGGTCAGTCATGGAGATGGGAGGCGGGGCACAGTCCTCAGCAAGCTGACTACTAATGTCTTCAAGATGGAGGTTTCTCCCAGACTGAGCACTATCAGTTTGGGGGACTCCGTTTACCCCTTTCTAATTGTCATTAGCTCTCACTAAATGCCCATGGGTTGGTTTGTTTTGTGGTTTCAGCTGGGGCCAGAACTGTGTGCTGGATAATGACTTTGAACAGCAGAGATATACACCACTTCTGGGCTTGACCATTCAAAAACTCCTAGGAGCCTTGGTCCTTCCTTTCCCTCTATGCTTAGGGGCTAAGTATTCCAGGCTTACACCAAGTTTTGGATGAGAAAGAAACAGAATTTTTATTTTATTAAAACATTCTTATTTGCATATACGTTATCTACTCTAGTATTGTCATCTTTCATTCTGCCTGTTCATTCATTCATTCGTGGACTTGTTTGTTCAACTTTTCAGCTGACTTTCATTCATGCACTATTAACTGTCTTGTACATGCTTAGCACTGAACTTCAGTATAAATAAATGTTGGGATCTTCCCTTAGAGTAACATGAAATCTAGGTCAGAGGATGGATATAAAAGAGCAAAAATAGGGCTGGAGAGATGGCTCAGAGGTTAAGAGCACTGACTGCTCTTCCAGAGGTCCTGAGTTCAATTCCCGGCAACCACATGGTGGCTCACAACCATCTGTAATGAGATCTGGTGCCCTCTTCTGGCCTGCAGACATACATACAGACAGAAAACTGTATACATAATAAATAAATAAATATTTTTAAAAAAGAGCAAAAATAATAACCAGGTCTCAGAAGAACATACTAGGTACATAAGACCATGCCGTCTACAGAGAAATAAATACTCAAAACTTGAAGTTCTGTTCTTTCTTAGGGACACAAGAGAAAGAGAAAATATAAATAGTCCTATGTTTTCTAAAGAAAATGAATTATTGATCAGAACTCTTTCTATAAAGAAAATTCTAGGTTCTGGTGGTCTCACCACTAGGAAACAGTACCCAAATACTTAATGAAGCAATGATATCAACTAATATTAATTATTTTAGTGACCAGAGGAGAACCAAATGCTTCCCAAGAAAATATACAAAGCCCCAATGACTTTAATATCAAAACCTGATGAAGGTCATCTCCAAAAAGACTACAGATAATATCATATCATACTTGATGATAAAACACTAAGTGCTTTTATCTAAGCTGGGGAAGAATTCAAAACATCTACTCTTACCAGTGTAAGAAGAAATGAAGCTAGGATAGAAAAGGAGGCCATTGCTATTCAGGCACAAAATGTAGGCAAAAAATCCCTATAGAATCTACAAAACATTGCTACAATTAAAAAGTGAATTCAGGAAAGTATCGTCTTGTATAGGATATAAGATCAGTACATAAAAATCAAACAGCTGGGTGTAGTGGTGATGTATACCTATAATGTCAGCACGTGGGAAGTAAAGGCAGAGAACCACTGCAAATTCAAGACCGGTATGTTCTACATAGTAAGTTATAAACCTGATCTCTACCCACACAAAAAGAGTATGCATGTGAGTGTGCAAGCATGTGCGTGTGTGCATGTATAATGAATAACTAAAGAATGAAATCAAGAAGAATACAATTTATAGTAACACCAGAATAATCAACTACATAGAGATAAATCTTTGAAAAAGGTATGTAAGTTTCCTAAACTAAAAACAACCATTATTGATAAGACAAATTAAAGAAGGCCTATATGATGAAGACCATACCATATTCAAGGATTGGAAGGATAACTGTTATACATGTTCACTTACCCCAAATTCAATGGATCTGAGTGACTCAGAACAATACTAGTCAAAAATCCCAACATGGGTTTTTTAAATATATAGGTTTTTATTAATTCTTTGAGAATTTCATATTCACCATTCTCCAGCTGCTCCCAGATCCCTCCATCTCTTTATTCACAAAATTTTATGTCCAAATATTTTTGAGTGTTAAGTTTGTGCTGCAACATAGTTGACTTATCAGGGGCCAATATATATATATATATATATATATATATATATATATATATATATATGTTGACAAGCTGCCTCTAAAAGATATATGAAGGGCTGGAGAGATGGCTCAGTGGTT
>NC_022026.1:47629083-47747592 GCF_000317375.1 Microtus ochrogaster | reverse complement strand
CCAGCAACCACATGGTGGCTCACAACCATCTGTAATGAGATCTGGTGCCCTCCTCTGGTGTGCGGGCATACATGGAGGCAGAATGTTGTATACATAATCAATAAATAAATCTTTTAAAAAATAAAAGATATATGAAAATGCATAGGTTATGGAATAACTAAAATAATTTTGCACAAAAATGAATTTGGAGGATCTATACTACTTTACTTCAAGATTTACTATAAATCTTCGCAGGTTAAGACAATCTGGTTTTGGCAAAGGATAGACAAATGGATCAGGTGAGATCTTAATTGATAGATATAGATCAATATAGATCAATCAATGTCCAGATGCAGAACCAAACATAAGTGCATTTTGGGAAACAGCAGTAAGTCAATTGAGTGGGGGGAGGGAAGAAAACATTTTTAAGCAAGTGGTTTTAGAAAAACTAAACAGAGAAACAAAGAAAAATAAAATTTAAACCCCACACTCACTCCATATATAAGAGTTAGTGGACAATAGCATAAAAGTGAGAACCACAAAATTTCTAGAATAAAATGCCTGAGGAAATCTTTGTGGACTTAAAGGAAACAAGTTTTTCTGATAGTGTCTAGCCACAAAATAAAATATTGCTGAATTGGACTTTGTCAGATTAAAATTTTCTGCTCATTAAGAGATTATCAGGGTTCAGGATGTAACACAGCAGTAGAAAATTTGCTAATCATGCCTTTTTTTAACTTTACAGGTGCTTTGCATATATATTATGGCTTCCAGTTTTGCGGTTTTATGAGATTCCTGTGTAGGCCAATGTGTGTGTGTCTGAGTCTTTAAGGGTCCCTTGTGCTTTTTTCCTTTGGCTCTTTTTCTTCTGGTCGTTTGTTTTGCCCTGTTCTGGTTTGTTTGTTGTTTGTTTATATTTTATCCTATTTTATTATTTTTAGATGTCTTTTTGTATTCTAATGAGAGAGAGAAAGTGTGTGGGGGAAGAATGTGGATTCAGGTGGGTGGGGAAGTAAGGAGGACCTGGGAGGAGTTGGGGGGAGGAAAAAACATAATCAGAATTGAAAAAAATCTATTTTCAGTTTTAAAAAGTCTGTGCTTAAACCCCAGCATGGGGAGAAGGGAGATTGGCATCATTAAAAAAAAATTAAGTACAGCATAAAATGCTAGGAGTGCTTGTAATTCATAATATTAGCATAGAACTTTTACTTAACATATGCAAAGAACTACTGCAATTTAGTAACATCAATCAAAACGAAAAACAATTCAAGATGAGGAAAAGCCTTAACTCTACATCTCGCAAGACAAGATGCATAACTGTCTTGTAAGCACATGGCACAGGAAAAGAACTTCAATGTTATTTGTCATTAAAGAAATACAAATTAAAATCACAATGAAATTACATATGTGCTAGAATGAATCCTAACACATTTAATGTTGGTGACAATTCAGAACTAGAACACTGACAGTTTGCTGGTCTGAGCATAAAATGGTACAACCATTCTTTAAGGATTTTCACTTCCACTCATTCCTTATAAATCTAACCATGCACTTTCTCTATAGCTAAGCGATTTCACTCCTAGCTGTTGACACAAGAAAAAATTATAAATCAATGAAAAAGATTTATACAACAACATTCTTATGAATTTTATTAATAGCCTTAAACTTGAAACACCACACTTAAATGGATAAATAGATTGTGGTATGCATATATTTGGTGGGGTCAGTGGATGGGGTAGACATTGAGACAAGATTTTACAGGTTGCCTAGGTGGCCTGGAACTTTCTACACAGTCAAGGTTGGCCTCAAATTCTTTACCATTTTGCTTCAGCTTCTCTGGTGCTGGGATTTTAAGATTGTGCCACCACACCTGGCAGAACCGCGGTATATTCTTACAGCGGATTATTGCTTTGCAACTAAAAACCAAATTACCTCTATATATTGCAATGTGATTTAATTCCAAAAATACTCTCCTGAATCAAAGATGCCAGATCTTTTTTAAAAAATCATTATGGTCATTCAACTTAGGAAACTTTGAATGGGAAAATCTAATCAATGTGATAAAAGTCTCAATAACGGGGTTGGCAAAGGCAGTGAGAGACTGGAAAGGAGTGCTAAGACTCAGAGCCATAAAAATGTACTACACTTTGTTGGGGGAGGGTGTAGATAGATGTGTATATCAAATCTCATTCAGCATATAAAGTGTGCACATGACTCAAATCACATTCTTCTCTTCTCCCTTAATAATGTTAGGCTGAAAACTACTATACTGTATTATCATTTATTATTTTCACATATCATTATCCATTTTAAACTTCCTTGGGTCCCTCGGGTAGAACTTGAGGACGTTATTATTTGTTGATTGATTATCAGACAGATTACTTGTTGAATAATAATCAGACAATAAAATGGAAAAGAAAATTATTGTGTAACATCAGAATATGTCCACTGTTTCTAGTCAACCCCGTTGCAAACATGGGTCCTATTTCCAATGAAAACCAATAACCCCAAATCATCTATGTTTTATTTATAATAAAAGAAGAGGCAAGAAAATAAGGGTAAGCTTTTGCCTCCTAGATTTTTGAGGTAAGGCCATGTAATTATTACTGTATTTCTTAACTTCAGTGAGACAGACCAAGAGGCATCTGATGAATCACCTTTTCATTCATAAACCCCTGTTCATATCTTTCATCACTTTTATGCTCCTAGAAAAATAGCAGAGAAACAGTACTTGATGGGCCTGCATTATCAGATGCTATTGGAAAGGTCTGGGTAAGAGGGCTGAACCACCTATTAGTATTCGGGATGCAAACCCTTCTCTATAACCCAGAGTCATCTGTATCCTGGCAACCCTCAAAATTTCATTCTCATCGAATTGGTAGATCTTTATCAAAATATAATTATAGCCTTAATTTGAAAGATAAATTTTGATTGCCAGTGCCGTGCCCAAAGGAAGAAATAATCAGGTGGGAGAGTGCTTAGGCACAATTGTTAACCATATAATCAATGTCATGAATCACCTATTCCTAAAGTGTGCATGCGTGCGCGCGCGCGCGCACACACACACACACACACACACACACACACACACACACACACACACACTACCATCACCACCACCACCACCAACACAACTTTGGGGAAAGTTGTGAAGCATAGAATAATCAGGAGGAAGATCCTTGAGGTACCAGACTTAACCTTTGCTCATCTTCTCATGACGTCACCCAAATGCTAGTCATCTGTTCCTACATGGAAGCATTTGGTGAGGGGCTAAGCCACATTCTTTGTTTTCTATATATGCCCATAGTGGTCCAACCTTGACCAGGAAGTAGCTTACAAACTCTTGAGTCAAGTTACCTGGAAATAGGCCTGGATATAGACATTAGTATGGAGCAATCTTGCTAGGAAATGCTCTCTGGGTCCACAACTGATAAAAAAATTACTGAGTGAAAGAGGACTGGATACAAAAAGAAGTCATAACAAAAGCTTGAACTAGTGTTCCAGGAAGCATGGAAGTGTTTGGAAGTGAGATGGCTCTCCAGAGTTGTCCTAAACTCAAAGTGACCAGGCCTTTATAGACTTGTACTGCCGAGTCAGCATCTGGGAACAGGCATGATCTTGGGTGAGGTGATTTCAATGGAGGAAATTCTTAGAGAAGGACTCAGCTGTGACCCATCAGCTACCTGCATTCAGGGCTGGTGAGTAAGTGACTGAGCTCTAGGTGCTTGGGTTTCGCTGACAATAAGAAACTGGATAGTGTGTCGAAGTAGCCCTTGCACCTCCTTTGGCTAGAGTGAACCTGGAGTCTGGGGGAAATAATCTGAACTGGACCACACATGAACTGAATCATGAAAGCAGCTCTATTGCCTAAGGCAGCAAGGGCTTCCAACGTGCCTGCTAAGGCCCCTCACAATGTGTAATTTGCTCTGGAAGACCAGAAATAGACCTATCTTCTCAAACAGTTGATACACTTCAACTTTCTAAAACTGTAATTTCCTGGAGAGTTGGTACTGTTATCTCTCTCACTGCTAAAGTGGCCAAGAACCTGAGACCAGATAGGTCATGGGACCAGGCAAAAGCCTACTAGTACTATTCTGCTAAGTAAAGCAGCAATAAAATAACTCCTAATGACATATTACTATCTCCATTAATCAGCGCACTGCTCATATTTCATCAGAGGAGCCTCTTCTTGTCATTTATGGGAACTAACACAGAGACCCATGGCTGGACAATGTGCAGAATGAGCAACTTTGGAGCACTCATCTTTAAGTGGGATGTCTTCATCAAACCCTTCCCGTCAAGGCTCAGGGATCTATGTGGAAGAGGAAGAAAAACTGTGAGAGCCAACAGTAGTTGGCAACACCAAAGCCATGCCCTCCAGACACAATATGGCCGAAACATACACGAACTCAAAACCTATACAAGTTTAAACCATACCCCCCCCCCCAAATCCCAGTATGGAGAAGATAAAGTGTATAGAAAACCCAACCCCTTACCAAGAAATTTTTTGTAATCAGTACCTTCCATGAGAAGGAAAATCAATGTTTTTCAATGGAGTGTCACTGTATATATCAACCACACTCCAGAGCAGAGCCCAGGCCCAATAGGAATTGCCCAACACAAAACAGAGTCCATATTTTTATGTGCTTTTTCCCTTGTACGTATTGGGGTTTGTTTTGAATTTCACTTTTGTTTTATTGTTTTTTGTTTTTTGAGAGAGAGCACAAAAGAACATGAAGTTGGGTGGGTAGGAAGGTGGGGAGGATCTGGGAAGAGATGGGGGAGGGGAAGTAATGTGCTCAAAGTACATTGTATGAAAAAATTTAAATAATGAAAATTATATATTTCATTTATAGATGTGTGTGATTGAGTGTATACATGTGCACTCCATATGTGAGATGGCATTGGATCCCCTAGAACTGGAGTTACAATAGATTATGAGTCTCTCTATACATGGGTGCTAGCAACTAAACCCAGCTTTAGCAAGTGCTCTTAATCTCAAAGCCATCTCCCTAGGTTCCTGCTGTGTCTTTTAAGATGAATACCTTTGGGACACTATGTGAGAGGAGGCAAGAAAGCAGAAGTCACACACTTCAATTCCTGTCTTCAGGCTTCTGTGCTTCTTTAGGGTAGTTTGTGGATGGAGAAAGACCCAAGCATGTATAATAGTCTTGTTCACCGAGTAGAATGAATGGATTTTATTTTACATATTTTGCAACGTACAGTAAACTCTTCCTGAGACCTTTTGGAAACCTTGAATTTGTAAATTCAGAGGTTTCACCTCTGTAACAATCTTTTTCCATGCCCCTGGTATTTATGACCTCAATTAATTCCTTCTCCTGGACCTGGGACTTGCTTCTTTCCATTGGCAAAACTAGCCATGTGCTCAATCAGAAGACCTAGTAGCTTCTGCCTCTATATTCTTGGGGACAGAATATTAGCTGTCAGGCAAGTAATCCAGCTACCCTACAGGAGAAGTAGGTGAGGAGGGAGAATCCTGCAACTGTACAGAAAAAGGGACAGAAGCACAGTCAACTGGGCATCTTGTGGGAATCTAACTCCCAGGTGACAAGCCATCTGACTAGCCATTTGCAAGCCTATCCAGAATGGCTAGCTAAATTCATCCCCAACTGCAGAATTCAACACCAACAGATAAGCAGCTATTGTTTAAGCCAATAAAGCTTGGGGTAATTTCTCATGCTACAGTAAAAAGAACATCAAATAGTAGCAATCTCAAGGTCAAGTACCCACCTCACTACGTCCGCTCACTACCCTTCAACATCACAACAGTCTTTTCTCATTCCATGGCCACTTCTCACAAATAAACAAACTCTGGGTTCTCTTACAACAGTTACTACATACACAATGATGACTAGATAAAAATTGTTGAGAGAAAAAAGGAAAGAAGGAAAGGAGGGAGGGGAGGGGGGGATGAAGACAGGGCAGGAAGAGATGAGGAAGGGAGCACAAGGAGGGAGGAAGACAGGGATGGAGGGAAGAAGGGAAGGAGGAAAGCGAGGGAGGGAGGAAGAGAGGGAGGAAGGGAGGGAGGGAGGGAGAGAGGGAGGGAGGAAGGGAGGGAGGGAAGCAGGCAGGAGGGCAGGCAAGCCTCACTAGGCTGCCAGAGCTGGAGGCTGGGGGTGGAGCTTCTTCACTAGGTAGTTCACTACTTTGTGTTAATTTCATAGGCTTGGGGCTCAGAGCCTCAGTTCAACAATTTGCAAATGACCCCCTGCCACCCACTTTCAAGGTCACTTACTAGAACTAGGAATGTTAAACCCTGAGTATCATGGTTTATGACAATTACACACCCCGAAAGGACTGGACACGAAATGCAGCAGATCAGTGAGGACACATAGTAAAAAAAGCCAGAGAGGTCCTGCTCAGAATCGAACTTCCCATCCGCCACTCATTTACCAAAACACCTCTGGGAAGCAACTTTGTTTTCTATGCCTCCATTTCCTCACCTGTAAATAGGAGTCATAACACTTCCTACTTCCTAAGATCATTGTGAGGATTGAATGAATATATGTATAGAGCCTAGATAAATTACTCTTTGCCTAACTGTAAATGATTGTACTGTAGATATTGGGAAGAAATGCACATGGATTTTAAATCATATAGATAGCTCTTTTAGTGACTACACACGAGGAAAGGGTGCCAGCTTTCAGAAACTATATCCTATATAATTGCTCTCTTAAGAGGGCAGGGTCAGTATGGCATGGTGGAGGCAGTGCGAGCCAAGAAATGTGGATCTAGGTTCTCACTTCAGCCCTGCTTTAAATTAGCTACACGATGCAGGAAAAGTTATCTAGAATATGGAACCAACGACAGAGACTATCTAAAGAGGCTGATCCAGGTAGTCCCTCTCAGAGCCTTTTGTTTCTCCACCTTTACAAATCTCTTTGAGGTGGAAAGAGGGAAGTATAATTGCCATCAATTTTAAGATGGAGATCCGAACTGAATTTGGTCAGACTCAAAACACCAAAGCAGAGGTGGAAGGGACAAGGGGATTCCTTTATTCAAGAGAATATATCAGTCAGGCACAGACTGCACACAGACTATACTTCCCATAGCCCTGGCAGTTAGATTGGTCATGTGATTGAGCTCGGGCCAGGGACTTGGATGAGTGCTCCTGCCACAATCTCATTTTCTTCTGTTGCAGAGAACCCAGCAGGGACTCCAAGCCTCCAGAGAATGGGAAAGCCACAAGAAGGGACAAGATCAGGCTGCTTATCGCAGGAAAGCCCACAGCTGATTAGATTTTCTTTATATCAGAATGTTGTGTTATCTGTCTGAGGTTTAGGGTTTATATGTTGCCTTCCTTGAATGATATGCTTTTATGGGCCCCTAGTTAATTGCTAATCCAGGTTCTGATTTCAAGAGGAAACTGACCTACGAGCTAGAGATCACTGACATTATTTGTTACAGGTTGAGCCAAACAAATGACATGGACTTGGGAAATCTGAATTCCAACTCACAGTTTCCTAAGCTTCGACATCTAAGCCTCTTGTCTTGTAAGCAGGCCGAAAGAGGCTGCCCCCACCCTGGGTCGCTGAGTCGCATTTAATTGTCATTTGTCTTGCGTGTTTCTTTAGGGAGTTAAACATGAAAGGCGTGCTTAAGAGGAACCAGTTGTTATTTAGAGACCAGAAGGATGGATTTCTCAGGTGTCCTGTTGTCTGCCCTTATCCTTTAGATAGATCAAAACTGTTATCTTAATATTTCCCAAGGATTACGGTTGTGACCTACAGAAAATTAAGGTAAAGTTTCAAAATCAACATTCACTTTGAAAGAAAAGCGAGAAACCACCTGAGAGGTTCTGGCTCTAACCCGTAGCCAGGGCTGGGCATTCACACCTTTGCTTTTTAATCTGTTTCTTTTTTGCTGTACTTAAATGGCCATTTGTATTTTTCAGCAATTACCAGTGAAGTCTTGCAAAATAATTCCCATTATTCAACCAAATCAGGAATACAGAGTTCATTTTATTTAAAGCTGGAATTTGCCACCCTTGCAGTGAAGAAAAGTGAACGTGGGAGAAATGGAGGCTTTTGAAAATAAATAATCTAAGAGGCCCAGCAGGGTCACAAGCTCCAAGACTCCTAGAAGAGGACCTGGACTTCCTATTAGCTGCCACCATTACTGAAAATGCCTCAGCTCCTTTATGAATCCATTCCACGTGGCTCCTGCCCCAGGAGCCGAAGGCAGGCTTCCTCAGAAAAGCTGAGAACGTCTGGCACACCAGGAATGAAAGGAGTGGTACCCTGGCTACACTATGAAGCTGGCATGATTTAAGTGCTACCTGGACCCGTTGATACCCCTGTATTCAAAGCCCAACTCCTTTAAGGTGGGAGGAGTGGCCTGCTGGCTCCTGAAACACAGAGTAGGAAGCCCCATGTATAACGCTGGGTGCAACTCAGAAGGAATATAAAGCCCAAATGTCCACGAATGGAGGCAGGGAAGGAATCCCTTTCCAGGTTCCCATCCTCCAATCCTGCAGCCCAGTTGCTCTGGGTCTCCCACAGGAAAGGGATGAGGCTTGGAGGGCTGCTGCCCTTTTGCACACAGACCAGCACTCCTGTCTCCCAGCCTTGACCCCAGCCTGGAGCCTGTGTGGCTCCACTCTCAGGTTATCTGGCAGCTCAAGTTTGGCTCCCACCAGGCAACTGGGAAAGGAGACCCCAGCCCTGGAATTGTGGGGTCAAAGCAAGCCGCATCTCCAGCCGCAGGGCTATTTTTAGATGCTGTTATCTTTGCCTTGCTCACATGCAGCTGTGAAAAACAAACTGGTGACCGAGGGGCACACAACTGCAAAATAGAAAACCCATCAAACAAGAGCTTCCAAACTCAAGAGCATATCAGGCTATGACAGAACACTATTCCACAATGGCCAGGTCTACCTAGCCTTCCCCTGAGGGAGGCCAGTGGGGCTTTGCTCCTTTACTGCAAACGCAATCCTGGCTTGGTCCAGCTTTGGTTCACCAGCCGGCAAGGCTGATCAACCAGGCAGCCATACTTATGGCCACGGGTAGTGACCTCCTGGGACAGGTATTCTAAGGGAGCAGAATCGATAGGGTTAACACTGCCACAAACTGAAAAGCTCCAGCTCTCTCAGTTCTTTCCTCCAGCCCATCCTACCAGTTCCTCTGCCTTCCAGCGTCACAGCTCCATGACAGTGAAACCCTACACAGGCAAAATGTCACCCAACATTAAGTAGCAAAGCAGGAAAACAGAAGAGAACCCCAAGCGGGATCCCCTACTTCTCTCAGCGGTTAGAACACCCTCCCACAAGGCCAAGCCTCAGGGCGCTCTTCCACTCCCAGTGCCCTCAAGTCCCCATGTCCCCTTCAGGCAGCCCAAAGCCAGACACCGCAGCCTTTGCCAACCCCTCCACCCATCTGCTAAGGGTCTGGACAACAGCTTGGAAAAGTGGCGCCCCGCCCCAAAACCCGAGATGGGGGGTAAGGGGGGTGGGGAGGCAGCGGCAAACTTCAAAGCTGCAGCTGCAATATGCTTTTTAAAAAAAATAAAAATAAATGTCCCTCGAAAACCAACAAGGTTTCATTTGTCCCTCCAAGCTATGTGTGGTCCACCTTGACCGCCCGCTCACCCTCACTCAGCTCTGCCAAGGGGATCAGGCTCTCTCCGACCTCAGCTGCGGGAATTTCCTCTCCGGCTAGCGCGCGGCTGGGCTGCCGTCCATGCCTCCTCCACCCCCAAGTTCACCCACAACCCAGAGGTGCGAAAAATTAGTTTAAAAATTGTCAATTGCCTAGACCCCTTCCCCCCAAGCTGGTCCCCTCTCACACACACCCGAGTGGCCTGGGCTGCGAGTCATGGAGCATCCCGGGGGGTTGCGGTGAGGTGCTGCGCCGAGGCTAGCCTCCCCGGGTGTCCGCTCGGGCTCGGGCTCGGCCCTGGGTAAGGGGCCCGCGCATCTTTCGCCAGGTGCAGAAATCCTACCGCCCGTGCGCCCTGGGCGCGCCGCCGGGCCCCGTGCCGGTTCCCCGGGAATGCGACCGTCAGGTGAGGTAGGCATGCGTGCCGGCTCCGCAGCGAAGCAGCAGCTGGCTGGGGCGCTGGGCTGGGGATCTGCCTCTTCTCCCTCTCCCCGCAAAGGAGAGGCCTCTCGGGGGCGGGAGGGGGGCTTTCCAGCGCCTTGGTGCGTTACGACCGCATTCCCCCTTCCTTTTTTTTTTTCTTTTATCTTAGTTTCTCCTTCAGATGCAAGAAGAGAGATCGCAGGAATCCATGCCCAGTTTCAGTCTAACTCGGTCCACAGGCAGAGAGAGAATTATGAATGGATGCTGCCTTCTGATGAGGAAGTCGACTGGGGAGGTCTCTGCGCACGGCGCGCTCCATCAAAGCAGGGGCATTGGCCCCTCCACTGCTTCAATGCTGCAGGCTGAGCCACCTAATTGACCACTGGGAAATCAGGTGCCGGGAGACCTGGGCGGGACGAAGCCCCAGGTCCACGCTGGGATCGAGCTCCTGGCCCGCATAGACAGCTTCGATTTACAGTCCAGTGAATGGGGAGGACTGCGGCAGCCAAACCTCCCGGGCAGCAGGCAAGGCTGCACCAATGCTCCGCAGACAGCCGCCCGGCTCCGCGAACATCTCCCGTCTCTGCTGGGCTAGAGAGAACCTGGCTAGAAAGAATCTGTCCCCTGCTGCCAGCCGCAGTGATCTGCAGGTCTCAGCCCCCAGCCTGAAACTCGGCGACGCGCGGGAGCCGGCTTGTGCGCTTCCACGAGCTGGGGGTTGCGGAGGATCCCGGATCCGGATTTCTTGTACCTGTGCGATAGTGCGACTGCTGGGGCTGCGCGTTACCCATACCCAGAGTGGCAGCAGACTCTGCACATCACCAACAGGCTGGACCCACCGCGGTTGCTCAGCACCGCACCCCCCGTGGCTCCCCACTCACATCCCTGTCCCTAGCCTCTGGCCAGAGCAGAGGAATTGGAGACGCTAACCATGGCAAGCCCACCTTCTAAAGCAAAAGGACTGAGCTATAGCTACTAGCTATAGCATGTGCTGGCATATAACAGGGGTTGAGGGGCAGGGGAAAAATGTGACACTGCATCCCCTCCCTCCATTCATCTTGGACTCTGAAACCTCACATCTAGACACAACTCACTCTTCCCTGGCTTAAACACACTGCAAGGACAATGCCTTTGCAGCCGTGTATTAATCTCCAGGGAAGGATGATTTACTAGACCAGCTCTGAGGTTGAATCAGGATTAAAAACCATGACACTGTGTGTCCATGCCTTAGGCAGGCAGGTTCTATATATAACAAGCCAGTGTAGAAGGCAGAGTCATTTAGGGCCACTTAAAACAACGTTTATGAGATACAATCTAATATATAGCAAGGAGGAAAGCAGTGAATGAAATTATCCAAAGATGCCTTGTGGAATGGCCGATTTTGTTCATTTGTCTTGAGGCTTTTGAAACTCATTTAGGGGAAACTGGTTGACTATTTTCTGACTGGGCTGTCTATTTGTAAATGGGGAGGTTGATGCCCTGGGCAGATTTGCATGTATGAGCAACATTCTGTCCATGAGGCCTTTAACTCCTGCATAATTCACAGTTGTGGTGAGGCACACATTTTGCCAAGGTCACAAGAAATCACGGGGTATGCAGGAGCCCTGAGTAAAGAATATTTCCTAATTGGCATTACTATGAATTAATGGTTGTGGTCACATGAAGAATCACATTGAACCCAAGTTCGTCTGTGTTGGCAGCGCTCCTTCAACCCTGCTCATGCCAAAAGGCTTGGAGGGCCTCCAGCAGCCAGCAAGGGCAGGGAACCTGGCAGGAGTTCCCATGGAAGACGGTGTGTCCATGGTAAGGAAGATAAGAGAAAGAGAAGGTGTAGACACCTTCCTAGTTTAAACCCCAAAGTTTAAAGGGTGAGTAGGCAAAGGAAGAAGTGACGGAGAGGAAGAGATGAGTTCGAGAAGCAGGAAGTCAGGATGGGGATAAGCCCCACATCAGAAGCTCGGGAATGACAGAGTTGCAGGATCACAGTGTGATCAAGAATGCAGACACCATATGTCACCGCGGACAGAGGAGGGCAGACCTGGATCTGGGCAGTTTAGGGAGAGGCTGGGGAAAAGCTACCCATAGGAGGATTGGGATGGGGAGAAGAAAGGATTCTTTTCTTTAGCCCTTCTACTAGAAGGACCAGCAACAGCAGCAGAAGGAAACAACGGGTGGGGGGAGGCTCAGAAATGCTAAACACAAGCTGCCACCCAGGCTTGCTGCCTCACACTGAGGGTGAGGCTCAGTGACTCTCTATCTTTGTGGTAGCAAGCTCTCAGACCAACTTCAATAGGAGCAAGGCTCCATCACGTGTGAGCTCCAGCTTCCCAGGTATTAAGAAGAGATTTATGTAAGGGTGAACAAAATGACTGCCCTCTACAGCAATCCCGGACAAGACTGCAGGTAGCTGATGCCCAAGTCACTAATCACACAGTTCAAGCAAATGAGCTTCTTGCTCTAGGTTTTCAGGGCTGCTCCATTAGTCGGGGGGGGGGAAACCTTGACAACGAAGAGCGCAGAACTGCACATGGTGATGAAATTAGCCAATTCTTTGCTCCTTCATATTGAAATCTTCAATACTTAGGTAGTTCTTAATAGTGGTGATGGAATTACTTTGATGAAATTATTTAAATTTGAACAGGGTTTTAGCAAGTCCTACAGAGTAAAGGAAACAAATATGAGCTTTGAACTCAGACAGACAGATGTCTTTTTTTTTTAATCTTTAACCCTTTAAAAAAATAAGATTCTCAGAAAGAATCCTAGCTTCTATATCCATTAGCAAGTGTGGCTTTGGTAACATTCTTTAACATCTCTAACACGTGTAAATGAATGTAAGGATATCGAATTTAGAGAAATAAAACAAAAGTCATAAAACACAATGTGGGTGCCTGGCATATAACAGAAGGTCAGTGAAGGCAGGGAGGGTCTTCCTGTGTTTGAGGCCTTCACTCACAGTGCTCATACTGTATGTGTTGCCCCCGGGTTCCCATTATCTGTGCTGTGGTTAGGGTACCAGAAGTTTTCTATGGCTCAGTGGTTCAGGTGGAAACACTGATCAAGTATTGTGCTAGCTGCTAGAAGAGACAGAGCCGAGACCAATACCCTTTGGAGCTAGCGTTCTAAGGACTTAGTTTATATCCAAGTCCATGTGGGTGTCATGCTTATTTTTTTTTGAACGCCAAAAATACCAGGTCTCAGGAGAAAGAATTGCACATGTGTCCTCCCTTAGACTAGTAAAGATCTACAACAAATTTTATCTGGAAAGGCTCAGACAGAAAGTATTTTGGGCATTGCAAGTCATGTGGTCTCTGCTTCAACCACTCTTGTCTGCTGTGGTAGCTCAAAAGCAGCCAAAAGGAATGCATATATTCCAATAAATTGTTGTGTTGTTCACACAAACCAGGGTCTAGGTGAGATTTAGTCACGGAGTCTAGTTTTTGAATCTCTGACTGATAGTGTGGTTCAAACACAATTCTTCTTTTTCACTGGTATTGTTAATCCGAGGTGAGATATAATCCTTTCGCCAGCACGAGGTAGGAAACAGAAGAACTGACCAATGGAAAACTGGCAAAAGGGATGTGTGTCCAGGCACCGCCCATAAAACTCCTACCTTTCCCTATTATAGTTTTCTCTGCTGGCTGAACAGAGGCTCCACGGGGGCGGTGGAGCCCCAAGATGGGTACTCAAATGTCTAACCAATGACCTAGACTTAGCTAAGTGAAAAATAAGCCACTGAAATGTTAGAGATTTTATTCCCGAATTTGCCTACCTTGAGTAATTCATTTTCCTATCTCTTTAATCAGACGACAGAAAACACAATTTAATGCTTTGCTGATTACTTAGGGTCTTTATTAAGAAGGCTTATTATTGGTCTCTATGGTAACACATTTCTAAGACGCTCGTTCTTTGATATTTAGTTCTCAGCTGTCATTCCTCTCACCCTCTTCTTAGCTCCTTCCCTATAGTTGAAATCCACAGTGGGATTAGTTCACCTCTCCCTCCACTATCTATACCCTCTCCTTATGTTTACCTGGAGCTACTTTCTGGCTTCAAAATCTTTGACTACAAAATGTACCCATAGCCAGGTGACATCTGCCTACTAAGAAACTAATCGTCTGAGCAAGAACCTTCAGGATGAAATGCACGGGCTCACGGACAACTCTTTACAGCCTTGAAAAACTTCCCTCTCAGGAAGCTTTTGCTTATTTCCAGGCTTAGGCCTGTGTTCCAGAAAGCTAAAGTCATTGGAAGCTCAGTAGCTCCGAGAAGAACAAGCAATTCTGTACTGTCCACTCTATGCTTTTTCCAAGCTTTATTTCTTCTCCCAGCTATGTTTGGGGATTCTATAGCACAGGCTCAATCAACTTCTATCCCTTAACATTCACGGAATATCCATCTTGAAAATTCACCATTTTTGCTTAATTGAGTATTTCATTAGTGCCAACAGATCATAGTTGGAACTTACTTTGTAGGAGCTGAGAAAATGGATTGTAAAATGCTACATAATTTTACCTAGTTCTAGAGGTGGTATATAATCCTCGTACTTACAGAGAATTGACCAAGAAAATTCAGCCATGTGTTAGGCCTGGAGTCTGAGTAATATTGAAGTGTGAGAATATGGTCTTCTCCCAGCATGAAATGGAAAGCTGAAGAGGAATCAGCGAGGACCAAGGAGAGAGAGAGAGGAGAGAAGGCCAAGGGACAGTCTAGTTTTCAGGGTTAGGTTATTGTTGAAAGAAAAGGTATGATCCAATTTAAAGATCCTCTGCTTTTTCCCCTAAAAAAAAAATACAAAGAAGGGTAGAGATCATCTACCAGTTTTTCTCTAAGTCTTTTCTTCTGACTATTATTCCATGAGACCTGGAGACCAAAACACTTTCCAAAGTAATTCCCAATTAGCAGTATTTATTCATTCTTCACATTTCTGCTTAGCATTTGTAATTGACAACTATGCCCATAAACATCAGTGTTTGTAAAGGCAGAAACATGTTCATATCTGGGAAAACATTTTATCCCCAGCTGCCTTTGTTAGTGACCACAGGGATCCCAATTCCAGTGCATTCACCTGCTCTTCGGGTTTGCCTAGAGCTACTTCTTAGCCTTATTCTCTTTGGCTCTAAAATGTGCTAAGACCCAAAGTGGAGACTCAGTGTTACCTCCTAGGCTTATTTCCCTGGAGCTATCCAATGTCTCCTCCATCGATATGGATGTAGCTACATTTTACTTCTCATCTATTCTAGTAGCAGCCATTAGAACTGCTGCTAGCCTACTCCTGTTCACAAGACATCACCAAAATATAAAGATTCATAAAGGATTATACAACAACCAATGTTTTCTTCTGTGTTTCAGAGCAGGGATTGAACCCTAGGCCTCACACACGCTAGTCAAGTGCTCTATCACTCATCTTTCTCCTCAGCCCTTATCACAACAAATGCAAATTCATTTCAGAGCACCAATACCTAAGTTAGTATCTATACGGCTGCCTGGATAGATTTTCTCTCTCCAGATTCTCCAAACCATCTGGCATAAACTACTGGATTGTGACCTGTTAAAATAAGTAACAGCTGTGATAATCCCTCTGGATTTATAGCAAGCTATAAAACTTTGCATATAGTAGTAATGCATATAATATAATAAATAAAACCATTACCATTCTGTGTTGTTTTGGTGGGAATTATGATGATGTAGCCAAAATGGAACCCTATGGACTGCATCTGAGCAGAAGTATTAAGCAGAGGTTTTGTTCAACCTGGCTTCCTTTAGCCCCAGAAGACTAAACTTGCTACTTGGAACTCCTGGTTATTTTCAAAAAACCTTATCCAACTGCAAACGCAATGCACTCTTTCTGAAAGAACGTGATTACAGAGGCTTTCCCCAACTCCTATTATTTCAAAGGATTTTTATGACAGTGGGTTCCCCAGATATCCCATAGTATATCTATTCAGAGCATAAAGAAATAAAAGCTAAGCCCAATTTAAAACTATAAAATAATTTATGGCACAAAATCTAAGGTTTGGGGTTTTTGTTTGTTTGTTTGTAAGTGTTAGCTGTAAGTTATGTTTGCAAACACTGCCAAGATTCCAGGTTAAAAATATTTTTATCAAAGTCATCTCTCAAATATAAGTAACACATGGGTAAAAAGACAGGCTGGTGTCTGGCAGGGAAAGGAACAAATTTGCTTTGATTCCAACAAAAGACAGTTACCATGCCCACTGCACGTGGATTTCACAAATGTAAGGAGACAAAGGAAGCAATGGCATGATTGACATGAGATGGCTCTTTACTAGGTTCTGGATATTACACCACAATCCCATTTAGTCCTCCCAACAGTGCTATGCCTTAATAATTATCATTCCTGTTTCATGGTAGAGGAAATTGATGCCCAAAGAGTTTAAGTCACTTGCCCACGGGCATCTAGACAAGGTGGCAATATAGAGTGTGAAACTCAGTTCTATGTGATTCCCAAGTGCATATTCTTTTCCCTTTACTTCACCTTTTTGGATAGCTCTGCATCTGCTATGACCCATGAAAATTTCATGGGCAGTGGTCCATTGTTATGGCCATGAGAAAGGTCCACATCGTTCTTTCCTATTTGAATGTAGGCAGGAGATTCGTTATTATCTGAAGAACTTGGGAGTCATCTTGATTTACATGTATAAAAACTTGCAGACAAATTACTTGGTTATTATGGTAGATTTCAGAAATGGCCGTGGTACTTTTTAGTTCTTCCCATCAACAGTCTATTTCTGAGCAGTTTTATTTGACCAATAGAAATGATGTTGCACACATTCTGACCCTGGACCATGAAAGCCTTAGAATTTCTGCTAACTGTACTTGCTGCATCACTACAAAGGATTCAGGGTGCCGGGCGATGGTGGTGCACGCCTTTAATCCCAGCACTCAGGAGGCAGAGGCAGGCGGATCTCTGTGAGTTCGAGACCAGCCTGGTCTACAGAGCTAGTTCCAGGACTGGCTCAAAGCTACAGAGAAACCTTGTCTCGAAAAACAAAACAAAACAAAACAAAAAACCCAAAAAACAAAAGATTCAGGGCAAACCTTCTGGGTGATGAGACATGTAAGGCCCAGCACACTCACACACACACACACACACACACACACACACACACACACACACACGTCTTGGATCACAGCCTGCTATCAACTAAGCAAGTGTAGGAGTCCACCCTAGGTCTCAAACCTTAGCTGACCAACTCCAGTTGCTTAGGCATGTGCTATAGAGTTTGAGCCAAGCCACCCCTAAGCAGAAAACCTACCTGTCAGGTTGCAAAGAAACTCAGAACAAATGGCTAACTGGGGTGCGTATTTAGCATACCAAAGTGTCTGCTTGGCCTTGGGGCTCACTCAGTCACTGAGGCTCCTCTCAGCACTTATCACCCAGCCCTCTACCCTTATCCTCTTCAGCCCAGGGGCTTCCCTTCCCTTCCCCCAGCTTTTCTTTCCTATATAACCCTGCCATTTGGGCCATGTGTTCTCCTGGGTCTTCTCTTATCTTGGCTCCTTTTTTTTTTTTTGGTTCCCTAGGTTCTCTCTTAGCCCTCTTGGCCCTCTCTCCTGTCTCTTCTCTCAGTCTCCCCACTTCTCTCTCCTCTTGTGGCCTGGTTCAGCCTATTGGCCATACTTAGTCCGCTACTTTCTCTCTCCAAATGCCTCTGGCTGTACTCTCCCTCATATCTACAATAAAACCCCCTCAACCATGTCTTGCTGTGGTCACATCCTCATTTTCACTCGCTATCTATTAAAAGTATTGGAGTGAAAGGTTATGTGGAAAAAAGCTGGCTGATACAACTTTTCAAAAATCAATTCCTGGTCATATCTTCAAACAGATTCTAATGTTGAAATTATTGGTTTTGAACAGGACCATGATAACGAAATGCATTATATGACAAAAGCCAAATCTTTCTGAAGACTGGAACTTTTGTCAAACCTCAAAATCTTCACCTCCCCTCAATAGGCCCCATGAATGTCTCTGTTCAGACACAGTTCTGGAAGTGGACCTCCCTTCTCTGCTCCTGTTTGCCAGGCTGATATAGTTTGAGGTAAAGAATCAGCAAGATGAGGGAACAGAGCCACCCTCAAGAAATAATTGGTGAATAGAAGGAAGAGAACAAATGATTTATTTAAAGGCTACAAATGCCAAAGCATAGCTACAGACTGTGGAACAAGAAAAAAAATGACAGTTTGGATATTTTTTCTTTTCTTTTCCCTTTCTTTTTTTTCTTTCTTTCTTTCTTTCTTCCTTTCTTTCTCTCCTCCTCCTCCTCCTCCTCTTCCACCTTCTTTTTCTCTCCCCCCTCCCTCCCTCTCTCTTGTTTAGAATTTGATGTCAGCTTTGTGTTCAGCAGCCATAGCCACAGCTGTCTTCTTAAAGAGACAAGGTACTCAGAAATGCAGGTGAGAGACAGGGAGAGCTGTCAACCCTCCCCTTCCCATACCCTTTGGAGACTTACAGATGGAGATGCTTGAAATGAAGGAAGGAATAATTATCAACTAAATTAGGGCCAAATTGAATTATCTCAGAAAGGAAGAAATAATGGCTACAACTAAGTACCTGGAGCCGTGGTTCTCAGCCTTAGCCGAATGATAGAATTTCAAAAGAGTGAAAGCGACTCCCAAGTCTGTGCTCTTAATCATGACGTTAATTACCAACTTTATTTAAGAGGAAAAATGGTCAGCATTTGGAGTGCCCATCAGTTTCAGCAAAAGCTATTTCTTCTGAAGAAAATGCTGGTGGATAATGTATTACTTAACTACTCAACTATCTTAACATGTGGGTGCTTGGGCTTTTTTCTTACCAAATATCAGAGCCTTCAAACTTTGAATGATCTCATTTGTCTTTATCTAAGTGTCCTCTAGCTAAAGAAACACACAAATAATTACAGGCAGTATTCTCATCTGTACATTGAAGGTGGTTTTCATTGGTATTTACAATACTGCAGGAATTAATTCATTTAGTTCATTTTTCTTCTTTGGGAAAGGGTAAAAATGTAAGTCTCTTTCAGTTAACTCCGGCATAATTTTATAAGGAGTATTAAAAAATTAGAGAAAAAACTTTTGATTTGTACCCCCAAATGATTTTTCTGCATTTGCAATTAAATGGGTATTGTATGGCTCCCCCCCCCCAAAAGGCATTTTATCAAGAGACTTCCTGAATTTTTAAAAGCCCGACTCCAGCGACATTTGTAGCTTTTCTTAGTTCAAGCCCCGAGCTTGCTTCCCTTCTACCTAAGAGATAGCCAGAGGGAATATGCCTTAAAACATTCTGGAGTGGGGACAGAGCACAAGGATGGGGAGGTGTTGAAGAGGGCATGTTGTGCTTGGGAAGCACAAGCAAATTTGCATGGCTGAAAAATCAAGCTGAAGCAAAGAGCTTCCATGGTGTGTGCGTTATCATTCTGCAGTTAAAAAAAACATTATGGGGGAAAATGGGGAGTCTAAGAATTACTCTAGCCAGCCAACAAGGGGTGCTGTTAACCCAGGGCAGCTTCATGGCTACACAGAAACAGGAGGCCCTTGTGAAATTTGGGAAGGTAGATGATGATATAAAGATAACTAATTGTAGAAAGGAAATACAGGTTTTTTTTTGTTGTCTTGTTTTGTTTCTCTGTAGTTGCAAGAACTTCAAAAATAGCCGCAATCATACCATCTACTTTTTATATTGCCCAGAGACATTATAATCTCTCCCAGCATCTTCACCAGAGTGCTGAGGTTAAAAAAAATGCGAGAACAAGCTGTCTTCTTTCTTATCACTGAAAACACCATCTCTTTATGCTAACCTGTCAGCCTGTCCAAGCAACAAGTTTTCCATGTGGGAAACTCTGCATGGTAACTTTTTGACCCGCCACAACCTCCAGTCCATGTTAATTTATCACCTTTTATGATCCCACAAGACATTTACAACCTTCTCCTAAGAAATGAATATTTGAACAGTATGCTGGGCAACAAATATATCTGCTGCATTCAGTCAAGTTTATTAGCAAAACGTTCTGAAGTCATGAATGAAATCGAAGGAGAGCATCACAGGCCTTACCCAGCCTCTTCTCTTTTCTCAATACACAGGACACCATTGGACCTGTCTTTTTCCAGAGGATATCTCTTTCTAACCCAGTCTCACGTTTAGGAGAGACCATCTCTCCTGCTCAGTTTTGAATTCTTACAAATTGGATCTCAACTCTTTTCTGTTCCAGATGTTTTTCATAGGGACTGTAGCATAGACCACAGCACATCTTTGAACTTTTAATTGTGTTGAACATTTTCACTTCTTCCAAGACACTGTGTGACATGGCCCCACCTTTAGTTTGGGGGCTGTTATTTTCAGATCTCTACTGGCAGTATGTGCAAAGCAAAAGTTTTGGGGTCATCTATGTTCTGGCTCTGCAACATCTTAGCCATAATCTTGAGTGGGTTATGTAAACATTCTAAACTTCATTTTTCAGGTCTATGGAATGACAATAGTAATTGTGACTTCATTAGAGGGTTATGATGAAGATCACCTATGACAGCAATTAGAATAGTCCTGATGTGCATATAAAAAGTAGTCAATAAGAGCCGGGCAGTGGTGACGCACACCTTTAATCCCAGCACTCGGGAGGCAGAGGCAGGCGGATCTCTGTGAGTTCGAGACCAGCCTGGTCTACAAGAACTAGTTCCAGGATAGGCTCCAAAACCACAGAGAAACCCTGTCTCGAAAAACCAAAAAAAAATGTAGTCAATAAATGACTTTATTTATAATATATACACTGTTCTGCCTGCATGCCAGAAGAGAACACCAGATTTCATTACAGATGGTTATGAGCCATCATGTGGTTGCTGGGAATTGAACTCAGGACCCCTGGAAGAGCAGCCAGTGCTCTTAAACTCTGAGGAATCTCGCCAGCCCACTAGATGACTTTTAATACTAACATCCCAGCTTTCCCCAACTATTGGGTTCACAAATCTTTCAGCCCCAAATATCAATGAATGATCCTGGACCACAGTGCATAATCACTTTTGGTGAAAAACAAAACAAAACTTAGCCTCTGTCTTAATTAGGATTTCCCTCGCTGTGATAAAAAAATACCATGACCAAAAGCAACTTGGAGAGGAAAGGGTTTATTTCTTTTTATAGTTTGCAGCCCATAATCCAGGGAAGACAGGGCAGGAACTCAAGGCAGGAACCTGGAGGCAGGAACTGGTGCAGGCACCATGGAGGAGTATCACTCACTGGGTTGCTCCTTATGGTTTACTCAGTCTGCTTTCTTAGCATAGTACCCAGGACCATCAGCTCAGGGTCACCCCACCCACAGTGAGCTGGACTCTCCCATATCAATCACTAATTTTTAAAAAAAATGTCCTACAGGCCTGCCTATAGGCCAATCCTACGGAGGCATTTTCTCAATGAAGATTCTTTCTTCCCAGATGACCCTAGCTTGTGTCAAGTTGACGTAAAAACTAGCCAGCATAGAGTCCCATCTTAGCTGACAAACTTTAAGAGAAATAAATTCCATCATTTCTTTCCCTGAACACCTCTCCTTTACAACCTAAATAAAATTGCTAGAGGATACACAGATTAAAAGAAAAAATAATAACCTGAGTGAATAAGTTTTGAAGTTGTTGAAATAAGTTGTTGAAAGCAAGGACCGAGGAGAAAGTGATAGCACAAGCTATTGGCTTGATATTGACATCTCCAGCCAAACACCCATCCACAAGTGAAACTGTAAGCAAGTATATGAGAGATGTTGCATTAAGACATAGAGTGGAGTTAAAAAATCTTCTCGATGTGCTTAGGTCTGCTTTCATTTTGCCAGAGGTATGCTGATAATAACCAAAGTGTGCCAGGATATAAAACATGAGAACCAGCCTCAGAAAAGAATAGAGTAGATTAGAGGCAAGGAAGTCAGAGAAAAAGCAAGCTTTAATTACACATAATGACTATAACCTCATTTAACCATGAAGGACCCTGAAGCTTGTTCTCATGTGCTTCCAACAGCACCTCCCAATTTTACAAAAGCCAACCTTATCATGTTCCAGTCACTATGATGTGTGTTTTATTTTCAATATTTCAGTCTGTCTTCACAATTTTGTAAGATTTGGCAAAAAGCAAAGCTTAGAGGTAATAACCATAGGATGATTTTTCCTGCTTAACAAAGTCCTACGTGCGCGCGCACACACACACACACACACATTATATATATATGTATATGTATATGTATATGTATATGTATATGTATAGTATATGTATATGTACTGTATCAGGAAGTTTCTTTTCTTTTCCTTTCACCCCCTCTATTCCATATTGACTTTTTTCTTTCCCTAATTGATTTGAAATTTGGAAGGTTTTTTTTCCTCCTATTTTATTATAGGTGGCTATTCCTGGAGACCTAAACATGTACCTATTTACTTACTATTCTTTAATGTAATTCTGGATGAGTTGGGTTCCTCAGCTTTGCCCCCAAACAAAGGGGAAGAAGTAGGGCAAATTCTGCACCCACAGAACATTACCTAGGCTTATATGTCTACCAAATTGCAATGAATTAGGTTTTTTCTTTTGCCTTTTACCAAGTTTCAGATTTTAAAGCTATTTTCTGTTTGATATGTTGGACCAAGGGCAAAAAGAAGTCATTGTCCTACAGAGAGCTATAGCCACAAGAATGCTGTAGAACAGGAAAGGAAGTCTGTGGGGTTTTTTGTTTTTCTGTTTGTTTGTTTTAATTTTTGTCACTGAACTCAAAAGCTTTCTTTCTTATATGAATTAAGGCTGTGCCCTATCTACTAGATATTTCTTCTGAGTCCATCAGTGCCTGAGCCTGCCAGCCTCCTCTAAAAGTAGAATAGACAAAGAGAGGCAGAAGGCAATTTGGCAGCAAAGAACATTTTTCCCTGGCAGAAAATGGAGTGACTTTTAGCTTATCTCCTGTCACCTTGTTAATGTGATCATTGTTCTTCAAAATAAAATCTCTTCTTCTTACCCATGATGTCGTTCGTGTAAAAAAAATAGAAAAGAAGCAACTAAAAACTCAAGAGGAGGTACAAAAAGGGAAAAATAAAAGCCCAATCAAGAGACACTGAAAATCAACATATTTCCAAGGAAATGAACACTCAGCGCACAATTATCTTAATTTTCTCTGGTGGCCATTTTTGCTCGCTTTCTGAGATCGGCATGGAAAGCACTGGAAACTCATGGCCCCTGTCATCACCCTTGGTTTTTTGAAGAGGAGCCACAAAAGCAGTTTTAGTAGTGATGCAGAATTTTTCAACCATTCAAGCTAAGGGCTTGGGGGCTACTGGTATGTGCCCTGGCCTACTTTCAAGTACTTCTTTATTTCAAAATTAGTCATCCAACTCTAACTCAATGCTGATGGTTTCCAGAGAGAGAAACTTAGATAAGGAGGTGGGTGTATCGTAGTTGTTAATGGCCAGATTCCATGAATGGCAAATACAACACAGAGACAAGATGGTGAGACGAGCAATTTACTCCATTTTGAGGAATCAATCAAAAACTTCCTCCCAGCTCAGTTGTAGGAGAAAGGCAAGAAAGGAGCAGAGATTACATTCCTGGGAGGCCTAGGTTCTCCAAAACTGAGGCCACATGTATAACTTTTCTCTGTTTAGAGGCCAGCTTTCAACATCTGGCTCCTGGAGTACCAGAATTTGACTCAGATTAATTCCTTTCTGCATCTCTTGCCTGTCATTGTGGGAGCCTGTGGCTCTAGTCACACATAAGTCAATGAGTCGGGCTCACTAGCAAGGCCACCAGAATCAGTAGCATCCTTTAGAAGAGTGGACCCTCTGGGTATTCCCACTGAGCACCCAAGAGAAAGGGAGCCAGAGTATGCAGAGGCATTGAATGGGCTACAGAGAACATGAGCACATTCTGCCTTGAAAATAGACAGAAAATTCTTCCACTTTGGTATATCTTTATGCACAAAAAAAATGCCTAGTTCAATAGAAGGTGTGGCCAGCAGATTAGAGCTGTCTTTAGCTTCCTGCAACTTTAATCTGCTGCGTAAATTTCTTTTTTTACTTTTTATCTATTTATTTATTTTTGACCTAAATTCTTAATATGTCCTCTAAAATCCACCCTCTCACAAGTGCAGAAAAAAGGCAAAGAACAACTAAAAGCAAGCAGGCAAAAGTCAAATACATCATATCTTAAAAGCAACCCAAAACTTGATATACCATAACCTATTTATCTAATAGAATCATTTCATAAATTCCCTCTCCCATCAGCTTCACTTGGCTTCCTTCTCAAGCCACCTCACAAGGGAAAGATGCTCTCTTTCCCCTGAGGCTAGACTGCAGTATAGTATTATGACCTTTCAACTCTAATGGGTCAGTATCTTCCTTGCTTTCAAGTGCAGAAGCATACCTTAGCCATGTCTGATGCCCGGATTCAAGTCCAATGTCCAGGAAAGAGATGCTGCTATTTAATAAAGTTTTGCTCCCCAAATGATCACCACCTTTGAGGTTCTGACCACGATATAAACCCTAAATGCTACAGAACAGAACACAACTCATTATGGAGCCAAGAAAGAGCCAAAGTCTGGGACTTGACAGCTCTGATATTCTATCAAGTAGCAGTAGCAGGTGTGGGGGGGATTTCTGAATGGTGAATGCTTGTACTGAGATTTTTCTGGTCTATCTGGGCATGCTCAATCTAGTGTAACATTTGGCTTCATTCCCTCCCCTAGGCATACTGTTGGTATTTTCACATCCCATCTGCCAGTGCCTCTGGAGGACATTAGGCTAAGTGGGTTGATCCAGAAAGGACACCCACTGTCCTGGCCCTCTGCCTAAGACATGCAAACGGGGAGCAGTTTTCCAGACACAAAGCTCTTGCCTGTGCCAATGATACATTACTTTAAATATTTTTGTTATCTATATCTACCATGGGCTGAGCATCTACAGATGCATCATTTTAAGTCCTCTGGCTGAGTTCTTTCACGTATTCCCCTCTTAAAGGATACACAAGGCCAATATTAAGATGGCCATTTGAGAACTACAGAAACTGTGGGCTTGTAACTTGCCCCTCCCCATGACTAGTAAATAGCAGGTAAAGATTCAGATCCAGATCTGTCACATACCAAAGCCCAATTTTCCTTCTGCCACATCGTCTCTGCAAGATCTACAGAAGACAGAAGCAACAATAAGCAACATGATAGATAGAAACAGTGGAAGTTACCAAGTCTGCATTCTAAGATAAATTTGTAGTTTTTGATGTCTATCTGTCTGTCTATCATCTATCTATCTATCTATCTATCTATCTATCTATCTATCTATCTATCTATCTATCGACAGCATCTTACTTTGTAGTTCTGGCTGGCCCTGAACTTGGTTTATAGTCCATGCTGGCCTTGAACTCATGATCCTTTTGCCCCAGCCCCCTGAGTGCTGGGATTACAGATGTACACCACAATACTCAGCTTTTAGTTTTTAAGAAACTAAGCATCCACTTTAAGAAATATTTTTAAAAATGTAAAAATTCCATTAAAAAACGCAAAAATCAGATAAATAAACTTAAGAATCAGAAACTCTGAAAAAAAAAATTGACAAAATGGCCTTTGCCACAAGATGGTAGCAATCAACCTCCGAGTGCAGAGTTCTCAGGAATAAAGTAAGGGGCCTGAGCTGACACTCGTGCTGATTTAAAAGCCTTGCTTCCGGAAAATATGGATAACTAGGTATCTCGGTACAGATAATGACAGTAGTTGTTGCCCCCCCCCCCCGACAACTGACTATGGGTTTACATGAGTGTCCTAGTCCTTGTGCATTTGCTTGAGTGGTTAAGTGGTTATCACACAGCTGTCCAAATCACTAAAACACTCTCCTAAGCCAGAAGCAACAGGAGCCTGGAACTTGAGTCCCATGCCCCACTTTCCCTGAAGCCCATATTTCTAGCCCTTTCAAGCCTCACCCAAATACAGTCTATCAGCTCCAAGATCTGCTATTGTTGGTAGGTGGCTGTGCCATTCTCGAGGTTGGGAAAATTCAGCAGGGGCTGAGGAGGGAAGAAAACAGAGAGTTGTTTTTCCTTGAATTATCCCTGTGCTTATACGGCAATCATACAAAACAATTGTTCCACAGCTTTAAATCTAGTAAATAAAACTCCCTTTGAGACTCCAGTTTGAAAGATGTTGAAGATCACTGTAACTACATTGTTTCTGTAATAAACACATGCCCCAAACCTCTAACATTTTTATAATGAAACCTGGTATAATAAAATTTGGGTTGATACAAAAAGCAGTCATTTTCCCTTCAGCTATCTACTATGCCGAATGCAGTATCTGCCAAGTCCCAGGTTGAAGGCACCTTTGCTTTAAGGGTCTGGTCTCTCTACAGATGAGCCATCCAGTGTCAGCAGAGCTGTCATGTCCTTGTTGAGACTAATACTCAAAGACAATCAAAGTCATAGTGTGCTTGCAGCCACAAGAGGTTGAACTCTCTGCCTAGTGGTCCTAACATGGGTCCCCATTCCTTCCTGGCTTGTTAGCCATTTTCACCATTTGGACACACGCACCCCACCATCAATTTGTCAGCATCTCAAGGACATGTTGGGTCAAGCCGTTCAGATGGGCCTTCTTCTGTCGGTCTTTCTACTTCCTTAAATGGGAAACTTCTGGCAGGTACCTTAACGAACATTCTTGCTTCCATCGTCCCTCCTGTCCCTAGTCCTTCAGGCCCAAGGAGTAAAGGCTACCTGGCTATTGAGTACTCCTTCCGGATCTGCTGATCTGTATGAAAACGTATGAACTTAGGTTCTTAAAGGTCTCACTTGGTTTGGGAAGGGAAACTGAAGATAGGGTGATTGTAGAGTCCGTATTTCTTGTCCAGATCAGTAACTCTTTACCCTAGCTGCACACTGCTACACCCTGTGGGATTTTAACAAGAAAACTTACTGATACATGGATCCACCCTTAAAAACTCCATATTTAGTTAACTTGGAGTGTGGTCTGCCCACAAATGATGGTTAGTTACCATACATGCGAATGATAATAGGGATTGGGAAATCTGCTACAAAATCTGGAAGCCGCAGGATTCTAAACACATTGGACACATTGCCCCCGGCCTCAGTGGCCCCCATCAGAAGTTAGCCTCCTTCCTCCACTTTGATAATCAAGACGCGCAAACCAGAGCTTCTCCATCACCACACTTGCAAATGGAAGTCAGAGGGAGCATTCTCTGGCAGCAGGGTGGTACACACACCCTGAAGAGCTGCACACAGGACTGTTGGGGAGACTAATGGGAGAGTCTTCAGGGATGGGCCAGAATCAGTCTCCACAGAGGTAATCAGTGGTGGCCAACATCCACCAAAGCGGTTTCATTCAGGCAAAGAGAATAGCCAGTTTCAGCCAGTTTCAGCTCTCTCACACTGCCTACCTCCAGTGAAGCAACCCGACTGGCGGTTGTGGGGTCTGCAGATGAAACCTAAATAAGGAGATGACACTAATGATCTGTGGTTATAAAGAGAGAGTGAACTCCAGAGCAGGAAGAATATTAGGAATAGTTCAATACTTTCCAAAGAGGGTTCTCTGTGTGGCCAACCTTGTGAAATCAAGAAAGTGAGTGCAGAACAAGGTCAAAAGAAGTGGGGAGCCTTCAAAGTGGTTTAAAACCCTTAACAGGAGGCCCTTGAAGATGGGAAAAGGAGAGAGGAGGGAACTTGAACTCAGCTCAAGGCTGCTTAAGGAGCTTCGGGGATATAAATCTCTCCTCATTCAATCTCAGAGTGGGAAAGTGATCCCAAGGGGTTCCCAGAAGTCAGTCAGAGATGGAATGGAGCAGTGTGGAGCAGCAGTGATGGAGGAGAAGGTGTGAGGAGGCCTAGGATTATTTCAAGCAAGATGCAGTCCCTCTCTCCAAAACCCTAGCTGGGCCCTTGTCCTGGAAGAATCCTCATTAGACCATCCCTGCTCCCTCCTTCAAAACCTATCAACGTGGAACAGAAAAGCAGTGACAAAGACCGAACTCTCTCTCCATCCTGAGCACTCTACCTTCTCAGAAAGAGCACAAAATCCAGGACATGTAGCATGGACAGCACAAGGAACCAGAAACTTAGGAGCCCCTGACTGTAAATGTCAAAGTCAGTTGTGAATGAGGGCCAGGCGCGCTCTCCTTCCTCACATCTGCCCCTGTGAACAGGCTCACTTTTTCCCCCCAGGAAACACAGTGCCTTTCACCCCAGAATAGGAAACAGCTCCAGACAGAAGGGCAAGTCCCTCTCCAGGAGCCCGGCCTCCCCCACCTCCCCTCCTTCTTTGTCTTGCCAGGAAATGCTGCAAACCCCAAATACCTTCATTCTTGGGCATGCAGCAGGCAAGAGCCATGCTTGGATTCCCGCTCTGCTTCTTAAGGAAGGGCCTTTTCTTTTCTGCAAAGCTTCTCAGAATGCCAGAGAACTGAAAGCTGATCTGCTTAAGTCAGCATACAGGGCAGGGGGGTTGGGAGGGTGAGAGGGGGCAACCTTCAGCAAGGAGGATGGCAGATTTTCACACAACCCCTGCACTGCCTCTGGGACACCCCCCTGGAGGGGGAGATGGTCTCACCCAAGTGCTGGGCCAGTTGCTAATCCCTTTGGGGTTCACTTGAATGGCAAATCAGGACTGGGACAGCCTCAGACACACCCTGTCTCCAAAGGAGGGGCTTAATGCTATTCCATTCCCAGCTCTGCACAGCTCAGAAAACAGTAGTACTTCTTTACAGCCTTGGAATTCCAAGTGCAGTTGCCTACCGGGATCCTTAGCATCAGCATCACCTGGGAGCTCGTTAGAAATGCACAACCTCAGGCCTGACCCATTTAAGAAGCTCTGCCAGGTGCCCTGTGGCTATGGAAACCATTAGTACACTGCTAGAGATAGGAAGCTGAACAAATACTAAAAGCCAGGGAGCCACAGGAACCCAGACCCTATACTTGCTGCCCAGTCACAAGAAGGAATTCATTCCATCCTGCCATTCCATAGCTACCCCGGAGTCCTCTCATTTTTCTCATCAGGATGCCACTGGTTTGCTTGGCTGTGAAAGGGAAGTTCAGGGACTTCCACAGCCTTTCTCCAATAGCTATATGTTGCCATAGCATCTGCTTGAGCCCAGCAAGTAAATCCATGAGTTAAGGTGAAATAGATGAGAAAAAAAAGGAAAAAAGAAAGAAAGAAGCAGCTCTGAGCTTCTGAAGAAGAACTAGCAAGGTGAATGAACTGCCTTCTTCTCAGAGACATCAGAACTTTGAATGGGCACAGTTCGTTTCGTGGTAGACTTCTGCTCCTTATTTGTATACAGGAAGAAACCGAATGGTGCTGAGGTTCTGGGGTGTACCAAGACAGCCCAAATCACACCTGATGTGGTGATGCACACCTGTAATCTTGGCACTGTGGCTGCTGAATCTGAAGACAACTTGATCTACATACTAAACTTCTGGCCAGCCAGCACTACATGGTAAGACTCAAAGCAGCAAGTCTTCCCCAGGGAAAAAGCATCCCAATTGGTTATCTAAGACTAAACAGCTAGCCCTAAAAACATATACACAAATAACATTTCACAGACTGAGCAGGTTATAATTAAGAATATGTGTATATACATATATATGCATGTGACAACAATCTTTTTTTAAAAAAAGGAGGGGCCATTATTTAAAAGAGAGCAATGAGGAATATGTGGGAGGGTTTGGGGGAAGAAAAGGAAGAGGGCAATGATATATTATAATATTAAAAATAAATGGAAAAGAATTTAAAACAAGAACCCCAAATCAACAGCAACTCTGGCCTCCACCTTGTATAAGTGACCCAGACTTGGATCTTCAGCCTTCTCAGTATCCATCAGTGACATCGGTGGCTGGCATAGATGATGCCTACAATACTGCTGATTGCACTGTATCCCAGCCATTAGCAGAGTGTCTGGCCTCTGCATGACGGACGAAAGGCAAGGGCTGGAGAAAAGCACGAGAACAATTCAGTGAGAGATGAAGCAGAGAGGGTGGCCTTGTGGGTTCTGGCAGCAATCAGGGTGGGCTTCTGCAAAGAAAACTGAGTGAAAATGGAATGCCAACCTCTGCTGCAGAGCTCCAGCCTTGCCTTCAACGGTATCCACTCATGAAAGGGCCCTCACAAATGAAAGGAAATGCTCCATTGTTTTATTTTCTCTGGGAAGTCATAATAGGTTTTAAAAGGTTAATCTCTCTCTCAGCCCTGTTTTTTTCCCTTCCAGTGACCCCAAGCTGAAAAGGAAAAATATTTTCACTTGCTGTTTAAAAACCACAGTGAATTAGCTTTTGTTGTTCATGGCAAAGGCATTATTTAGCTGCCCAGAATCAAAGCAGATGTCAAGGGAAAAAGAGTGCCCTGTATCCTGTGAACCTTGTCTTTCACCTTGAAAGAAGCAGGAATGAGATGACAGAATGGGGGAAGTCCAGATTATGCAAGTCTAATGTAAAGTTCTGATACTTAGAAGCACTGCTCAACTCTGGGTGGGGTATTATCTGTGACACCAGAATGGAACACCTATAGGACCCACGATGCATAATGCCTGCGAATTCCTAGGCTTCCTTCTGTGGACACTGGGCAAGGAACACCAGTCCCATGAGCAATAAAGATCAATGGCAACAGTACAGAAAGATGGAAAAGACAATTAACAGACAGAAGGAAGACAAAGAGTTCAGCCTGACTTGCTGGAACATTCCATATGCCAGAGAAGGTAAAATAAAGAGCTCTGATCTACCCTGGATTCAAGAGGATTGGTGGTATGCACACTTCACTAAGGGAAATTCCCTAGAGAAGGGGGAGCTCACAATCACAGGAGCTAAAAGAAGGGTGAACCTGCTGGTAAAGGAGATATAGTTCATGCATCAATAATATGGCTACCAATGGCAACCTCGTTCATGATGGCGCCAGCCTTGGTATTTTGTGGATTTGTACTCCACTGGGATCTTAGCATCTCATTGTTTGGTCTAAACTCTTACAGTATGAGTGCAGAAGAATTTAAATGTGGCATCAGGTGCTCTGAATCCGATATAGCCCTTTCAGTGACCAGACCCACAAGCTGGCATGTCCAACAGCCAATGCATCTGCTGGGGTTATATCATTTCATGGTAAGTTGTGCCAATAGTTGGCTCCAAATCAGCTTTCCAGAATCCTCCTCGGGAGTTCCAGCCATACCCACTCATATGGTCTATAACCAGTGACTTGGGGATTGCAGCTGTCCACCAATCTGTGCTCTCTCTCATCTCCCTTGAGAAATCGAGATGTAGGCCACTGAACTTCCTTTGCCTTATTCTTCGCGATTCCAAAACAGGTCAAATCAGTTTTGGAGAGTAGCCATAAGCTAATTTTGTATTCACCACTGACCCGTTTTAAGTTCCCTGGCATTCCAGAAAAAAATGAGGTGAATGCCTTTTCTTCCTGTTTGCCTAAGTCTCTGTTCCCTGGAAGCAAACTTGCTGCCCGTATCAATGTGATTTATTCAGAGTTACTGCTACTTGCTATCCATTGCTGTCCATCTGCTGGATTCCTGTGCATATGTGAACATGTGTGAAAAATTAAAGACCCAGCCGGCCACAGCCTGGCGCTGCCTTGCCCCACAGCTGCTCCAGCCTCCCCCAGGCCTGGTGCCAGCATCTATTAAAGCAGTGATATCACATGGTACAGAGATAGAAAGTGGGCTGGGCATGTAGTTCAGTAGTATGGTATCTACCACGTGCAAGGCCCTGGGTTCAGCCTCCAATAGTAGAAAACTATGAGATGCAATAAAAGCACACCACAGCTCCCAAGTCTGCCAGTTGGTTTCCATCAGACTAGCTAAATATGGTTTAGGTGGCGCTCTGTGGCCCTACAGAATCACACAGCTGGGTAGGTACTCTGTTTCTGCTCTCACCAAGGGAGTGCCACCATTTTGTTTTCTTGTGTCAGAGCAGAGAGAAAGCTAAGAAGGGAGCAAAACCTGTGGAGCGCTGAAAAGGAAGTCAATATGGTTTGCTTTTGTGGTTCAAACAAACCCAGAAGGAATCTCCATACTTTGAAATAAAACAATCAAGATACAAATTGCAATTTTCTCCAGGAGCAGTTCTGTAGCAACTCCTTTATTTCATCGTAAGTAGTCCATCCCCCCTCTGCCTCTCACCCCAGATTTATTTTGAGGCATTTAGTTGTTATTTTTTCCTCTGTCTTCATAAACTAAGAGATAGCTGCAGATGAGCCTGCGAGGCTTACCATAAGAACAGAAATCAAAATCCTCACTGTCCACACTAACTCTAATGCCACCATGCAATGGCAGCTTCCTTGTGGTAATAATATAATGAAAACCATATTTAGGAAATATTTATTGAGTACCTATTGTATATAAGACATTGATTAAATTACTTTGTATGTGCTGTATCAATCATTTCTCACAGAAAAACTACACAGTAGATACAACTGTTAGCTCCATTTTGTAGGTCAAGAAACAGATGTCAAGTGACTAAATCATTTGCTGAAGACACTGGAGGTGTCGCTGGCAGAAGCTGCAATTCTGGCTGCTATGCTGGGTTATCCCAATGACAGAGATTAAGGACCCAATTCTCCTGCTCTAGAGAGCACAGATTCATCACCTTCCCCCACCCCTCCTATCTCAATCTAAGACCAAAAGACAATAAGCAAAGCTAGAACTGAAGCTCTGTTGCTTGCTTTGCTGAATGTTGAGTTAGTGTGTGTGTGTTGCTTGCTTTGCTGAGCATTTCAGGGAGAACATTTATGTGTAGAGTTAGTGTGTGTGTATATAGAGGCATGTTTATACATCCATAGGTATATGCATGTATGTGCATATATGATGTTATGGTTTAAATGTGAAGTGTTCCAAATAACCTCATGTGTTTGAACAGTTGGTCCCCAGCTGGTACCATTGTTACCATGTACCCATAACCATTGAGGGAGGTTATGGAACTTTTACGAGGTGGAACATACCTGTAGAAAGTGGATGGCTGTGGGGTGGGCCTTGAAGATTGAAGCTCAGCTTTGGGTCTAGCCTATGCTCTCACTTATTTTCCTGGCTGGCCCCATGTTAACAAGCCATACCAACAGTTCTTGCCACCATAGATAGAGCCTCAGCTGGGATACCTTCCCTATTTTGATGGACTGTGTTCTCTCGTTTTTTCCATAGATAATTTTTTATTGATTTTTATTGAGCTCTACATTTTTCTCTTAAGCAGAGAGCCAAAATAAACTCTTCCTCTCTTAAGTTGCTTCTGTCACGTAGTCTGTCACAACAAGGAAAGCTGCAAATTGATATGAGTAGTTACATGTACCCTTTGTGCCCTGTGCTCCTGTGAGTAAGAAGTTCCTTTTACGAGTGAAGTTGAAAACAAAGCCTTTGTTCCTGCTACCTCACCTTGATCTCCACTGATGTTCCCATAAACCCTGCTCGAAAGACTGGGAACTCTCTTTGGCCCTTAGCTGCCCCTCAGTATTGGAGTCATTTACATGCCAGGGCTCCAGTTTGTCAGCAACGATTATAGTGTTAGATCACACAGGAGGCCAAAGACAGACTCATACAAATGAAGTCCTTTAGCGAGGAGTGGGTGTCTGTTGAGTGATCAAGCCAGCTTTCAGGTTCTTACTTTGGAGCTTTCTGCCCTCCAGGCTCCTTTCTCTTTCTGGACTCTCTCCCCAATACAGAAACTCCATGCTACCGCAACTTCCTTCAACATGCTTAAGGAAAGGTCACCTGATAATGACTTCACATTTTCCTAGGGTGTTCACATTTTAATGCAATTGTCCAGATGTGAGGAGAACCAACCTGGAATGGTAGAATAGAGGCATCAGTTCACAGATGGAAAGGGATTTCAGCATAAAGAGAAGCTGGGGGGGGGGAGAGGTTCTGTGACTCTAGAACCAGCTAATGATTTGATTTTATAAAGACCTTAGGAAAAGAAATGTTTTACCCAGAAAGAGAAAGAAGAACAATTTAATCATCTTAAGAGCAAGTCCATTGTGAACAGAGAGATAACATTAGGTAGTATCCCAGAGTATCATTCTTCTACTCTGCCTAACTTTGGTCCATTTTTGGATGGCACTGACACTTTAAGCATGAGTGGTGAAGAGAAAGCATCACTTCCTCAACCCCATTGTTCTACATCTTGGAAATAATTCCTAACTGTAACTGTTAAATGTTAGATGTGTGTGTATGTGTGTATACATATGTACATAGACATGCATGCAACATTAATTAATGAAAAAGGATATAAATTTGAAGGAGAGCAAAGAGGGGTTTGTGAGAGGCTTTGGGAGGAGTAGAGGGAAGGGAGAAAAATTGTATTTATATTATAATCTCAAAATTAGAAGACAAAACAATTGCAGCTTTTAAAAAAAACAGAATTGAGCTGGACAGTGGTGGTGCGTGCCTTTAATGCCAGCACTTAGGAGGCAGAGGCAGGTGGATCTCTGTGAGTTCGAGGCCAGCCTGGTCTACAAGAGCTAGTTCCAGGACAGGCTCCAATGCTACAGAGAAACCCTGTCTCAAAAAACAAAACTAAACAAAAAGTGTTGTCTATATTAATGGAAAGACATTATGAGCCTACACATCATATTGCCATGGTTCCTCTGACATGTTGCCCCACAGGGTAGACACAGAAAAATTAATATATCCGCTTTAATAAAAACACCCAAGAAAACTTCAGTCTTGGCATGTCATTTAGTAAGAAATTGTTTCAGCCACAATAGCGCTAGCCTTCACTGAGCTCCTGACAGATGCAAATTAAGTTTACTTAGTTTGGCTTCTTCAGATAAGGAAATTCCAGAAACTTTCCAGTTTCTTTTCGATTTATTTGAAATGACATCACGCATTCACATGCAATATTTGCACCGAAATCCAACACTAGGAGAATGGATGAAAGCGAGCGATAAGAGCAGCTCAAAGTTTAAGCAGTCAGTCTGGAGAACGGAGACTATTGGAAGGAAATAAAACATTTTCTCCCATCATCTGTCCACCCAATGACAAACAATTGGTCAGCTACAAAACTAGCAGCAAGGGGATCAAACGGATGAATGTGGAATTCCAGGCTGTTTGTGCAGAGCATAAGGAAGAGATTCCCCCAAAGTCTAAAACGGAGAAGCAGTTCTATTTGCCTCTGTTTGAAATGATTGACTGGGAGATGATGCGATTCACAAAGAAAATGGAATCTTTAATGCTGCACAGACTTTCTCCGACTTTCTCCTTTAAAACTTGTTAAATTACGCTCACTGCCTCCGAGTTACATGATGCTAAACTCAGTACTGTGATTTTGCCCTGAGTGCTTTTAGCCTGGGACTTCATTCCCCGGTTTGCCTTTCCCTTTGGGGGAGCATACCATTAAATGGAAGCAGAGTGACAAAAGGTAAGAAAAACGGTCTTAACCTTCTGTCAGCAATGTGGTTGGAGTTCATCTCTGAGAATTTAGTAAACTATCCATAGGGACAGCAACCTAGTCTAAGTCCTTCTGGGTGTCACCCCACTGAAGCTCCTAACATGCCCATCCAATCAGGGGGAGCAGCACATTTCACAGACAGATCAGAAAACAATAGCAGATTACGGTAAATGTGTGAAAATATCAATTGAGAAGGCCTGAAACTAAGTTGAAAGTCAACCTGCTAATGTAAAGTGTGACTTCAGAGTGATCCCACCTTCCCACAAGCTAGCTCGTCTTTGAACGTCCTAACTTGCCTATGAAGATATTGACCAGGACCCTAGGAAAAGAAGAAAAAGAAACACGTTTTCCTAACCAGGCTTTTAAGCATTGAAAAGCCAAAGTGGCCTGCTCTGAAATTGTGAGGGTTTCCATTCTAGAGAGATGGGTAGCAACTGATGTTGATGCCTCTTCCCATAGCTCCTCACTCCCCTGTGTGTCCAAATGGTGCTACAGGGCCAGCTGCACAGTGACCACTTCCTATCTCAGACACCAGGTCTTTTTGTTGTTCCGCCTATTCATGCTAAAAGACTATTCATTACAGTCTAAAATTAGAAACAGCCAAATGCTAATTAACAGTAGAACAGATACATAAATCCTGGCATTTTCACACCATGCCAAAATCCACATCTGTACCCAACAACATCTGGGGTGAATCTACCAGATACAACATTGAGTAAAAGAAGCCAGACACAAACAGAAGACATGTTTTATGATTCCATTTTTATCAATCTAATCTGTGGCATTAAAAACAAAAATAGCATTTTCTTTTGGTGAGAAAGAACAGCCTCTGAAGGACTCTGAGGTAGTAGTAATATTTCAGGTCTTGACTTGGCAGGTCAGTGCTGGGATGTATTCTTTTGATAATAAATCACTGAGCTGTATGATTTAGACAGTTTTCTGTATGCGTGTTAAGAAATCATTCAGCGTAAAACATACTAATTATTGTTTTTGCTAATCAGGCTGTGTTAGGCTCAGAAGAGGATAAAATAGAATTTCCAGACATGGCTTATGGTTATTGCTCTTTCCTCCATCCTCATGAGAAATGAATAATAGCAAAAGACTTTATGGGGGGGTGGCATTTGGTGTGGGTTGTCTTACTTAAATGGCACAGTGACTTTTTCAGTGCTGGAGATGGAACCCAGGGCCTTGTACATGCTACATGCTAGCCAAGTGCTCTTCAGCTCAGTTCTTCAAGTGCCTCTTCAACCCAACCCCACAAGGACTCACTTTTAAATGGACTTTCAATGCTTTCATTTACTTAGGATGCACACAGCTTCCACACCACCCCCATTTCTTCTTATGCTACGCCAGCTCTGAACCACAATTAGGCTACCTGCCTGGCTTTGAAGGTACTTGTGAGTTGAGACCTGCAACTCAAGTGTCCTTTCCCAGGTGACATGTGGAGCTACGGGGCCAGGGATACGAGCCCACAATAGTGTCAGTAATGGCCGAGCATGCAGCTGAACAGGAGCAGTAAATAACGTGGAGAGCCAGAATAAGCCAGGTCGTGTTTTCTGCTCCTATGCTGCCCTCTGAGGGATTGTCTTAGCCCACTTTGTCTGTCTATTGTAGAATACTTGAGACTATAATTAGTAAAGACAATGGTAATTTTGATTCATGGTTCTAGACGCCAGCAAATCTAAATGAATGGTATTGGCATTTGCTTGGTTTCAAGTGGGAAATGTGTACTACTTCAGGTGATGGTAAGTAGCGAACAGGCAATCCAACACCCACGGAAGAGGGTAGAAGGGCCAAACTCTTGCAATAGCTAACTCATTCCTATGAGAAAAGAATTCATTGGTCCATGAGGGATCTTGGTGCTGGTTCAAACATCTCCCTCCTGGTCCCACATTTCAAATGCTGTATATTGTAAAAATTAAAGCTTATAACACATAAACTTTGGGGAGAAATCCTCTAAACATACTGAGAAGACAGGAGGCAGAGAGGCAAGTATTTGAGATGAGAGTATCAATGTCTAGGAATATGAATATGATCTTATTGGCATGCCCTTGGGGACAGTTTTCCAGTCAGGAAGTCACTGTTTGCCTTCTCTATGTCTTCCAATGCTCTGATTTTCTATTAATCAAGACTCATGTCTGAATGCAATCACTTACTGCAGTCTTTGGGGAGACTGTGAATATGACTCAGAAGATTCAATATCCTAGTCCTGACCTTAATCAAAACTTGGCTTCACCTTCTAGCTTAGCCACAGCTCCACCTCCTCCCCAACATGCAACAACGACTCATGTACATGAAAGGAGAGCAAAGAACTTGGGTTTCACCTTCACGCAAGACTCCATCACAGAGAAGTTTGGGAAATATAACCAGTTCATGTAATGAGAGGAAGAGGAAAGAGCATGGATATTGGCAAGCAATGGCTATTTCTTCTTCATGTTAATTCTCTCCTTTCTGGAGGGTCGCCCACAGTGTTTGTCAGAGAGCATAAAAGAGGCTACTGAAGTACTTCCACTTTGCTCTGGCAGTAGAACTCGAGTGGAGTCATTCAACATGCCTGTTGCTTCTGCTGGCACTGCAAGGCCTCTCAAACCATCCATGGGTCCAGAGTCCAGAATGCCTGGTCAGCTGGTTTTCAGTATTCTTCATCCCCTTCCTCTGCCTGGGGACTTTATTCTGGGCCCTGTTCACTATGTAGTAGAATCACAATCCAGCTGTGGTTATGGACTGCTCACCTAGCAGCCTGGACATTATCATCTCATTTCTGCTCTGGGAACTGATGGGAGCTGTCTTGGGACAATGACATGTGGATATACTCAGCCTTGAGTGAGAGGACATTCAAAGTTCCAGAACATACATTTCTTCCAAGGTCTGGAACCTGCCTCTTCTGGAGGAAGGAACATTGTTTCAGGACCACTGTCTCCATAAATAACATGCCAATTTCTTCTCTTAAGTCCCTCAGTAATCCCACCTCCTACCCCCAACCAGGCCTTACAAGCACGTTAGCATTTAGAGAGCCACTGATTGGGGGTGATTAATAGGACACCTGGACCTGTCTGCCAAAGTTGCGATAGCCTAGATGTGTTTTCTTGTTGTATCTCCCAGGAGGAAATCTTTCTTTCTTTTGTTTTTTTTTAAGATTTATTTATTTATTGTGTACACAATGTTCAGCCTCCTTTTTTGCCTGCAGGCCAGAAGAGGGCACCAGATCTCATTATAGATGGTTGTGAGCCACCATGTGGTCCTGAGTTAGGACCTCCTGAAGATCAGCCAGTGCTCTTAACCGCTGAGCCATCTCTCCAGCCCCCAGGAAATCTTTCTTATCCTTAAGAAATAAAATGTGGGAAGCAAGAGGCTTCTGAAACAGTGCCTTCTCGCACCTACATGAGGAATTCAGATGTGTTCTTTTACATGGTTAAGGTTGGAAACCAAGGTAAAGCAGGAGATTTAAGTGTGTTTCTTTAATTGAACTTGAAGCTGCAGCCTACCTACCTACATAGAGCTTTGTTGGGAAAATCATTAAATTAAAAGTTATTCCTTTCCAGAGCCTACTAACAATTCAGCAAGGGGGGCACTCATTTGACCCTAAGAGCTGAGATAACTCGGAATCAGAAAATACTAAAACTCAAAGAACTGTTCAGTTCGAGCCTCTTCTTTTGTGGATGAACCCTCTTCTACGCAAGCTTCCATTTGGGGCTTAGAGAAATTGCTCCACAGAGCAAAATGCTCCCCCCAAGATACACATTAGGTAATTTCTTTACTCTTCTTTTTTTTTTTCTTCGAGACAGGGTTTCTCTGTGGCTTTGGAGCCTGTCCTGGAACTAGCTCTTGTAGACCAGGCTGGTCTCGAACTCACAGAGATCCGCCTGCCTCTGCCTCCCAAGTGCTGGGATTAAAGGCGTGCGCCACCATTCTTTACTCTTCTTAAACTCTTCCTCATGGCTCTCCACTACTCTCAGGCTTAAATCTAAACTCCAGAAACAGAACCAAACAAGGTGTTCTGTGAGCTGCCACCCTGTTTCAAGCCACCACCCCACCCTGAGTCCTCCCTATCCCCCTCCACTCAATACTTTCTCTGCTCCTACCACTTAAGGCATCTGCTCATTGCCTGACAAACCACTTTTCTCTTTAGCTGTTGTTTTGACAAGAATACAGGATGTTCTCCTTTCCAGTGCTCAGATGGAAGCTGATGACTTCCTGTCATTTAAGCTTCAGTTAATGTGTTATATGAACACGCCTTCTCTGGAGACATTTATAACCGCGGACTCTTCCTGGACCAGGCAATTTCCATCACATTAACCTCTCTAAAATTTTTCCTGGAACTGTACATCCATTAGAGGTCTTTTTACTTATTTGTTATTATTGTTTGTTGTAATATCTCTGAGAACGGGAACATTTTATGCCCTGTGTACCACCATTTCTCAGAACCTGAAGCAAGATTCCACCATAAAGGAGGCTTGGTAAACATTGGACAAGTGAATATACAGCTCAGAATAAAGCATCAAGATCTATCCTGGGCAATTTGGCTTTAACTTCTACTCATACTGTTGCACTCAAATTTTTTCATAAAAAGATTAGAGTCACTAATTAGTTGAGTGCTAACATTTAAAGACTTGCAGCAGCTAGCAAATCAAAACCTAAAAGTGGATCCTGCCTTTGTTTTAAATTCTGGTTTGTTGTTTTAGCTGGTGATAAAGCTAAAGTCAATGAACCTCCTCAGGTCTCTTATTTTTACCAGGGAATTAAAATCCAGTCTGCTTCAATTAAGTGGTCTAAGGATTGGTTCCGGAATGATTCTAAGAGCACTTCTCATCCTTTCTCTTTAAAGATTCATTCTATTGTATTTACGTGTATGAGAGTTCTGCTTGCACAGTACGCATGCGTATTTATGTGCATATCTAGTACGGGAGGAGGTAAGAGAAAGGCATCAGATTCTCTGAAACTGGAATTGTTGATGCTTGAAAGCGGGCGCTGGAAGCTGAACTTAGTTTCTCTGCAAGAACAGCAAGCGCTCTAAACCACTGAGCCTTCTCTATAGACCCTATTGCTCATTCTTGATTATCAAAACACCATTGCCATTTGTATCTTGCATATTCTCTCAACAATATATATATATATATATATATATATATATATATATATATATACATATATATGTGCATATGTGTCAGACACTGACATCTTGAGAACAGAAATATTGTATGCCTTATGTACCACCATGTCTTGGTGGAAGGCTTGTGGCAATGCTAGGGATAACACGATAAGTCAAATCTGTGTAGTGCTTGTTATAGAAGACATGTAGTCCATAAGAGAAGCCAGTCTGAACCAAGAGCTAGAAATTACCTGCTAGTGAACTAGGGATTCAGTTTGGACACATGAGCATGGTAAGAACCTAAAATGAGAAGCATGGGGAGCAAACAATGCAGGCGTGGGCGCAGGATAAAAAATGCTTCTCAGAGAGGAGAAAAAATGAAGCTGTAGCTTGAAATCCTCAATAACTCCCATGGATATTTGCACATTCTCCTCCTTCCTTCAGGGAAGTCGCTTACTGAAATGATCAGTTTTTACTACACGAAACTATTCATGGTGGCATCTGCCCCAGATAAAAGGCTAACTCAAACCAGAAAATCACATAACCATGTGGCTTAATTGGACATGGTGATCAAAGAACCCCATGGCTCATTGGTTACACATTTCCACGACCTACTGTTCAACAGCAGTGATGTGCTCTGTACCCCCCTGGAACTTGTAGAGTGTATGGGAATGTGTAGTGATTCTCTGCCGTATCTAAAAGAATATTCGTTAGGGTAGGCTAACTGGTGTAACAGACAACCCCCAAATCTCACTGACTTCAGACAACAGAATTCAACTTCTTTTTGTGCCACACTCAAGGCCGTTGAGATGTTCTATCACATGAAGTCATCCAGGGAACTAGTTTCCTTTCATCCAGGTATTCCTCAGGATGAACTGCATCTAGACATGAAGGAAAGAAAAAGTACATAGAGGGCTAGAAGGGAAGATTTTAATACCAAAGTTGAAAATGAACTCTTCTGCTCACATTTAGAACTCAGTGCACAGGTCTCCTAACTGCAAAGGATGCTGGGAAATGTAGTCTGTGCAACCAGAAAGAAAAGAAAACAGAGTTAGGTGAATGTTCACTGTTTTCTATTTCCCCAAATACATGAAATAGTGTGAGAAAGTTCAGAATCGGTCAATTTAGGGAAAATAGATTGGGGGTCATGTGAAAACAAGCAACCACCAGACCACCTGTCCTGACTGCAATGAAATCATAAGCCAAGTCTTAAATTACTGTGGTTTTTTTCAATTCGTGAATTAATCCTGCCTACTTAATCAAAACACTTCCTCATCTAGGTGACAAAAAGGAGTAGTTAATAATTAATAAAAAACAAATTTTCCATCAAATGCACCAGCCATAACTCTGAAAACATTCAAGTACACAAAATTAGTAGAAGAGACTAATGCTGAGCCATATTCTTAGAAGATTTTATCACTCTATCTAATCACTACCCAAAGAGTTTTTACTAATGTCAAGAAAAATGAGGCAGCATATACATATACAGCATATAAAGCATGTCTATATTGTAAAGTGAATACATAGATATCTAGCCATATATTTTTTTTTGTTCAAGGAAAAAATCCTTGCACAAATAAACATACTTAAACATGCCCTCCCAAGATATTTATTTGTACTTAAAGAAATAAAAGTTTGTGGAGGATCTTGGAATTTTCTGATGAAAGTTGCCCTATAAGCACAGAGTATTACTTGATTTGTCTGAACAAAATAATGTAGCAAGGTGAAACACTGGAAACTCTGGGAAGAAGCCAAGAATTAATGATGTGGATTTGGCTGTAACTGTGCCCAAGAATGTTTCATAATGGTGGTACTGTGCTCACTTCAAAAGTAATAATGATTAAATATCCTGAGTCCTTATATATCATCAACCTCTAAACAAAGCCAAAAAAACAGAGAGTTCCAAGGGCCAGAAATATGTCAGCACCACACTGTCACAGATCACAAATCCAGACCACCCTCAGGATGGTTATTTGGATATGTAATGAAATAATTAACAAAAGCCATTCCGAGGGCTGCGACCCAAATGTGTCAGCAGATCTGAATGTCTAAAGTTCATGTAGCTTGGTAGCACAGAGGTCTGCACACATTTTTCACATTAGGGAACAGATGGAAGCTGTAATTCCCGCCATAGTTGAGGGATGCCTTGCACCCAACAGCAGCAGATAATCAGTTCATTTGGGGAGAAATTTGCCATTTTCATCCAAGAGCTCGGTGAACTGCTGCTGAAGCACTCATCCAACTGTGGGCAGCGTGCTTCCCAGAGGGAGGAAGAGAGGCTGCACCTGTTTTCAAAGCCCTCATGGCTCGAGAGCCATTTGAGTTTCCCTTTAGGCCTCCACTATCGCATCACCGCTAGCCATAGGGCCAAGCACCACCCTCCCAGCTTTCTGGGGAAATAGATTACTCCCTCACTCAAATGTATGAGAATACTTTCAAGGTTTTGCATGAGACACAAAGGCTTGTCCCTGGCCTAGATGACACACTTCATTTTCATTTGTTTCAAAGTATATTTTACCTAATTTTCTTAGGCTTTATATTGGTTGGAGATGCCATTTGATGGGAAACTTGAAGAAAAGGAGATAGATAGATGATAGATAGATAGATAGATAGATAGATAGATAGATAGATAGATAGATAGATAATTATTTTTATTTAAGAACTATGTTGTTTGGCTGTGGAAGATATTTTCTATGTATTTGGTCACTGAAAAGTAGTTAAGTGCTGAAATTTCAAATAAGTTCTAATCTGATCAAAGCTGAGAGCATCTAAAGATGCTACCCCCTGCAGATGATAAAAGCTACAATTGACTTATGTGATGGGAGACAGGACTGTAGATCTCTTGGTTTTAGAAGGAAGTGCAGATTAATGTTCGTTTGTAGGAGCAGCTGCAGGATAGGCAGGGACCCCAATTCACAGGCCACCGTGCCCTATATGAATTTTAAAGCACTTTGTCAACAGAATTCCGTTATCATTCAGGAAACACCCTAGAAGCCAGGAGCGGGCCACAGCTTCATGGCAGGCTGGGAATATAAGATAGATGACTAAGTGGCATTTTCTTCTCCTCACACCATTTCTTTTTTGTCTTTCAAAATGAAGTTGTTAGGGCAGAGAAATGAGCTTGCTGAATGATAGTTAGAAATCTTTGCATCTTGGGGCTGTGTAATCAGACACCATAGCCACAATGGGCTTTGTACTGGGTATTTGAATGAAGCAAGACTAATATGTCTGAAGAATGAAATTCTAACATTTTATTGAATTGTAATTAATTCAATTTTAATTTTAAGAGCTTAGGATGAATTTAGTTATTGGGAAGTTTAAAATTTTTTAAATAATTTTTTAAAAAATTTGATACATATAGGTATTTTTCTTGCATATGTGCCAGAAAAGGACATCAGATCTCTTGAAACTGGAGTTAGAGATGGTTATTAGCCACCAAGCAGGTACGGGGAACCAAACTTGGATTCTCTGCAAAAGCCAACAAGTGCACTTAACTGCTGAGCCATCTCTCCAGCACTTTATTTTTATATATTAAGCACCTTATATATTTAACATAGCATGTGCACTTCACAATGTTTCTATGGAACAGCTCCACTCAAGAATAAAATGAGAATCACAGGTACATGCTATCTACCTACACACTCAAGTTCTTGCCACATCACACATATGGACAGACCCTTTCAACTTACAAAATAACAAATTGCTACCAACCACCCAGTGGCAGGATCTCTGAAGAGGTGGCATCACCCAGCCAACTAAGAACTATGGCAGAAGCAATAGTGACCACATTTGCCTTGTCCTTTAAAGGATCTTAGTCAAATGCTGTCCTGACAGCCTCAAATGCTCATATGTCTTTACCTCAAACCTTGGGATTTCATTGACTCACTTAACTTCATTCATTAGGTTGTTAGGGCCAGGATGCTTGTTAGGTGCCACGGTGTGACATCCCAGGGCTCAAGGGGACTTACAGTCTAGTGGTTCCAAGAACACCACTAGCATACAAATGGAAATAAATGCTGAAATGGAGCCCTCGATAAGATGTTGTAGGAGCACAGGATGAAGAATGAACTCTGCCTGTTGACATCAGGTGGGCTGACCATGAAGTAGCTTTGGGGTAAACCATAATTGTGGAAGGAGCATTGCTCATGATGGAAATAGCCTCAGCCAGTAAATGGATAGAGGTCAGTGGGCAGACAGGATATGCCGGGAGCGGTAAGGAGCTAAGGACCAGACACTCCAAATAAATCCATCAGAATCAGTGTGGTTATGGAAGAGCAATGGGTTCCTGAAGGCAATGGCAACAGTCTAAGCAGGAATGATGAGAGTGTGTCATGTGTCATGGAGAAATGGAGAGGAGAGGGGAAACATAAAAGACATAATAAATGTCCTTTATTTATGGCTAGAAACCAAATATGAGTGAGTACATCCCATGTTCCTCTTTTTGGGTCTGGCTTACCTCACTCAGGATAGTGTTTTCTATTTCCATCCATTTGCATGCAAAATTCAAGAAGTCCTTGTTTTTTACTTCTGAGTAGTACTCTAATATGTATATATTCCATACTTTCTTCATCCATTCTTCCATTGAAGGGCATCTAGGTTGTTTCCAGGTTCTGGCTATTACAAACAATGCTGCTATGAACATAGTTGAGCATATACTTTTGTTGTATGATAGGGCATCTCTTGTGTATATTCCCAAGAGTGGTATTGCTGGGTCCAGGGGTATTAGTGATACTAGAGAAGCTAAATAAGAAGGAGAACCTAAAGAAAAACATATAGGCATCCTCCTGAATATTAACCTTCATCAGGCGATGAAAAGAGACAAAGACCCACATTGGAGCACCAGACAGAAATCTCAAGGTCCAAATCAGCAGCAGAAGGAGAGAGAGCATGAGCAAGGAACTCAGGACCGCGAGGGGTGCACCCACACACTGAGACAATGGGGATGTTCTATTGGGAACTTACCAAGGCCAGCTGGCCTGGGTCTGAAAAAGCCTGGGATAAAACCGGACTTGCTGAACATAGCAGACAATGAGGACTACTGAGAACTCAAGAACAATGGCAATGGGTTTTTGATCCTACTGCACATACCGGCTTTGTGGGAGCCTAGGCAGACCTTACTAGACCTGGATGGAGGTGGGTGGTCCTTGGACTTCCCACAGGGCAGGGAACCCTGATTGCTCTTCAGGCTGACGAGGGAGGGGGACTTGATTGGGGGAAGGGGAGGGAAATGGGAAGCAATGGCGGGGAGGAGGCAGAAATCTTTAATAAATAAATAAGCAATAAAGTTAAAAAAGACATAATGAATGAATATTAGGCTATTAGAGCAGTAAGGGAAGAGGGACAGAAGGCAATCATGTTATTATCAAATACGTGTGAAAATATGGGAAGGAAAACAGATTCAACATGATGTAAAATCAGAAAAATAGCACTGGCAACTCTTTGGAACAAAGCCTGGACTAACGCATGACATTTCAAAGATCCACAGACCATATAAACCCACCTGTTGCTAAGCCTGGCTGTTCCCAAAAACTTTTATTGCTCAATGAAAGTTGGGAATTGGCAAGTGTGTGTGTGTACCAGGGAAGGGTATGGGTGGATCTTCATTTGGGGATTTCCTGAGTTAATCCAAACATGAGGCAGCATAGTGTAGATTGTTGACAGGTATTATGTAAAATATTGGAAATGGAACAAGCACATATTAAGTGTGGCTGCTGGAATCTCAACAGTACACCTATAGCTAGCTCAAAGTCAAAGCCGTGTCCTTGGAAAGTAACTTGCTGCGATGAAAGGATTGGGTAATGTTTTTTCCGAGGTCAATATTATTCAAGGGTTTGCTTGGACAAGTGGAGCATACAGCAATATCCCATCCCCACCCCCCACCATCATAAGCAACACAAGCTCCGGTTTCAAAAGCAAGATCTCTGCCTAGTCCTAGCCCTCGGGCTGAAGTTCTGTGGTCTCAGATTGGTTTTGGCTTCCAGCGCAGGCTAGTTCTCCCTTCTGCTCTCGGAACAAACTCCAGCGTTTGCAGCTAAGCCCTGTGGTCTCTTGTCTGCTGACCATGTGGGGCGCTTCAAAGTCTTTTCCGTGTGATTATTTGTTCTGTCAACAGCACTGTGTCTCTGAAGAGGGAGGACCACTGCTTATAGCTATCACTCATCCTTCTCCCCCAGCCTTCTTCTCAACAATGCAGACCTTCTTCTGGAGGGCTCTCAACACTTTAATACCACCTACCCAATCCAATCAGTAGTAAGTGATACCAGGTGCCTCTTTTAAAACGGCACAAACAGACCAAACACTAAACTCTTGTTTCCCCCCTCCAAAAGAAAGTACAGACTGTGCAGAACAGCAGCATCAGTAGCCAAGGAAGCACAGATTCACTCATTTATTCTACTTCTTGGGAGGCTGATAGACCTGTAGCTTCTTTATATTTTACCTGCCTCTTTATGTTGTCTTTAGGAGAGACATCTGTCAAAATGGTCTGGCTAGCCCAAAGTACAAGTCCCTCATGTTTAACTGTTCTCTTCAGTATATAGCCCACTGGTATAGTTAAAGGATAATTAAAAGATAGTCTTAAATGGAACTGAGTGTAAGGGATGTCCTGGGAAGGAGAAAGGCATTTATGCAAACAGAGGTTAGGTGTGTGTTCTAAACACCCACCTGGGTTGAAGTCAGATACAAACATTCAAAACTTGAAACTCAAAGTCATTCAAAAAAAAAGCTCTTGTTCAAAATGTTGTGACAATGAGAACAAGCAGAAGACTTAAAAGAAATGAAGCCAATTCCCTACACACACACACACACACACACACACACACACACACGAAACTGAAAAACTGGGGAACGTATTGCTTTTAGTACAAATGGTCATTTGGATCTTGACCCTTAAGCTAGGGCGTTACTTGATAGAGGGATAGCGTCCTCACTTTGCCTTCAACATCATTATTTTGTTGTTCTACACCATTACAGTGACATGTGATGATAGGGGGTCAAAGTCCAGGCTTTCAGTCCCAAATATACAGCTATGTTTGTAATTTAAGCCTATAGATTCTACAAAATCATTAGTGTTACTGTGATTATCGATATATGCACATAATGTATTTTGTCCATGTCTCTCCCTAAGCCTCCTCCTTTGCTCTGATAGTCCCCATTCTACTTTGTGCCTGCTCTTACCTTTATGAGTCTGCCTTATTTTGATTAACATAATGCTCTCCCGTTCCATCAATTTTCCTGAAAATGACATAATTTTGTTTGCCTTTATAGCTGAATAAAACACCATTGTACACATGTACCACATTATCTTTATCTGTTTGTGGACACCAGGGCTTATTCCAAAGCTTATCTGTAATGAATAACATAATAATCTACAGTTGTCCATGGCATTCTGACTTAGAATCCTTCCAGTATAAAGAAAAGTATAGCTATATCATGAGATAGTCCCGCTCTTAGATTTTTAAGGAACTTCCACACTGATTTTCATACCAAATAGCTGAACAGATTGCCCACTTCCTAATTGGACTGTTTTTTCTCTGGGCGTTAAATATTTTGAGTTCCTTAAAATTCTGAACAGTAATCCTCTATTGGAAGAGTAGCTGCCAAAATTTTCTCCCATACTGTATGTTAGAAGACAGGTTTTTTTTTTTTTTTTTTTACAGTCAAATAGAAACAAGTAGTACAGCCTGGCAATGGTGGCACATACCTTTAATCCTAGCACTGGGGAGGCAGATGGATCAACATGGGTTAGAGGGCAGCCTGGCCTACAGAGCTAGTTCCAGGACAGCCAGGGCTACACAGAGAAACCCTGTCTCAGAAAAACAAAATAAAACAAAAGAAAGAAAGAAAGAAAGAAAGAAAGAAAGAAAGAAAGAAAGAAAGAAAGAAAGAAAAGGAAGATGTACTCTCTGCTGGTAAAAACAAGAGCTGACAGACACTCATCTCTTTAAGTACCTGGGTATGGTTAATTTGCCTTTCATTAGCTGACTGAAAATGCTTGTCTAACAATTTTTGTCTTATAGTCTTCCCTAAACTTCTAGTACATGAGAATTTAAATGTAACTAAGGTTACTAAGACACCTTTATTATGAAAAAAAAAAATCCAGGTCCCTAAAAGAGCTCAGAGGCAAAAAGAGCTTGCTACATAGAGGACCTGTGCTCTTCATGCTTGGAGTCCACATTGTGGAAAGAAAGAGCTGATTTCTGCAAGTCGTCTGTCCCCTGACCTCCACACCAACACCATGTCACACATCACACACACACAATAAATCAATGTTAATAAAAGGCCAGACAAGTATTTTGGGTTTGCTTGCTTGCTTGCTTGTTTAAGATTGGGGGCAGGAGGCCTACTATACAGTCTAGACTGGCTTGGAACTTGAAAACTTCCTGCTTTAGCTCCCCTAGTGCTGGAATCCAAGGTGTGTGACATTGTGCCCAGGCCAAGCGTGGCTCTATGGGAAAAAAAAAAAACTTAAATTTTTTTTCCCTTTGATAATTCTTCTCAATGTTGTTTACAGTTTTAGAGCCTGCAGCTGCATTGGAGCACATTCGTCCACTGATCTAGGCCTGAATACGTTGGCATAGCTTTGGGCTAAATATAGGCAAAGGTGCTCTTAAAACAAGGGAGGAAACGAAGGGTGAGTGCAGTTGCTGGGAAGTGGGTAGTTTTTCTCCTCACCTATGATTTCATTCACTGCCTTCCCCCATATAAATGGAAGTCTGGAATTAGTTCTTCAATCCGACAATGTGCCTAATGACAGGATATGGACCGAGATCAAATAACCAACCAAAACAAGGGGTCTGTTTCACCTCAGCCACTCCACATTTTGCTTTTATCTGCCTATTTGTTTCATGATAACTTTCAAAGGACTTGGTTGATTCTGATCAAATGTGGGGCATGGCTAAAGGGTTTCAGGATACATTTTAAGCTTAATTTGTGGTCCTGCCAACCATCCTGAAACAAAACAGTAGCCAGTAAAAAAAAAAATTTAAACGGGCATATCTGCTGTAATCTTTAGCAGACTTCACCCAAGTTCATACATGAGTAGTGGCCACAGATCTATGTGATTACATGGAATGAAGTCTGCAGATCACAGATCCATGAAGGTATCCAAATTCACTGTATACAATGGTTCCTCACAGCTTTCAGAGAGGCAGGCATTATCTCTACTTGGACGAGAGGGAATAAAAGCTTTAGTAAAGGGGGGGCTAAGTTACATTGCCTTAGCTCTATCTTGTGAAGGATTCATGAGAGAAGCAGTTTGATAGATGTAGAATCCAATCCAATAGAAACAAGCAAAATGTCTGTAGCTAAATCTCCAATTGAAGCTATTTTCAAGAAGAAATCGGGTTACAAGGTGATAGATCGGGATGCCAGAAGAGAAATTGCCCTGTGTGATGTCCTGGTACATGGTCTTAATGACAGTTGCACCAAAGCATTGTTTTGGAATGGTAAGCTCTCTCAGTCCCCATGCTAACCATGAAAGGCCAACTAAAATGAGTAAATAATTACTCTGCCTCCGAAAGCCCACTGAAATCAGCTGGGTGTGGTGTCACCTATTGGTAATGTGAACAGTTATCGTGGCCAACTCTCTGGGTTCTGTTCTCTGCACTGCAAATTAAAAAAAAATTAAAATAAAGTGTCCATTTGTACCCGGTCTATGGGCTTCAACGTTTAAAATTATCTCCTCCCTATCTGTCAAATCCAATAGCCAAGCACTGTTGGTTCTGTCTCGGGGGCTTCTCCATTCCATACTTTCATCCTTCCCATTCCTTCTGATGCTGCCATAGGCCAATGGTCTCCTGGACTTTGGCGCGAACTGCCATTTCCTTGCTGGTTTCCCTGGCACTAGTCCATTTCCCCCTTCTGGTCACAGCATCGCATGCCTGTGATAGCCATCTTCCTCCAAATCAAGCACCATTGTCTCCGAAACGTGCCGAAACGAATGCCCCGACTCCCAGTCCTTTACAGAATTAAATGCGTTGCTACCGTGGAATTTGAAGCACTTCAGAATAGGGCACCAACAGAGATTCCCCCCCACTTTAGCTCCTGTCCTCACCCTGGCTACCATCACTTTAAATCCCATGTTCCGGAGTACACGGTACTTGTTCCCTCCGCTTCGTACCCTGGTGAGCTCCTACTTCAAGACCATTAAGACTCAGATCAAGTGACACTTCTCCCTTCAAACCTCCCTGGTGTCCCAGTGTCAAAGTAATGTCTTCCTCTCCTGGCATTTCACGGCTTTAAAACACACTTCCACTTTAACCTGGGCTCAAGTTTTACCACAAGGTGGTTATTTAATTGCATACCAGTCCCCTTTAGTGTCTTTCTTAATTTGTTATTAAATACATCACTGATGGGGTGGCCAGCTTCCTTCTCCCTGAAATAAGTTCATATCTTGGAGGTTTAGCACAGCCATAATATTTCAGAAGTGATATTCAAAATATTTTACAGTTGTACGGCGTAGGCATTGACTGACCAAATGGATACATGGCTGCACTAATAAGCCCAACTAAAGTTCAACTTTGGCCTTAGCCCAACAGTCAGGGTTTCAGTGAAGGGTGGTGTTCTCTATCTGATTCAGCCTAAAGACTGCTCAGGTTTCAAGCTGATGAGGTCAGTCAGGGTCTGGGGCTTTGGAAGATGTTTGTTAAATCCTTCAGGACCCAAGAAATTGCCCTGAGTATAGGTAGCATTTTTTTAAGTCACTATCATAATTATTTTTAAAAAGGACTGAAGTCAAGGCGAACAGTAGCTAATTGTGAAAGACTGTTTTGCAGCGATAAGGGCTTCAACACACACACACACACACACACACACACACACACACACAAATGCTTTAAAAAAAAACCTAGTTATTGTCTCTGCAGTCACAGTATAAGCCGCACAAAGCAGGCTTTCATTTATGGCTCCCTCTCTCCGGGAAGCCAGACCTGAGAGTAAAGGATATCTTAATGTTCTCTTTCAAGGTTGCTGAGAACCAGAAACACAGATTGGTAGGATGCTACAATATCCCCCTTTCTTTCAGCACCCTCCCACCCTGCCTTTTCTCTTGCCTCCTACTTGTCTTTTTAAAAATGATCTTTAAGTATCTCCTGCTTTGCTTAGCTACCTGGAAATGTGGCTTTCAAAGTAGGCAGCACTGAGAAGAAATTCAACTCTGACAAGGACTAGACGCATAGTTTTGCAGCTTGGGCTTGCAGATTTGAGGGACTTTTACTCCAACCATGTTGTATTTGAAAGCTGCAGCTCGGCTCACCTACTCAAGGTTTTCTTTTCTTTTTTTCTTCAGTGAAATTGAGCAATATTAACTAATATCACCTGGGTCAGCTTCAGTCTCTGAAGCTGGACAGAACCGTGTTTTTACTATGAGACCCAGAGGGCTAAAGTATTCAAGCAGCTACACACACCAATTCTGAAACGGGACTCTCTGAAAGTAAATGTATGGCCTCTTTACTTACAAAGCAGTGTGGCCTTGGGTTAAGTCACGACTTGCCGCGTGCCTCTGTTGTCTCGTGTTTTGAAAGAGAGTAATAAGCAGCAAGGATTCTACCTTGTACGGCCATTTCTATCTCTATACACACAGACTACTTAGTACAGATTCAGTTGCATAGGAAGTACTCCTCTCCTGCCAAGATCAGCCTGGGAAACCAGGAGTCTCAATATAATTATGACCAACAAGTGTGCAAATGGCAGCAGACCCGAACCTGCTTAATAAAGTGGAACACTGAAAACATGTTGCAGTCATCTGAAACATAGATGCTAGCAGGCTTTGGCGAGAGTCCGATGCGTGAGATCTTAAAACAGTATGAACCACCCCATAAATAGATGTAAAGCTTTTGGAAAACCTGCGAGTGAGCATACTTTTCAGCCTTTCCAACTGCTCACTCCTGTTCAAAGATGTTAAATCAGCAAGCTCGTCTCTAATGGGAATGACAGAGAAACAACTCCCTGCAAGTTGTTGTTTAAAGGATTAGACCAGCATGAGCTAGAAAATAGGACAAGAAGACCACAGCCCGTGGCTACCCCAGCGAGTACAGGACCACACCCATTCTCTCGTGGCTCCTAAGTCTACTGGGACTCCTTGGATTCAGCAGAACTTGGCAACTCACAAGCTACCATGGGCCACCACTGGTACACATCTACTCTGAAGGAAGATGGCCAGAAAGCATCCTGATCAGCAGGGCAGCTTGGGCATGTGCTCTCCTCTGAGAGGATCTTCCTAGGAGTCCACATTCATCCAGGTACTCATCTCTGGATCCCCAGCTAGCAGCTCAGAAGCAAACAAAAATGATGAATAGAAAGTATACTGTACATCTTGGCTTAGAATCCCCAGATCCCAGAGGATAGCATATTTTGTAAACAACTGTAGTTTCCCGGGGCCCCATAGGGTCATAAGAGTACCAAGAGTTCCGCAGTCAGAGAAGCCCAAAGCTATGGCTTCCTGCCAGGTATTTAGGTTCACTTCCAATCCTGCAGCACCAGAAGCAATTTAACAATTGGGTCATTTTTACTATAAGCAATATTGCCTGGTAACACAGCTGACATTCCACCTTCACCACGTTTCCAGGGCAACAGAGCTGGTAAGTTAACACAAGGACAGATTTCCACAGAGAAAGGAAAAAAGCTGTGTTAACCCTTTGCCCATAGTGATAAACTCTTCCCTAGCTGTCAGTTCCTGCCAACAGGAATGAGTTGGAATGCAGAGAGAAGCTGGACCTCAATCTTGCCCTGAGGGCAGAGGGCAGCCATGGCAACTCCAAAGCAGAATGCTGTTTCCTTGGTAATGGATGCTACTTAGACATAGGACTGGCTATTCCTGTGAGAGAAAGACCACAAGAAAGGGGTTTTTAGGGGTCCCATAATTAAGGACCTATGGGAGCATCATGATTCCCACCCACCACCGGGTAAAACATCCTGAACTCCAAATGAGAAGGGAATGTAAGTTAACTACACTACTCACTGACGTCCGATAGTTCCTGGCTTAGCATCTGCATAGAAGCTTCACTTCCTTAGCTTTTTTTACAGCACCCTCATCATTTCTGTTCCAATAAGACACATATGTCTGATGGTGCAAGCATGTGTGATTCTTGGCAAGCGAGCTGTTTTCTCTCTCACTTATGAAAGCCTATCAAACTGGGAGTCAAAGTGAAGCTAGCTGCAGCTTTAAATGTGCTCTTATTTATATTTGGAAAGGAAACAGCCCCCAAAGTCTGCTGTTAGTAACTCAGGACTTGAGGCACAGCTTAGGGGCAACACACCGATACATAAAGACATGAGTCTGAATAGGATGGCCTTTTGGAACAGTCCGGAAGATTAGGTTATCCCATGCCACCTAATGAAAGCCCACCTCAGGATGGAGCCAGGCATGTTTCCCTCTCTTTTCACATCAAACTGGGATGCTACCAGGCACCTCCTACCCTAAGCTGTTTTGTTCTGGAGTATTTTATTCTGGGACATTTGAGGTGCACCAGATACTTCTTCACCCACTTGGTTATTTATCTACTACAAGGGACCCCAAATCAACAGGAAAAGGGAAAAAGGTATTTTTATACCCTTGGAGAATGCTGGGTAAAAGGATAATTAGGATTGAGTGGTACTGGATTGCTAAAGCTTAGAGAAGGCATTTGTTCATTCATTCATTCATTCATTCATTCATTCGTTCAGTAGTCAAGGATCGAATACTGAAGCTACATGCTGAAGAGGGTGACTTTCCAGAGTCTCCCCGGAGTTGCTGGACTCAAAACCTTGATTATTCAGATCCGGATCATGTTCTTCCACCTGTGCCTTTGTCCGTTCCACTCACTGAACTCCCAGAAAGCCTTTCTTACTAGAGCCATGGCCTGCCTATCAGGCAAAGGATCCTCCTTGAAGGATTATTTTCTAAATCAGCACGTCTCAAAATGTGTTTTATGGTCCAGGTTCTTACACTATGGATCTTGAACCCACCCAGGGTAACTGAATGTAGGAGGCTATATAACGAAGTTGGAAGTAGGGAAAGGTTCCTGAGTGGACAGCCGCCAACCGTTAGTCCGTCAAATTGGAATGGATCTGGGCTGCTTCTGGCGGCTCTTGCCCTTGCTGTGCCAGTTTCACTGTAACCTCAGTTCTGCATGTACAATAATGTGCACTTGGCATTGCATAGGCCATCGTACCACACAAGGCCGAAGGGCACTACCTGAAACACCTTGCCTCAGATTCGAGACGACTATTATGGACTGTAGCGTTTTTGCTGTACATACAACGGTCTTTCTTTCCTCTCATAAAAATGTAATGGCTTAGTTACAGAGAGGAAAGATGTTCAGTGTTTTCCTACTGCTCATCATGGAAGTATCAAGTTGGTCTATCTTGCCATGTATTTGTTTTGGATATTTGATTTAAAATTCTTCTGTCTGAGTTATTGACTTGAATTTCATTTCCAAAAAAAGAAAAAAGCATTCAGCATATCTCAGTTTGGGATTAGAACCAAAGTTCTAACAATGTCTGAAGTGGCCACAAACATACTTCTGCCATTTTGTTCTATGTATTTGTGCAAAGCTCCATTCTCATCATTGATTATTGATTTTGAAATCAAAATATTACTAAATTCTGAAAGATGTTGAAGATGCTCAATATCCTACAGAATTAACCATTCAGCCAAGATTTAACTCTTTATTATAAATAAGTAAACCCATCCATTAATATGTAAATTCATTTTTATTTCTAGTAAAATGATAAAAAATAATAAGTATACCAAAGAATGGTTTTAAAATAAAATTCTCTATGATTTATTGTCACTAAAATTTTAATTTACACCTCTTTTTATGTGCCTATATACCCAAAGTTGCCTTAAAAACTCATCAGGTGGAAAGGGGTGGGAAGTGAAAATTTTAAGAAGTCTTCCTGTGTGGAACCCAAGTCCCAAATGCGACAATAGTGAGCTCTGATCTAATAAGTTTAGGATACTCCTCACTTTTAGAGAGATCTTTATGTACTTTAGAATATTAAAAACCCTGAGAAGTCTTAACTCATGCAATTTTTCCCCAAACACTCTTGACCATAGAAATGTGTGTATGAGGGCTGGAGAGATGGCTCTGCGGTTAAGAGTAATGCCTGCTCTTCCAAAGGTCCTGAGTTCAATTCCCAGCAACCACATGGTGGCTCACAACCATCTGTAATGAGGTCTGGTGCCCTCTTCTGGCCTACAGGCATACACACAGACAGAATATTGTATACATAATAAATAAATATTTAAAAAAAAAGAAATGTGTGTATGGGTACTATGCCACCTAATAATAGCCTAAGGAAAGCACACACTTGAAGAAACTTTTTATTAAAACCATACACCCTTTAGCTGATCTACTCGGCAGAAGTAACCCATGCCTGCAGATACATTTATCAATATATTATTTATACTGCATAAATATATTTGTGAACTATTGACTATTTTAACAATGCCATTACAAATAATATCAACAGGAGTTCTGAGTGGCTCAGCAGGTAAAAATACTTGCCATCCAAGCTTGACCCCCAGAAACAATGTAAAGGAAGAAGGAAAGAACCAGCTTTACAAAGCTGTTCTCTGACCTTGCCAGATGTCCGCACACATGCACAGACATCACACACACACACACACACACATACACACACACACACACACACACACAAATAAATAAAAGTATAAATTAAATAATATTATTAGTATTATTTAATTCTCTTGTCTCAGTGACATTCCTAATTTTTCTGAAGTGGAACCATATGGAGTATAGATAATAGGTCATAGATTCTCAAGCAGAGGGCAGCCTTCCATTCAATGACTCTAAGAGGTCGAGAATCAAGCTGATTTCTTTTGGTCTACCTATACCAGAGATCATGTCCAGGTGCTAATTGAAATATATGTCTTTCTCTTCTTGTCCCTCTAGTTTAGGGTGCCTACCAGAATCAAGGCTAAAGAGGTTTAACAATTTTGCCCAGGCAAAGAGTGACATCATGGTGGTGTTGTGTGTGGTATGAGGCCACAGGAGCATCTTTTGGTACTTAGGTTTTATCATGCTCTTTCTTTGACTCATTACTGAAGGGAAATAGGAGAGACTGAATAAATGGAGAACCAAATAATAGGTCTGGCAGGAGTAAACGAGAAACTGTAGACTCTGGAAAGACAGAAAAGAATGTAAATTCCTTTTGTTTGGTTTTCCAGGCTCGGAGATATCTTGGAGAGAAGTTTGATATGGTTACAAGTTTCAATTCAGTGTCCTCAAATGAAATCAGTATGTTTTGTCCAAGATTACTCTGGCTCCTGGCCTGTGGATTTCTCGACTTTCACTCTTCATCTAAATGGCCAAGCCTGAAATCACTGTTTGTAAATTCCAAAGGGAAGAAATGCAAACATGTGTGGAAAAGTATATGAAAATGGAAATTCAAAGCTTTACAGATTTATCATGTTAACTGCAGCTGGGTTGTTGCCAACTAGCCCCATGTTCTAAGGCTTTACCCCGCAGGGAGAAGAGCCCCCATTTTAAAGACATGAAAAAGATCTCATCTTGTCCTTGAACTTGAACTTTTCTGAAACACTGTTCTCAGAGAAACAAAGGTCAAAGTTCACTTCCTAAGCAAATCAGTAGAGAATGTCAGCATCCATGCCAAGCAGTTCTGTACCAGCTGCCATACAAGGTAATCTATATACCATAAAGATGTGGCCGCCAAAATGTGCAGCAAAGTGCCACCCTTCTCCATTCAGTGACCTCTGCCTCACTCTCCATTCTTAAGGGCATAATTGACTCTCTCCAGTTGAGCAATCCCCTTCTCTCTACTTGAGAATCCTCTGTCCTACCCAACGTTGAGACAGCCTAGGAGGCACCTGCACAGTCTACCGTAGACCAGAGCCCCAAGGGGAAGGAAAGTATCCCTTCTTTACCTCTTCACCAATCTAAGTATGTATGCTACTAAGGAATACCTCAAAGCCATATGCATTTGGCACCCTCTTTTCTCCTCTCTCTCTCCTTTCCCCTCCCTTCCCCTCTCCACCTCCCCCCCCATTCCACGTTTACTAATGCACGCGTGCGCATACACTCATAGGTCTGTAAAGTTCTTATTTCTAGTCTCACTGAGGCTCTTCTTTAGGAATTCTGGCTTGCCCGGCTTAGGAGGAACTGCTTGCTGTCCTGGTGATCGTTCCATGGGAGCTCATGTAGGAGGAACTTTGACCTTTGGTTCTGACCCTCTCTTCTTCCTAGCATGCACTCACACATCACATCTATGTGTCCAAGTCCAGTTTATAAGAGAACATGGTGGAAGGCCACTTTCAAAATCAAAGAACAGGAGTTGGGAGCTTGGACTGGGTCTTTAAATAAGTTTTGTGACTTTAGAGGGTGACTTAACACCTCTGAGTTTAAATATCCCTTTATGTAAAAGAGGCTGATCTCCCTTGCAGAGGCGCTTCCCAGAATACTGACAGTGAGCTCAAAGGAAGCAGCAACTAAGAGAGAATGCTTTAAAAAGTAACTACTAGTTTGCTTCCTCCCCAACTGAAACGTTTCTAGAAATCATTGTTTGGGGACTGTGTTCTTTAAGCCACTTGATTTTCTTTTCTGAGACTGCCAGTATCCATCAAAGGCAATCTGAGTAAAATTTCTAGCAAAATTTCCTAAGACGCCATAGAAATAGGTTGTAAGGGTCCAGACATAATGGTCTTCTTTGTCATCTGTAATTGGGTACTCTTGTTCCTTCCCATGCAATCCATTTATCTTGATTTGAGATGTAGAAGCTGCCCATCATAAACAATTCTCCCATGCCTTGAATCTTTTAGCTTTTTCTTGGGTGTTTACTTTTGTACTTTGATGAGGAAGTAATGTTCATTGTCTGGTACAGGAATCGCAAGGCAATGCTCTCCTTCCTACACAGGATGAACATGCTGCTGTTGGCATACCACTGGACATCCTGGACAGCCTTGCTGCCTCTCTGGGACCTTTGAGAACATGATCTTCCTCACCCAGGGACTCGTCTAGAGATCTGCTGAGTCCACATGTTTGGGATTTCCAAACAGCTGTCAAAAATATATTAATTCCATGCTTGTCCTCTCTTTGGTGACCTGCCACCACCATCCCCCTCGGATACCACCTTCATCTATGGCTTTACTACTTTCTTAATTAGTTCCAACGCTATCACCCATAATGGCTTCCCAACTGTTTCCATGAGAATTTGTCAGTGCCGTACTTTCCCCTTGATTTCTTTGTGTTTCCGTGTACCCCAAACACAGTTTGACAAATTGCTTGTTTTAGAATCCTTTTATATTTGTTCCTGGACATTTGATCTTGGCATTTGTTTCTAGAGCACTGGCACCTTGCCTTCATCATGCCAGCTAATAGTATCAAAGTGAAAAAAACTTGTAAATTCCTGCTCACATTCCTCTTTTCTCTCTCCTGGTCTGTCTCCTTCCTCCCTCCTTTCCTCCTCCCATCCCTTCCTTTCTTCCATCAGTCCCTGCTCCCCTCCCCATCCATTGAATTAACTCCCTCTCTAAATTCCCCCTTCTCCATGAATAGAACCTGACAATACCAGACAGCTGAGATCTACTGGAAAATACTAAAAATAATTGCCTTTTGTTATTAAAGTCCCATTTGGGGCTGCCGTTATTCCCTCCTAGGAATCTGTAGTTTCCTGAAGGGATTCAGAGGTCTGCACCCCCATGGTTTTTTTTTAGAATGCAAAGGGTTATTTCAACAAACATACCACTAAATAGACGATGTCTTAAATTAATGTGTATTGTCTATTGTCCCATTTCGCTCTGGCTGCTGTTGCTCTGGAATTTGTCATTGGAATATTTTACTCACTGATCTCTTCCTGCTGTCCTCCACACCCTATCTAACATTAGAACTCCTCTGCAGAACTCAAAGGAGCCAAGGACCCCAACTCCCTCTGTCTCTCCTTCCTTACTCATGGAGGACCAGCTGCGTCATTTAAGATTTCCAGTGGTAACCCTTTACCCCAGATTCATGGGAAAGATGACCTGACAGTGTTTAGAACTATGGTTTTGACAGGCTTTTTCCAAATGCACATACCTTTTTATTATTAAAACAGAAACTAAAGTACTTTGTTAGCTCATAGAAGCTAGAGCATTGGTCTCATTTAAAACAAAACAGAACTAAATGAGTGTGTTTGTATTAGCTGCCAACCGCTTCATCCAAATGCCATACCCATAGAGCTTAATATGCCATAGGTACTGTTTACAGATCTTGCTATTATTTTCTAAGAGAATAGAGGTTATCAGTTTGGGTAGTATGTTAGATTTACCTGAACGTTTTCTTTTCTTTTACTTTATTTTTCTCAAAATGGTACATTCAAAGCCTGTATCACTAGAGGTTTGATTTTTAGTGAGGAATGGAATCCAAACATTGACATTTTAACAGGAGCCTCATATTCTTCTAAGGTTTACCTTTGGAAACTCTCTGACCCACAATGATCAGCACAAAGCTTTTATACCACGCAGCCATCTGCTTGCATCATCTAATGGTTCTTTCCGGGTTTGTTAAAGCAAATAATTGTGCTAGAAGTATCAATCCACCCTTGTTCATTTGAATAATGAAGGGAAACTCTTCCCTAACAGTTTTCCACTTGACAAATGCAGAAGACATTAATACTATCATTCATTTAATGAGTGTCTTTGAAACTATGTCTTTAAAACTATGAATGATAATGTATTAATACTGGTCCATGAATTGTAAGAGACATACTATACTAACATAAGATGCCAGTAGTAAGAGAAACTGGATGTAAGGTACATGGAGCTCTGTACACTGTCTGCCCAATGGTTTTGTAAGTCTAAAGCTGTTGTAAAAACTTCATATTATTATTTGAATCAATTATTTTTTTATTGTTTTTATTGTGCTATACATTTTTCTCTGTTCCTCTCCTCTTCCTCTCTTTCCCCCTTCTACCCTCTGCTGTGACCCCTCATGTTCCAAATTTACTCAGGAGATCTTGTCTTTTTCTTCTTCCTATTTAGATCCATGTATATCTCTCTTATTTCATTTTATTTTATTTTTGTTGTGAGCCTAGCCTTTGATGACTGAGCCATCTTGGCTCGGTGGTTAAGAGCACTGCCTAATCTTACAGAGGTCCTGAGTTCAATTCCCAGGAACCACATGGTGGTTCACAGCAATCTGTAATGAGATCTGGTACCCTCTTGAGTAAGAGACCTGTGGTCAGTAGCTCTCAATATTATTTTTTATAAAAAACGGTTTTTTAAAAACTTAAAACTTTTTTTAAATGGATAAAAATTAAAAGTCCAAGTGTTGACAAGAGTGTGGAGCAACTGGAATTCCCAGATACTACAGGTGTGATTGCTAACTATGACACTGACTTTGGAAAACTGTACAATGTTACCAATTAAAGATGAACATCTTTATATCATACAGTATATCAAACTGAAATATACAGTCACAAAAATAAATATAAACTAGCATTACTAATATAGTCTCAAACTAGAAAATTAACAATTATCTATCACTAATATAATTGATAAACCAATTCTGATACTGTCCAAAATGAAATACTATACAATAATGAAACCCAAACAACTTGAACTCTACCCAAAGCAAGGATAAGATGGGAAGAAAAATAAAACAGACACAAAAGAAGGCATTTTATATGGTATTACTTATACAAAAGTTTTTAAAAACTTAAAATTGTTTTTAAAAATTTAAGTAGTTCAAACTGACCCACGTTGGGAAAGTCAGAACAAGGCCTTTGCCTTAAATATGGAGGTAAACGTGCTCTTCTGGGGGCAATGATGTTCTTAGTTCTCTGGGAGGCATAATTTCAGGTACCTAAGTGTTTAGGTTGTGAAAATCCACTGGACTATATACATTTAGTATCCGTGCATTTTTCCAATATGTGCTTATACCAATTTATAAAAGGCAACCCATACTTTCTTTAGGGAAAGAACAGAATACCCACATTTTCTTTAGGGAAAGAACACAGAGTCAGCTGAGCAGAGAGATTGAAGCAAATAGGGTGATTGTTTTGGTTCGAACCCCAGCTTTAGTCCTAAATGGTATTACCCTTAAACCACTAAGTCTTTCTCACCTCTGTGCCCTTATCTCTAAAGTACAGATAAAAGCTGTACCTATGTCACAGGGTTGTTGTGAGGATCGAATTGCTAATATTTGTTCAACACAGAATATTATAAAGACAGTGTATGGGCACCACGCACATATTTGTTAAAGAAAAAAACCATTTTCTTTGGAGGGCAGGGGGCCACCTAAAGTGTCTTTGAACAATCACTGCTCTTGAGACTGGTGATGAGATAAGAAAGTAAGTGAGTTAAACTTATTTCCTAGGTAGCATTCTTACTTGGGAAGGAAAATATTACCTTGGCAACCAGCCATTTAATTCTGCTCTTCTCGACTTGAATTCTGGACTTCCAACAGACGCCTGGGCACTGGTCCAGAGGCTTGACAACGAGCCACATTGGGGACTGCCAGAAACTGCCACAAAGGAGTCTGCCCCAGAGGGCCTGTCAGAATCACTGGGGCAGGAAAGTTCGATCCAGCAGGATTCTGGCCAGGTCAGATACCCCTGATGCTACTTGCTGGGTGGGGCAAAGTTTCTTCAGTTCTCTGCCAGATCCTTCCCTTCCACCAGCGATCTCTTCCAAAGAGATCCAAAGGCATGATTGGGTTCAAAAGCAGAAGCAGGGAGGCCATAAAAGAGGGAGATTCAAGTCAGAGCGGGCCTCCCCTCTCCCAGAAGGCAGCCTGAGGGCATTCCGGCACCATCTGTCTGGTGGCTTTGTTATTTTCAGCACACCTCTAGTGAATGAGAAGTCTGAGGAGGTTCGGACTCAGGTTGGCTCAGTTCACAGCCAACCTCCAGGGGCCACCACAATCAGGCACCTGTGGCGAGCTTGACCTACTCGCTTCTTTCTGTCCCTTTTGGGCACAGCTGGCTTCTCGTCAAAAAGAACTTTCCTCTTCTCTAGTCTTTTGCTTTAGCAACTTTCACTCACCCTTTCGAGCCTTTACCCAGTGGGGGGAAAAAAGCCAAACGAGAACAACTTTGCTCTCTCATTCAGCGTACAAGTGAGTGTCTAAGCTGGCCAGGCTCCAGGAGCAGTCCACTAACTTTTGAGTCCAGGCTTGCCTGCCCTTTTTCTTTCCTCTTTTCTTCCAGACACTGAGAAGATGCTTCACTTCACCTCCGTCCCTCTCCCCTGCCACTAGCCTTGCCGGTCTCTCTAGTCTTCTTTTTCTTAGAGAAATAGTCTCACGTTCTTGAAGTCACGTGTGACCGGAACTGGCTAGTTCTACCCCCCAACCATTTCTTCTTCCATCTGAGGCAAACAAATAACACTGCTCCCAGCCTCTCTCACACAATAGCTAGAGTATGTGTGGGCCCATCAAACCTCCAGTCCTCCTTTCTCTTTTTCTCATCTGTTGTCTAAATGCAGTAACTCAAGTGGGAAGCCACAAGGACCGCTGATAAAACAGAAGGGGGTTGGGTTCCCGAATGCCTGCATTCTTTGTCCCCGTGGAATGTGACATGAGGAAATAAATACACCGATAAATAAATAACAAACCCTAATTTGTATGAAGCACCTGGGACTTAGAGGTCAGGCGGTTAGCTTACCTGGACCAGTCTAGTTTAAATTCTCCAACTTAATTCTAGAAGTCAAGGCAACCCTGGCCCCTCTCTTCGCTAGCAGCTTATGCAGGCATTTTTGACCTCTGCATGAGAGGCCACACCTGGAAGTATTAGCATTAAACTTTCAAGTCCCAGCCCTTAACCTCTGACCTTGGTTCATGTTTCAATGTTTAAATTTGTTTCCGGCCTATTGATTAAAATTTACTTCTCGAAAGTAAACTGAAAGCCTGGGAGAGGGTACCCAATAGTCCCCTGACTTCTCAGGGGATTTACTCAGTGCATCCATATGGACATGACAGGGGCATTTGAACTCCGAGTAAGCAAACAAGAAATGAGACTGGAAGCTGCTAATTCCTTCCAGGCTAGAAAAGTTCACTGAAATGATCCTCCTAGTTTAAGGAAGAATGATTACAAGCACATTACAAAGGACGAGTTGTTCAGCACCACGGCTTTGCTTCCGCCCTGACTTGCATCCATAGCGGCAGAATGTCAAATCGAGTCTGATACAAGACTACAGGCTGAGAAACTGGGCTATTTGTTACGATTGACTTTGTGAGAGTTTGAGTTAGCAGATTTCAAATGAACAGAAGTGAATACAACAAATATTACCTTGTTTTTCTTATTAAGGAAGGAGTAGGTAAGTAAATAATCTGTAATCTATGCCAAATTTAGGGATCTGAAAGGTGTTCAGGTACAGATTATTTGATTCGGATTTTGGAGCTGATGTGTGTGTGTTAGCTTTTCCATTATTAAAAAATGAACACAAATAACTGACTCAGGTTGGAATAGATAAATAAATATTTACCCATTGGCATGGCTGTTGAGTAATTGTCCATTAAAGAAGTTAAATGTTAATCATTACTTTTTTAGGATTAAATAATTTGAACACAATCCTATGGCTAATCCTTTAGGTCTAATGGCAAGACACCCTACATCCATTGGTTTCTTTTAGTGTTGACCATACAGGGAAGGAATATCTTAGGAATTTCTCAAATTAGACACATAATCAGTTTCCAGTCCCTGTGCACTAACAGTCAGATAGATAATGGCCTTTTTGTTATTCTTTACCCAAAGGAATCTTGAACCTTCTCTCCCAGTTAAATATTAACAGGATCTGATGAGGGAAAGGTTGGACAGAACATTAGAAGGGATGTGGGGGAATATATGAATTAAGAGGAGAAATAAAAAGTAGGGACAGATACACCCTAGATGTCATGAGAGACTGTCCTACATTAAAGGGAACTAAGTATGCTAAATGTCATTGAAGTGAAAGCCTAGTCTAGACTTCATCAAAAATATTTAGTTTCAACTGGCATAGGGGGTACCCCAGAAGGGCCACAAAGCAGAGACAACTTATGGTAAGAGTCCTTCCTTTTTAGAGCCAAAGGATGAACTTTTGTGTAAACTATCATTACCTGTCGAGATTCTACATAAAGGAGAGACAAATTTTCTGAAGAATTTTTGCATACATCCCATGATACCAGGAACCTTTGTGACAGCTTGATGCGTCTAGTGGATGCTGCTGAAGCTCCAACCCAGATCCTTTAACTGGGCTGACATCCTTTTCTTCAGCAGCTATGAGGGCTAGTTACCAATGTCAGCGCACAACTAAACCTCTCTCTAGATAATTAACCCTGCCAATGAGAGTCACCCAACTCATAAGGTATACCTCCTTCTCCGATGACAGCCCACAGCTAATGACTGTCAGAAAAGGTGATTCCCATTGTTTCAGTGTGGAACTACCTCTGTGGTGCAATTCCTGCTCCAGTGAAATTATGTCCAGACTAGTTTCTAGCTAAGACTACAACTAGATCTTTCTCCTTGCCCCAGCCTGCTTCCCTTTTGTCCGATTCCCCTGCAAGCACCCTGTCAAGAAAGCATACAAGAAAGAGTCCATGTCTCTAGCTGCACCCCTGCTTTGCTTCCTTTTCTGGCCCTTGAACAGTGGTACAGACTTGACTTTGCTCTCTGCTGTGGAATAATCTTTTTGTACACTGTGAAGATGTGTCACTCTGATTGGCTTAATAAAAAGATGAATGGCCAATAGCTCGGCAGGATCTCTAGGCAGAGAGGAAGGTGGGAAGAAGAAAGGTGGAGTTGCCAGCCAGATGTGGAATAAGCAAGATGGGCAAAATGGAGATGAGGTAATAATCGAGTAGAAGAACATAGATTTAAAATTATTGGTCAATTTAAGTTATGAGAGCTAGTTAGAAACAAACCTAAGTGAAGGCTAAACTTTCATCATTAATAATAAGTCTCCATATCATTTTTGTGAGCTGAAAGCTCAAAAAGAAATATCTGTTTACACATGGCATCCAACGTCCAGCCATGTATATCTACATGAGGCCTGAGAAAAAAAAGGTTCAGACCATGGAGTCAAAGGAGGCCATGGTCTCTCAGGTGGCCTCAATGGTGTACAAAGACATGGCTACCAGCTGCTGCCTACGGGCTGGAGCCTGCTGCCAGCACCAGTCACCGGAGCCATGTGCTAACCTGAACTGTACTATAGCTGCATAGAAGTTTAAGATTTGGCTCATTGTGTCAGAGAACACTGTATGTGTGCAGGTGCTGTGAGTTCGAGACCAGCCTGGTCTACAGAGCTAGTTCCAGAACAGGCTCCAAAGCTACAGACAAACCCTGTCTTGAAAAACACAAACAAACAAATAAAAAGCAAATCTGATTGAGGGAGACCCCTGAAAACCCTGGCTACAGGCATAAAGAAATAGACCTAGAAAAACTACAAGACAAGTGATATATGTTTTACCTGATCAAACATGAAACAGCAAAAAAATCCTCTTTGGCTGGCTTGTGTACAACACTAGTCCATACTTGATTTAATGCAGATATGTATGCTACCTTTGAAAATTTTATGTTTTCAGAGAAAAGGGACCAGACACCAACGGAAATGGATGTTCCAGGTGGTTCAGTTCCCCAAAGTACCTCTGTTGCACTTTCCTCAGAGTTCTAGATCCACCACAGCTTCAAAGCTGCTGGCTGGGATGGTCCAGCCTCACAGACTTTTCTAGCTCTGATAAGCCTTCTACTTTCTCAATGCACAGAGACTGGACAACAAATGACTAGTTTTTCCAGGATTTGATCATTATCCCATTTTTTCTCAAGGTCTCCCAAAGATATCATTGCCCCCAGACAATAGGAACATTTCACCCACATTCCCAAGAGGTTGGGTGGGTGGGTTTTGGTCAGTCAATGGATTATAGATGTTTGTCATCATTTAGGGGGGTTGTTGTAAGTTGTTAATGGTAATGGTCAACAACAACAAGAAAACTAAACAAAGGAGATTAAATTCAGGGATTTTTATCGGAAGAGAAAAGTGAGGGGACATAGAACAGAAATGATGAAATAAAAGGGTAGATTGTTGCGTCCACTCTTGAATAAGCACTAGTCTCAAATATTTTACATTGTTATGGATTTTTGGATATTGATACAAATGTTTCTATTCTTGTTTAAGATACTGTACTTATGCTGTTCATTTAAAATGTAAATTTTTAGTCCTTGAAAGCTATTTAGGTGAATAAAGAATTACAGGTCAATAGTTAATCATCTATAAAAATCAAATTTATAGTCATGTAGGTATATTTTCAAGGTCATACAAAGATATATTTTAGGTAGGTGATCTTAAAACACTTCAAAGACCTACAGAATATGGCATTTAAAATGTTATAAAAACATAAGACTTTTCATGACAGTGAGACACATATGCTCCTTGCAGCACCAATCTACTTCACAAAAGGATGGTGGGCACTGAAGAACTTCTCTATGGAGTTTGCTTTCAATGTGTAAAACTAGCCATTTGGGTAAGATACTCCCCTTGCCTTGACTGCTGACAGTATGCTGTCCAAACAAAACCAACAGAACACACAAAAATGTGACTGCCAAATTTGCCAGGAGAAGATAGGACAATCCTTAAAAACTTTCCTACTTCATAGAAAAAAATCTTTCAGATATTTTAGGTCTATAGGCTGAAGATGGATGCCCCAACATTGCAGAGAAACCCTGGGATGACTGTCCAGGTAGCCAGATGTCTCTGTTGTTTCACAGTTTTGGAAGTTGCTTGTTCTGCACTTTCCACTTACTCTGGTAATATATCCTTCTCGGATCTCTGATAGAGTTGAGAACTAGATAGTTACAGTTTTCCTTAATCATGATAGAAAGTAAATTAGGTAAAAAACTTTGGACTAAGATAGGATAGATAATGGCATATTTTCTCTAAATTTGCCAAATACAAATGGACTGGACTAGATATTGTAAATGTAATTTTATCCAATAATTGTTCTTATTGTACATAGTTTTACTGTGTTAGAGTTAAAACCTTTTCTTTTATTTAAACAAAACAGGGGAAGCACTGTGGAATAATCTTTTTGTACACTTTGAAGATATGACATTCTGGTTTAATAAAAAGCTGAATGGCCAATAGCTAGGCAGGATTGCCAGGTAGAGAGGAAGCTGAGAAGAAGAAAGACAGAGTAGCCAGCCAGACATAGAATAACCAGGATGGGTATAACAGAGATGAGGTAATGAGTACATGGAAGAATGCAGATTTAAAAATATGCATTAATTTAACTTATAAGATCTAGTTAGACACAAGCCTTAGCTAAAACTGAGCTTCCATAATTAATAAGTCTCGGTGTCATTTTTTATGAGTTGGTGGCCAAAACAGAAAAATTTATGTATGCATCTTCCCCACTGCCTCCAAGGTACCTGAGACTTTGCTAATGGAGATTGCTTCTGTGGTCAGATAGAGAAACCTGATCCCAGAGGTACTCCAGACAGGGTAGAAACAGAGTAAATCAACTTAGGAATGTCTCAAATTAGCTACCAGTTTTAACCCCCTTGCTACCCACAGTCAGCTAGATAATTGTCTTTTCCTTGCTCTTCAGCCTGAATTCTACCTGGATGGAATGCAAGACTACCAGGCATCTCTTCCCCTCCCTTCATTGTTCCATGGCTTCTTTTGCTTGTCACCCTTCTTTGTAACATCTAGAAAACTCCCTTTTATTCCAATGGACTCTTTTCTTTCTAGTAACTATCCATTGGGTTCTCCTCTTTCTAGAAAATATCTGTCTCTTAAAAAATGTCTTTGAGGTGGTAAGCCATTACCTAATTTCTACACCGGAAGGAGCATTCTCACTATGGGTGTTTCTACATTGCTTGGTTCACAAGAAAAAAAAGTGTAGACTTACAGAAATTATGAACATGTGAGAGTTCTTCAACCTTTCTAAGCTTGGATGTCTTTATCTGTGTAGTGGCATTAATAAATAAGGCCTACATCATAGAGGTGTTGTAAGGATTAAATGACATGAAAATGTGATGCATTGTTACCCTGCCTGGTACATAACAGGTTCTCAGTGGTACATTAACTGATAAACAGTAAACTCTTTTTAGTGGATTTTTCTAATAAAAATAGATTAGTATATAAATAGAGGCTGAAAAGGAAAACTATTTAGCATACAAAGACACACGTGTATTCTACCTTAAGTTAGTTTCCCCCCTCCATCAGTGTGTCCAACCATGAATCCATCTAAAACCCTTGTGAACCATGGGTTGTGCATACAGAAACAACTTAGACAGCATCTCCATGTAAGAGGCTTATAACTCATTGCTAATGAAAGCTGCATGTATCTTCCACTGGGAATCCAGGGACACCTAGATACAGAAGAAAGCAGGGAGCCAGGGACTCAGTTCAATATTGAGAAATAATTTAGGTGACTGGAGAGATGGCTCACCACTTAAGAATGCTTGCTGCTCTTGAAGATGACCAGAATTTGCTTCCCTGCACATCAGATGACTCAAAACTACCTATAACTGCAGTTCCAAGGGATCTAACTCTCTCTTTGCCTTCTTGACATCCAGGTACACATGCATGTGCACACATACACACAACATACAAAAATAAATAATAATATAATTTTTTAAAAAGTCATTTAGCTGGAATGGTCATATACACTTTTAATTTCAACATATGGAAAGTAGAAACAGGAGGATCAGAAGTTTCAGGTCATTTTTGGCTATATAGTGAGTTCAAGGCTAGCCCTGAAATACAAGAAAACAACACAGAAAAATAAAGAAGTCACTTAATTTTAAAGTCCTTTTTATGTGACTATTTCCTAAGGGCCATTTTAAATTATTTCTTGCATATGTTTTCTTCTTAAAGCTCATTATAATGGCTGCAAGGATTGGTCAGAATTTAAGAGCATTGGCTACTCTTGAAGAAGATTCAGATTTGGTTCCCAGCACCGATAAGGTGGCTGACAACCAACTGTAACTCCAGTTCCAGGGGATCCTATATTCTCCTCTGGCATCCTTAGACACCTGGTATGCATACAGTGTACATACAAATTTTCAGGCAAAGCACTCATATACACAAAATCATAAATAATATAAGTGATGAATTTTAAAATCTTATCATCAACATGTATAAATTTGATAGAACATTCAAATTGGCTTTAGAGAGCATTTCAGGGCTTATCCTCAGAACCACATTTGCCAGAGTTCTCTAGTGCCATATGTTACCTTTGTGACCAGTGAGACCTGGCAGAGGGAATGTTGTTGGTCCAACAAAAATAAATATAACCAAACCACTGGCTTTTCTGCTGGGAGTGCAATTTAGTTCTTTTCTTCCCCTTAATTACCTCTAGATGGGACACTCTAGAATATCCAAGGGGTAAGTTTCCACTAATCATCAGGTCTCTTTAAATGCCAGTGCTCCACAAAAGTTAAAAGTAGAACAATATTCTATAAGCAAAGCTCTGAGTCTAAGACTCCAAGCAATCAAGTATTATTTGCCTTTGTGGATGATAAAAAAAAAAAGTAATTTGAGTTGGGCTGCTGTTTGCAACACTTCTCAGTAACATTATATTAGACCTCAGAAGTCATGCAAGATTATATCTTCAAGGAATTTACAATATGGTTGAGAGTATGGACCATATCTAGATGAAAAGTTAGAGATCCCTGTGTAACTAGGTGTGTCACTGCATACTATTACAAATACATGGCACACGGGTTTCCCAACACACATATTGGCTGATCACCCCATCTGATGAGCTAAAGTCACAGTGTGATACAAACATAGAGACATAGGAGATTACCCAGGGCCAAGTCTGAAACTTGGTTCTGATTTGGTTTTGTTTATTCCAGAAAGAGACAGCCTGAGGGAAATGGAGGGGCCTGATGCCCTCAGTTCTGAAGACTGAATGTATTTTACTGTTGGTTCAGTAAATCTTTCAGAATTCTGTTTTTGCTTCCCTGAAGCTCAGTCTCCTTGTTACTAGGGCTTTTTTCCCCCTTAATTCTGAGATGCTATGATGATCCACTAAGCATCTAACTGAAGAAGTCTTTCACCCACTGTGGACTCACGAGGCAGGTGTGTGATTGGGAGTCTCGTGGTAGTTGGCTCATGTCAGGCAATATTATAGCAGCATTACAAAAGCAAGCAGAGTCAGGTGATTTGGGCATGGCATGAAGGCTGAGAGAGTTCCTATTCTATCTGTAATTTAAAGGGCAGAGTGGAGTAGTCTGTCTTCATACTAAATACTTATAAGGATAATGGAGACAGATGTTTCCCTACCAGTTATGAGGGCTTGAAATTTAATCTACAAGTAGGTAGTGGCCTTTGAATGTGCTGGTTTGGCTTCTGAATCTTGGATTTGGTTTGGGAAGTGCAGAAATTACTGCGTTGACACCTCTTGGCCACCAGAGAGCTCCATGCATCCAACCAGAGGAGCCTATTGGCTCAGCAGTTTACAAAAGACAGTCTGCCCTCCTGCAACCCTGAGCACAGGTTCCATTGTATTTTCCTACACTGGTGAAATTCACACACTTGCCCCATTAACAGAAACTCTGGCCATCTGTGTCCCTCCGTCTTTCACAATGTGTGCCTTGTTGTGTGGGAGAGGCAAGAAATAACTCTGAGCATCAATATCGACACAGGTCAAATGATTCCCCAGCTCTGGCACAAGAAGCTGAGGCCCTCAGACTTGATGTTTTGTTGACATCTATGAGAACCAGAGATCACATGTGACACATATTCAAGACAATTTCTTTTTATGGGTTTTAGTTGATGGTCATTTTCTTTTTGTGCTCATAAAAATAATATAAGCTAGTCATAGGAAAGTTGAAAAATACAAAGTAGTATAAAGAAGAAAATGACAGTAATCTATCATGTCGCCATCCAGAGAAAATTACTGACAAGATTTGGAGGAGCTGAAGAATTGGCTCAGTGGTAGAGCACTTGCCTGGCATGCATAATATGCTGGATTCCATCCCGAGCACTGTAGAAAGAATGTTTTGCAAAAAAGATTTGGAAATAATTCCTTTCAGCCTCTTTTTTCCCTCTTGGGATGCATGTGTATTCTTACATAGTTGAAGCCAATTTGTATTCTGTTTTGGTAATTTTCTCACCTGATATTATCTCTTAATTTTATAAGCATTTTCCATGTCGTTACATGTGCAGCACAAGACAGTTGGGAGAATTCAGAGCAGCACAGAAGAAAATAAAAGCTGTTTTTCCAGTACCCAGAGATAATAACTGTCACATTTTGGTATTTTACTTTCTAGACTCTTTTCTAAGTATGATATTTATTTTTGTATAAAACTAGACCTATGCTGTGCATAGTGCTTTGTAGAATATAGAATGCCATACCACAACCATTTCTTCTACATCACTGAATATATTCCAAACATTTTTTATATTAAAATGCATGGACTCCAATTCACTTAACAAACTGTTTATTTCTTGCCATTTATGCTGATTTCAGTAGTTTTTATGCAAGTGGCTTCAAGATAAACAACTTTGTACTAATTATATTCTATACAAGCATCAACCACTCCCCACCTAGCATATATGCTTGGATTTTGAATTACTGAATTAAAGGGTTTTAATATTTTTTAAAGAAGGCATTGTCACACTGTCCCCAGTGAACACTGTATCAGTTTATGTTCTCATTAATAACCTGTGAGAGAGAGTCCCAGGGTTTGCACACCCACGTCTAGAATCATTCATTTAAAAACATCATTTTGTCCATTTGATATACACATGTGTGCACACAAGCCCATTTCTCTGTTGTGACAGGAAAACTGTTTCTTTGAAGTCATCCATCACCTCTGGCTCTTACAATCTTTCCACCTCCTCTTTTGAGAAGATCCCTGAGCCTTAGTGGGGTGTGTGTGATGCAGTTATCCCATTTAGGGCCAAGCACTTTCCAGTCTCTTATTCTCTACGTGTTGAACATCAGATGATCTCTGTGTTAATTTCAGCCTACTACAATTAGAAGCTTCTCTGATAAAAGTTGAGAGATGCAGTGAACTATGGGTATAGAACTAAGTCATTAGAAGTCATTAAATTCTATGCCCATTTAACAGAGTAATGGTAGTAGGTTCTCCCCTAGAGCCCATGACCTATGTAGTCACAGGTTAATGTAGTCACAGGTTAATGCCCCCATTAACAGTGCTAGGTACGGGTTCCATCTCATGAAGTGGCCATAGGACACAATCAGGAAATGGTTGGTTACTTTCATAACATCTGTGCCAACATTGCACCAATGGACATATCTTGTCTGGTCAGTGATTGTTGTACCTCTGGGGGAATCACAACTGGATGGTACTGATGATTTTTCTTCTCCCTCAGTAGTGTACATAGCATCTTGTAACATTCAGTTAATCTTGAATCCCTGAGGAGTTAAATGATTCCCTAGATACAGAGGCTTGAACAAATGATGAGGAAGTCTGAGAAAACAAAGAACATAATAATCTGACATATTGAGTTTCCTGTTTGCATTCTCTCCTCTGCCCACTTGGTGATGTAGCTAAAAGCTCAGGTTCCATCATTTTTCAAGAACTAATGTACAATCTCTGTCTTCTGAATGCACCTGGATCAAAACACTTCCTATACTACATGTTATATGGCAGGGATATTTAAATGTATAACATATTGTTTAAAGAAAGTCCTTTCCTAGTGTTGCTGATACTGGAAGAACAGTAGCCCAGACAGATTGAATTTTCAGGCTTGACAGTCACTCTTGGCACAAAACAAGTCAATGTGTGACTTGTTTTGGTGAATGATGTCTGAAAGACTCTGAGCTTCTACCATACTGTTCCAGTCCCTGCCTTGCTCACAGCTTTTGAGTTCTGCCATCTGAGAACATGATGCTTCGAACAAGGCAGTTGTATTGCAATTGTGAAGCAAGAAGTCTAAGAACAAAAAGTCCACATGGTAAGGACAACATAAGGAAGAATAGATCTTAGAACTCTCTACCTTCAGGCATGGTATTGCGAAGACAATTAGCTATATTTACCATTTAAGCTATGATGACTAGAACATCTGTCCTTGAAGTCAAAAGGCATTCCACTGTTGACTTTGATTCCCTGTCATGGATTTTTGTGACATTATTAACTTTCAATACTCTCCCCTGGGCTGGAGAGATGGTTCTAGCAGTTCAGAACCCTTGTTGCTCTAGAAGAGGACAGGAGTTTCATTCCTAGCACCCACATGGCAGCTCACAGGAGCCAGTGACGTCAGTTCCAAAGGAACTGACACCTTCTTCTGGCCTCTGCTGGTACCTGCATGCACATGGTGCATGAACATACATGAAGGCAAAGCATTCATACACATGAGATAAAAACAAATAACAAATCTTCAAAAATATCCTTTAGTCTGAATTTATCTCTGTGGCCCTGTATCCTCAGGCCTGTCATGCGGCCACTCAAGATTCCAAACAATGTCTGTTTAATTGAGTCCACTAATAGGCTGCAATTTTAATATGAACTAGCACCAGGACCAAATGACTCCTGATTTTCCTTGATCAAGGAAAGGCACCTATTTAGTTAAAGCCAAACTTTTCCAGCTGTGGCTCCAGGAAGCATCCCGCCTGCTATTCACAGAGCCTGGCGCAAAGCTTGCTAGGCAAGGATTCATTTGCTGCTTGTTAATTAGTCAAGCGCCGAGCACACCACAGGATTCATTTTTACATTATTCGCACAATCGCACAATTAGCATTTTAAAAGGTTTTTCTAGGAGCCTGGCTCAAGTAAGTTTATCTCGGAAAAATGTCACAAAAGGAAAGGAATAATTAACAAATCAGTTCCCAAGCAGATTTAGTGGACCCTTGGCTTCAGCCCGAAAGGCCTTAAGTACAGAACTTGAGCTTCTGGTACCTTGTAGTGTATGCACAGAGAACTGCTCTTTGCTGGACTGGGTCCTTGGAAGTCCTGGCCCTCCATGTAGGGCAGCAACTCTCCCCGGATGAGAGAGGTAAAGGATTACACTGTACTGGGCAGGATGACATGTGAGGTGGGGGTGACACACGAGGTGGGGGTGACACACGAGGTGGGGGTGACACAAGAGGTGGGTTTAGACTTCTCAGTTCGACAATGAACTGAGGGTGCTGCTCATTTTCTTTCAAATCCAATTCATTAGACACCCTCACCGTGTTTTAAAGCTAAAGAGGCATATGAGAGGCACCTCATCTTTATTAAATAACTACATTCTTCCATGCCTATGTTTACATATATATATTTTTAGCTATAGTTTTAAACACACATGTTTACAGGGATGGGAATTTTCTATGTTTGTGAAGCTGGTGATTGAACACAGGACCTTGCACATGCTAGCTTCATGTTCTGCCATTGAGCTATACCTCCAGCCTCTAAACTGGTTGCTTCGCATAACAATAAATAAGTTAATAGGTATCAATACACGGGTAGCTTCTGGAAACCTGAGCTTATGAAATCAGTAATAGTCAGGATATTAAAAAATACAGTGTTCCAGCCCCTTGTCTGCGCCCAGAATCTACCAGCAACCTAGGAGGTGACGATAGGTAGGTTATCTGAGAAGAGAGCTATTTATTTAATTATTTATTTATTTAGCATCTCATGCATCTCAGGCTGATCTTGAACTTACTATATAGTCATAAGCTCAAGCTTCTGATCCTTCTGTCCCTACCTCCCAGTTGCTGGGGGTTGCTGGTGTGTAGTCCAGTGCTGTCTATGCAGTGCTGGGGATTGAACCCAGGACTTCATACATGCTAGGCAAGCTTTCTACCAACTGAGCCACATACATACAGCCAAGAAGAGAGCATTTTGATAACCTTCCCTTCCTGTCAAGTCCAGAGGACTCAGAAGGCAGGCAGAGAAAGGCTGTATAAAGCCTACAGTAGAGCTAAGACAGGGTTTTCAGGGCTGTCCTGCTGTCCTGGTCACCTTCCCAAGGTCTTGTCCATAGGCAGCATTAAAGAGGCCTGGTAGGCCCAGGTTAAAGATGTCACAGATTTTTGGTATCAGTTTTTGCTGAGAGAGAGAGAGAGAGAGAGAGAGAGAGAGAGAGAGAGAGAGAGAGAGAGAGAGTTGCTTGTGGCTAAACTGTAGAATCTGGAAAAAAAAACTTGACTCTGTTGATCGATTTATTTTATCCTTTCTCTATAAATGGCCAATCACCTCATGGATGTGTGTTTCAGGTTCTTTTGGCTTCTAGGTATCAAAAGGCCAGTAGCTTATCTTCTGATGTTCTCTACAGCCATTGTTACTCACTAGGTGCCTTCAGAAAAGGGAGCCTGTGGCATAAAATGGAAAGCTATTCTCACCCTCACAGAACCAACAACACCCTATTGTCACAGCTTTGACCTCCCTGAAATGATTCTAGAGGGTAGGAACTTTTTAGTTCATTTTCTGCCTAGATGAGGTATCTAGGACCCAGAGAGTTTAAATAACTTGCTGCAAGCCACATAGTTGCTTGATAGCAAAGGCGTGACAAGCTCCTTCGATTAGCTATTTTAAATTTATCCGATAACAAATGCCCTTGGTTTTTAAAGGAGCACCCTAAAGAGCTCCAATCTTGACCTCTCTTTTGCCAAGCGGCTTGAAGATTCTCGTTTCCTCTGTGTTTAGTGTACAAACAACCACAAGAAAATGTGTGCACACACACTCATATGTCAGAAAGAGTTCACATCACTGACAATAAGAATGAATCCTTATTTGTCATTGCCCTAGCTGTATGCCCACGGGCAGGTTACAGAACTTCTCTGTGTCTCAGTTTCCTCATTTATGGAAAAGGGCGATCTTAGCACTTAGCGCATGGATATAATTTCCTCTGCATGGAAGAGAGGCTGGTTTCTACTTCTTAAAATTTACATAAGAGATTGGTGATCTTAATTATGTCTTGTTACGAATAAATAACTGTACTACCTTTATAATTACAAAGATTATAGACAAGCAATCAAATAAACCTAGTTGATAACAAATTCAAAATAAATAGTAAATTCATTAATAATATCCACAGTTGTTCTTTTAGTATATCTTCCCATCTCTCAACCTTCAAGCCAAGCCAACCAAGCATCACCTAACACCTCCCAAGGGCCTCAGGCCTGAGATTTGTTTGTGAGAAGTATATGGAAACCCCACCCTCTGTGTGAAGCAAAAGTCAAGGCTTCCCTTGTCATTCCCAATATTACTTTCTCTGATTCTTGATGAATCAACATCTCCAATTCCCCACTAGTGGCCTTGGGTCTAAAAAGTTTTGTTCATGTTACAAGGACTGAGTGGGTGAATAAAATTCACGAATGACTGCCAAACCTAACATTTGCGGCTGGTGCCACCTCCTTTACTAAACAGAACGCTGTGTGGCAGCTGCCTCATAGAAATTGATGGGGAACCAAGACCAGCGAGGGGCCCACAAGAGCATCTGGCAAGAGGAAAAGGCGAAACAAGATACCTGCTTTCTCTGTCCAGGAAGCCAGAGTCACAGGCCCTGAGCAGAGCTGTCTGTGGGCTGGGGCAGCTACCCCACACAGCAAGTTTGCTTCCTCCCTTCCCAGGGGAGGAATGGCCTAGCCTTTTTGTCTTGCCTCCGCGGAGCCTCGGAGGGGTGAAAGTCGAAACCCAGAGGAAGTTCAAGGGTGTCAGGATGCAATTACTCAGGAAGGATAGACTTCCTTTGAGCCCCTCATTTTCCAATCAGAGAATCTAGAAAAGTCAGCAGCTCCACCCCTCCTCAGTGCCCATCAGACCCCCAAAGGAAGGCTTCCTGTCCCCCTTACAGAGACACAGTGCTGCCTGTCTTAGCGACAAACTTATCTGTTTTATCAGGGTTTCCTGTATGCTAACTTCCAACCCTCTGGGCTGGTGGGGGTGGAGAGTCATGGGGGGGGTGACACAGAGAGGGGGTGAGGGAGTTGGGAGGAAGGGAGAAAGAGAGGGAGGGAGGGGAGAGAGAGAGAAAAAATGCACATGCATAGGGACATCTTGTTACCACATACATGCACATATTTGCAGAGTTGCATCAATAATCACTATTTTTAAAATGCCCTCAAAATACTTTTGTTTTGAGACACTGTCTGAGGCTGCAGACCAAGCTGACCTTGAACTCACAGGCTTTTACCTTTAGAATGCTGAGATTAAAAGCATGTACTGCCACACCCAGCACCTAAATAGAGTTTTACATAAATGTTACTCTGAAAACTTATTATGATTCAATATATAGTTTATCACATAATAAAAAATCATCATTAGCGGTCTAGTAGCCTCAATCAAATTCAACCAAAAAAAAGTGCTCAGGAAAATTCTACAATGATTTATGGCTTGAAATGGGATAAGGTGGGACAAAGTAGAGCCATCATTTCCTTTCGGGGCCCTTTATTTGCTAGAAATTCATCTGTGTAAATCTTTGCTAAAAATAGTTTGTTTGGGGGCCCTCCCCAGTAGACATGACAGTACTGTATGATTTGGAACATAAAATGAACTGGCTCATATCATTCCTTGCACACAAGGCACCTTGTTTAGGCAGAAAGTGGAAAGGATTTATTTTGTCTAAACATCTGGAGGTCAGAAAGCTCTTTCCATCATCACAAGTTCCATCACTAACTGTCAAATAAATGGACAGATAGATTTGGAGGCCTTACCGATTGAGTTCTTTCCCAAAGCAGTTATTACCACCTCTCACCTCCTAGAATATAAGATCTATGAGGCCAGGGATTTTATCTGATTGGAATCTTACTCTTTTCTCTAGAGCCTAGAATTGTGTAGTAAGGTATCCCATAAATATGTTGTCTGTTATTGATTAAGAGTTATCACTGGGGGAGGGCATTTCAAATGACATGTGGAAACAACCTGGTGAAATATGCTTCAGAGCACCTTGGGATTCTTCCTAGCACAATCAGGTCTAACTCAAAAATGCATTGCCCCGTGATGCCAATGAGAGCCAAGTTATGGGCCCAGTATCCATAGGATCCTGATCAAGTCATGGTTGGCTCTAGCCTCTCTTAACCTGGCAGCGATCATGTATGCAGCCATGTGCAGGCATGTATGCCTCCCCACAGGCATACACTTTATATGACCCTAGGTTTGTTCTCTTCATTTACTGGGGGAAGAAACTGAAGCACATGGAAACTAAGTGACTTGACCTGGGCCATACGAAAAACTGTGGAGGCAGGATTTGCCTCTGAGCACTTAGCCATCTGGACGGAGGCAAAATGCACACTGCTCCTGGTAGCCCTCTGTGCAGAGTTAGATTGGGTACTGACAGGCCAAAGACTAGGTTGCCATTCACATCTAAACAGCCCTGGCACACCAGAAAACAGTTAAAGTCTCTCCCTTCTTCAAGTCACTGTGAGACTGGTTCCTAGCAGCCTTTACCCCACCCATCAGCTGAACGTCCCACCAGCCTTGGCTCAAGTCCAGAGCGAACATGACCACAATGCTTTGTCTTCATTCCTTAGAGGTTTTTTTGGCTTTTCTCAAAATAGAAATTTATCAATTGTTTTCTCTCTCCTAACAGATAAGACAAAAGGACGAGCCCAGACTTTTCTGAAATCTCCCTTTAGCTAGCGTCTCCACTTCCCTTTGCACTAAACGGTTCTCATGGAAACAGCCCCCAAGCAGCCAAAGAAATGGCAGATGTGAGCTTCCTTTTTTTTTTTTAGACAAGATTTCTCTACATAATCTTGGGTATCCTGAAACTCACCACAAAGACCAGGCTGGCCTCGAACTCCCAGAGATCTGCCTGTCTCTGCCTCCTGAGTACTGGGATTAAAGGCGTGCGCCATCATGCCCAGAGAGCACTTACATTTCTTTCCCTCGCTCCCAGCATGGTAGATTTAAGAAGTAGTGAATGACTGAAGAGCAAGCAATGGAAGAAAAAGAGAAGGCAAAGGTGGGAATCAAATGAAATTAAAGCCTATTAGATCCTCTCTGCTCTCTGTCCCAAGGAGCTCAGCATCCACAAACCAGAAAGTGAGATCTTCCCGTACACCAGATCGGCTACCATCTTGACTTGGACTTCCTAGCCTGAAAGAGGATGAAAAATGAAAGCTTGTTCCTTAAAAACCATTTCCTTAATACAGCTCCTGAAAGAGCAACTGAATTATTGACCTTAGCATGTGCGGGCCTCACAGAACCAGCTCAGCGACAACATCAAGAAAGGGAGTGTGAAGGCAGGGCCCTTGACAACATCCAGCCACGAAAGCAACGCAGCCCCCTTACTGTGCAGTTCTGGAATCTTTCTTGGTCGTTTTTTTTTTTTTTTTTTTTTTTGGAAGGGAGATTAATGCCACTAAATAATAAAAAGCCCACATTCTTGAAAATTTAATGACTGTCCCACATCAAGCAGCTGTCCAATGCAGTTGCCTGTTGTCCTGACAAAGTGTTGCATTGGCAGCATTCACAGGGGGTCCAGCCTCCATCAGCTACGAGGGGAAAATGAGAGGCAAATCCTAGAAGGTAGAAATCCCAGCTTCCCAATTAATCTATGAATCTCCAAGGCCTGAGTCAACCTGTGTTTCCCTAAACAATTCCCCAGAAAGCACAGAGCAAAGGATAAACCACCTACAGGGATCTCATTTCAACCTGTTAGAATTCCTCCCCATCCCCATAAGATTCATTGGTATATTCCAGTTCTATATATCTTCATACAGTTTATTTCATGGTTGCTTGTCCCAATGCCCAGAAAACCTTCCAGTATGGCTCCCCATCTTTTCAATTGCCTTTTTAAGATCGTCTCTCCAACCCTGCCTTCTCCTTCTGTCCCTAGGAACTCCTGTGGACCCTTTAGTGCCAGACTTTAATTCCTCACCGACAACCAGTTTTCTGCCTTCCTCACTAACAGTTAACTAGACCCAGATCTCTTCCTATGCTCTCATTCTTCCTCAGGAACAAGAAATACTTGGGATAGGCATTGTCAAAGATAACCTGAACGGTGTCCTTAAATACTCTGAAGATGATGTGTGGGTCAAAATATCAAAATTGCCCTCTGCTTCCTATCTTTCTTGTAACTTCATCCCCAGTCACACCCTAGGGACCAACCCTTTGTTCCAGTGCCACATCTGTATGACCCCAAGGGGCGAGAGCAGGTGAAACTCAAATTTCCTATGCCCTTGAAACTAACCATTAGCCTCCTTTTTAATTAGAGGGGAACTCGAACTAGGCATGCTTTCCAATTTCCTCACGGCTTTCCCCACTCCAGTGGTCCTGGCTACAAGGTCGCCCATTAAAGTTCAACTGAATCACTAACAGGGAGGTAGTCCTGCCATGCGTGCCTCACTCAAAGTCCGCTGTGAGCCAACTCCAGTCATGAGGAAAGAAGGCAGTGTGATCCGAGAATTCTGTCTGGAGAGAAGACAGACATTCTTTTCTGCCCTCAGCAGCTATTAATAGCAATGGCTTCTCCCAGGAGACCAACTGGGGAAATGTGGGGCGGGGGTGGGGGGCCGGGGTGGGGATTGGGGGATAGCTCTCTAGCAGGAACATCCACACTCTGCCCTCTACCAAAAAAAAAAAAAGCTGGCTAAAACTCTAGCTAGAATGGCAGCTGGCTCCTCACATCACCCACCAGGGAGCTCTCCTGCTCAGCTGGATTTCCTCAGTGCACAGCGCTTAGCATCTTCAGACACACTGTCTACTTATATATTCATGACACTTATTGTTTGTTGTCTGCCTGCTCCCACTAGACTGTCATGACCACAAGGGCATGGCTTTGTCTGCTCTGTTCACTGACACAATTCCACCACTGAGAATAGCACCTGGCATATAGGTGGTCACTGACTATTTGTGAAACTGGGAGTGGCTGCGCATGCCAGCAATAGCAACATTTTTGAGGCTGAAGCAGTATGATTGTGACTTCCAAGCCGAGCTGGGCTGTGGAGTGAAAACCTGTCCCAAAGCAAAACAAACCAACAAAAGATGGCTATCTCGTGCATGCTTCTAGTCCTGCGCTAGCACTATTTCGGGAAAGGCAAGAGGATCATGGGTTCAAGATGAGCCTAGGCTCCATAGAAACATTGCGTCTCTCCCTAAAACAGTTTTGTTGCTATTGAATTGTTTAATGAAAGCTAGCAGCTGAAGAAACCTTGTGGTCAAGAACCTAAAAAAGCCCGTACATGTCAAATTAGGGTACGGCATTGAAAATGCTCAACTGAAGGTTTTCATCACGGCCTTACAGACACCCCCTCCACCCCTGCCTTCCCTCTGTTTTCTGACAGCAACAGAGAGGAAGGGAGGGACAGGGATAATGACTAAAATTTGGGAAATATTTGTGAGGTGCTTATCTTATTCGAGATCCTTCCAAATAACAGAATCTAAAAGGCTACTTTGGATGTAAGAGGCTTTTCTTTGAAAAGCCAGTAACAGGGAGGAGGTGAGACAGAGTAGGGAAGAAAATAACAGCAATTTCTGTGGGCAATGGGCAGGGCTCAGTACTGCTGGATACCCTCCGAGGGAGCATGCAGACTACATCCATCCTCCCTTGAGGGTGATGGGGTTGGGGGAGGTTGAGCACGCCTCTGCAACCTAGAGAAAGATCCAGAGACTGCAGAGCTTGAGGCGAGAAGCTGGAGGTGCAGGAGGATTGCTCACTGACCTACAGGTGACCTCTTGGTGGACCAAAGGGTTAGGGGCTGGGACACTGGGAGCACCTGCTCCAGACCTCCTCTTTTCCCTCCAGCTCTCCACACCTGGGTGAGGAGCAGTAATTGGTTTTGGTCTTTGTTAGTTGTCATGACGGCCTGTCTCTCATTAGTCTGGTTGCCTAGTGTTTAGATTTTTTTCTCTCTCTCTTCATCAATAAAAGCAATTGAAGTGTTTCCCCTGGGAGAAAAAGGGAGCGGGAGCGAGAGTGGGAGAGGGAGAAGGGGAGAGAGGGAGGACTTGAAAATAGAATCCTATGGTGTTTGAAAAAACAGAAGCACGGCAGCTTTCAAAACAACACAGCATAAGGGAGGAAAAAAACAAGGAAAATGCCTACAGGAAAGTTCAGCTTTTTCTCATTCATTGTGAATAGCCTAAAATAAAGCACCCAAGAAATACGAGGCCCTGTAATGTTTGGAGCACATCAGCCTACTCAAGTTTAAAACATGACACACATTTCTAAGGAGCTAACTGTAACTGGTGTCATATAGTAAGGGTTAGTTTTTCAGTCTTTGCTTGCTTTTAAAATTGAAGACATCCAGGCTTTGCTAAAGAATCTGATTAAGGGAAACGTTTTTTTGCCTAGAAATGGCAATAAATGTTTATGAAGGGAATTTGTACTGTACCCTGCTTGCATATCTAAATTTGGCTTCCTGCAACTGAAATTTCTGCTGAGATAATGTACTAGGTGAGTTACCATGTCCACTGGTACATGTGCCTATGCATGTACACACAAGCACACAAAAGTATATACCCAGAATAGAGGGAAGCAGCAGCATCTCCAGGCTATAGCAAAGCTAGTGCAGTCTGTGGATGTGGCCCAGTGGCAGAGCATCTGCCGACTTTGTGCAGAGCCCTGGGTCCTGTCCCTCCATCAGAATTTGCTTCTAGGGGCTGGAGAGATGGCTCAGAGGTTAAGAGCATTGCCTGCTCTTCCAAAGGTCCTGAGTTCAATTCCCGGCAACCACATGGTGGCTCACAACCATCTGTAATGAGGTCTGGTGCCCTCTTCTGGCCTACATACAAAAAATATTGTATACATAATAAATAAATATTTAAAAAAATTTGCTTCTAAAATATGATCTCCAGTGTTGCAGGAAATGGAGGAAGTTCCAGAAAATAAGAGCCAACACTCACTGAACCCTTACTCTATGTCAGGAATAACTCTAAAATAGTAGATTCTTTCTTCATGGAGATACAATCTACGTAAGAAATATTCTGGGCAGTCAGATCCCAGAACTTACCGTTGTTGATTGCCTCACAGTGTCGGTGGATTTTCTCGTGTGTGTGTGAAAAAGCATCACAGCTGTTATTGACTGTTAGTCTATGTGAAGCTATTTTGTTTATGCCCTGCATATTATATTTTGATGTGTGGGAACTCATTTAATCCACACGCCACATACAGCCCATTATTCTTCCAGACCCATTTTTCCAGAGGCAGGAACTGAGACAGAGTTAATGACTTGCTCACGGCCATCTAACCTGTTCACAGCAGAGACATGCTAAAGCCAGGCAACGTGGGCTCCTGAGCCTTCTTTCTTAACTATTAACTAACCCAAACCTGGTATGCAAAATGCCTTCATGCTCTGCCATTGTCCACGTGGAAACTTAACGAAGTCTATACCCTTCAGAGATTTAATGTCCTCAACTAAAAAAAATCTCACAGTATTTATTCTTCATCATTATTGAGGGCATAACTTTTTCTGATCCTTTCTGCCAGGTAGAAAATGCTGAGTCTTTAGCGTGAGATATTGAATGTTGGCATAATTAAATAAATCATTCACCAGAGACCTGTTCAGGAAAGCCATTCTAGCCATTGATTTGTGTAACCTCTAATGGTATTTAAAACATGCCTATTGTCTAGTTAGCATACATATTTACGAAGTTACGGCTTCGGTGGGTTAGCACAATAGCACCTAGCTGGCACAGAAAGTTTGTTGAATGAATAAATGGCCAAATGTTTTATTAGTGATGTGTGATCCCTGATAAATTGCAGAACTATAGTACTAAGATACTCCCTAGGAAGATTGTGCTTTAACCTCCTTACTCTTATTCTGTTCTGGAGATGAAGAAATAGTGCAGGTTGTGGAGGAAGTGGGGGAGAGAGAATGAGGAAACCAGGTAGGTGCCTAGCTTTGCTTGAGTCTGTTTTCATCTTTCCCCATGACTGTATTTTAACTATAATCTAAAACCAATTTTCAACATGTCAACTAATAAACCAGGAACATGTTCCAAAGTCAAACGTGAATGATTCCCAAGTTGTTAATAATTAGGGGGCCACATTCTGCTGGTAAGAAAAATTGAACTTGAGATAATATTTAATTTACCAAGATCAAATTGTGAAATTCAGGTGTCTGAGGGTGTATAGATGTTCAAATCCCAATCTGGTTTAATATATTCATTATATTTCATACTCTGGTTTAGCAATAACATAAGGGACATTTGGTCTAATTAAAATTGAGATAATATAAAATTGAATAGTCATTTACTGGCAACCCTGAGAAGATGTGTGGAGGTTCCAAATGGCTGCCATCTCCTTAGAAGGTCATCCTTATTTTCTTGCACATCTGAACCTTTTTCTGAAATTAGGTCCACAAGGATTTCAACGGATCCATGTAATTCCCCAGGTTCCTACTTATCTTTGGTGAGTTCTAATTGTGGGTTATAGAATTTATAACGTTACTCATTGAAACAGTGAGGAAGTTGATGAACCCCGGGAATTTTGTGTAGGAAGAGGTGAAATCCTGGCTACACATAACAGCTGGAAAATACAGTTTGATTTATTCTCCTCATCGCCTGAGGAATTGGAAGAAGAAGAAAAAAAACTCAAGCAGGATTTCAAGCCCAAAGACCCAATCTTGAGGAACTGGGGTCACTAGATACACCAGATAACATTTAAGGCACTTGCTCTCATTCCTTGTTTGTTCTCCTGTCTGTGAGCTGAGCCAAGAACGGATATGCTGTTTGTTTTCTTTGAAGATTGCAACTGATGAGAGATTTGGGGACTGTATTGGGGCGGGTCGAATCCCCATCGCTCAACCTTAAGATGCTGTCAATGGAAGGGACCTGGACAAGATCCATGACGCTGCCTCTCCCCATCAGTGCTCTTTGTGAAAGGAAGGGGAAACAATCATCTGTTTATCCTCCCCACTGACAGCGTGCAGATGTGTTTTCTTAATGGCACTTGTGACACGTTTATTTTTTGCTTTCGTGTATGGAACCAGAGCTTTTCCCATCTTTCCCAGGTGCACAGGGCAAGACTATTGGTGACCTCTTGTGTTTTTTGTTTTTTGTTTTCAAACTAATTCAACCACTCTGGTTGTTTGCTTTTTTTTTTTAAGTCATTTAAACCACACAAGTAGCCCAAGGGAGAAGGGTTATTTGGTCAAGGGAAAGCTGTTGAACAAGGGGAAGATCTTCCTACAGATCATCCTTTGGCTGAGACAAAGGGAAAAGAATGAGGAAAAGATGAGGTTTGCTTTGTATTCTCTCCACCCCTGCCCCCCCTACCCCCCCACCCCCGACAAAAACTCAAGGAATCTGAGAAAGGTAGAAAGAGTCCAAACCCCAGCCACCTCTTTACTTTTGTCAGTAATGTCTCTAGTAAAATAAAGACGTTAACTTTCAGTGGTGCACAGGCAAATTATTAAATGCACACTGAATTGCCTTGTTGGCTCATATTCCACAATATCAAATTATTTAAAAGGTGAACACGTACATTGTACGATTGTGCTGCGAGCTGCGGATTCACTATCTCAGGTGGCTAAGGAGAGCAAAGGAATTACAGGCTCGGCATTTTCAAGTGTTATTTAAGTGACATTTCCTGGATACTCTGGATAACAAGAGAACTACTGAACTAATCACCTTCCACCTTTCATTCTGTGCCCCGCCACAGGCAGAGAGAACCAATTGTAAGAGACACCATCTTCTTTCTTATGCAATGGATCTTAGCCGTGTTGGGTTGTGTTGAGATTCTAATGAAGGTTCAACTCTAGAATAAGACAGACTCTTTTGGAGTCACAAAATGTCAGACAATGAAGTACAAATAAGATTTGGGGCTGGGTGCCTCGACACAAGTTTTTAATCTCAGCGCTCAAGAGGCAGATCTCTGTGAGTCTGAGGCAAGCCTCCTCTAAATAGTGAGTTCTAAGACCATCAGAGCTACGTAATGAGAGGCTGTCTCAAAAAAATGACATTGGGAAGTGAGAAAAGTAATATATACTGACCTATCTTGTTATGCTTTTTAATGCACATCTCTGATGGTCCAGATACAACAGCCTTTTTGTAAATCAACAAATATTTATTGCACATCTACTATGTGCTAGAAATACAGTTAACGATATCAGGAAATTGTTCTCAGAGTTTATAGTTTGGGGGAGGAGGTGGTAAAGACAAATGGTCTAGTCAAAGAATTGAAAATGTTTCTCAAGTGCTGAGAAGATACAGTCACGAAGAGTGACTGGGATACAATCAAAATGACGAAGAGAACTCAAATATGCAAAGGCAGAAGGCTGAAGATAGTTCAGAGACTGAAGAGCTAGAGAAAAGAGCAGAGGAAACAGCATGCACACATTTTGTGAGGAAAGAAAAGATTGTGTTTACACAAAAATAAAGAACAGGCCCGTCCATGGTGGGACACACCTTTAACCCCGAAGTCTGGGTAGCAGAGGCAGGCAAATCTCTGTGAGTTTGAGGCCAACCTAGTCTACAAAGTAGATGCCAGGACAGCCGGGATTGTTACACAGATAGCCCCTCTCTCAGAAAGCAGCACACACACACACACACACACACACACACACACACACACCAGAACAATAACAACAACAGAAAGCCTGGGGTGGGCCATTGTGGTCAGAGAATGCTGAGCTGACGTGAGAGAGTGGGAAGGGTTGCCACAGCATGACACCGGCGAGGTGGGAAGACCTTTCCAGATTATTCAGGGTCCTGAATTTAATCCTTAAATTCAGTGAGAAACAAATGAAGAATTTGTCTTAGCTGTGCCATAAAAGATTAGTCTCGTGACTATCTGAAGAATGAAGTGTACCCAGCAAGGAAGGAGGAAATTGCAGTGGTTCAGGCAAGAGGAAGCGGTGATAATGGAGATTGGGAGATTGGGAGGAGGAGTTGGTGATAGCCCCACCCCTAGCCTGCCACTCCACCTCGCTCCACTATCATGCTCTGAAAGATGGACACCGTGTGAAAACAGACTTCCTAAATCATTTTCCTGGGTCCTAGGTACAGTGCCATTCTATGACTCAGTTCTCCCAACTGTGGATGGTGGATGAAAAGAGCACCCAACTCTTACAGCCCTTTAAGCTTTTCTTAGAACTGCATGCTAACCATGCTAACGAAAACAAACGATTATGGGCTAGTATCGTCCCATCAGATGATAGCAACTAATATTTTCTGATAGTTTACAATGTTTCATATGCTGGATATCACTTAGGTTTTTTTTTACCTTAAACTGTGGTAATACATATGGCAGACCATATGGTTTCTTTGTCGCACGAAAAATGAAAAGCCTCGGGGGGGGGGGGGCTGCTTTCTATGTGGGCTAACTTGCCTAGATGCCACTACAGAGTTGATAGAACTGCGCCATGGCCAGTTCTCACCAGCACGCCCAACAACAGCTAGTCCATGGCTTTCCTGTGAGCCGAAATAAGATACTAAAGGAAGTAAGAACTGGTTTCTCTGTTGTTCACAAGCACACGCCATGGGCACAGTTAACTGGCCTTGAGGACCTGTTACCGGAGCTCGGCACTGGAGCAGCTCCCACAGGCTGTGAAGTGAGGTGGGAGGGCTGAGGGAGAAGAGTAGTTACACCTGTATTTGGAAAAAGAAGGAAGAGATTTCAACAAGGGGTGGACAGTCTACGCAGCTTTATATGCGTTACTCCTCCACCTTCTTTTCATCGAGTCCTTTTCATTTTCTCGGTTTTTCTTATTTTTCTACCGCCAGCTTTCCTCCCTCACTTCCTACTGCCTCCCTTCACTTTCTTCTCTCCTTTCTCTCTGGTTTTTTTCCTTCATCCTTTATTACTTCCTACTACCTCCCTCCTTCTCTCCCCCTTTTCCCCCCACAATAAAACAGCTTCTTTCCTTCACTTCCGGCTGTTTTTCATCCAGGATTGTGGGGCATGGGCAATGTGGAGGGGAGGTAAAAGCCCCGGGAAACCATCCATTTTCTTTCTAGACAAAGAGCAGGGGTTGACACTGCTTGTTTATTTATTTTTTTTTCCTTCCAAGCTATAGATCATTCTCGAGTGAAGGAGACAGCACATAACCCTAGTGCAGTCTACCAGGGATGCAGTCATGGGGAGGGGGGGGTTGCTGGGCTGTGGGGAAAGGAAACCAACTGGCGTTTTCAGTTAGGTCATCAGAAAAAATGAAGTGAGCGGGTGGCAGGGAGTGGGCATGCCTACTCCTAACCACAGTGACTGCAGAGTGATTCCATCCTAGCATTACCTTCTGTCCAAGGCTTCAAATGCATTTGTCACATACTCGTTCTTTCAAGCGCCCAGCACACAGCTGGTTACTGAGAGACACAGTATCAGACCACTTTGGGCCCTGCCTGAGATGAATCATTTACAGTTCTGTAATTATTTTTAAAATAAATGAATTAACTATGAGCCTCACCCTAGAGGCCAAATCTTCAGTTCAGTGTTAAGTAGAATCCAGATGAGAACTATTATTAGCTTTGTATAGGAAAAGGACATTTTGCTTTCATATTCTGGAGCACAGAAAAGGGCTGAGCTTGATAGGCAAATTAATAATAATAATGATGATAGAAAACAATACAACTCAGAGATAGATTTGGTACCCATCCAATACCCATGTTGGTATAGAAGCCCTACAGGGTCAAGAAGGGTGGGCAGAAGCTTGGTCTCAATAGCATGAGGTCAGCCCAGGGTCCAGAGTGTTGATGGCATATTCCTAAGACACTAAGAAGGAAAAAAAAATCCTTGATGCTTCCTCTCCCATAATCACAAGCTACGACAAATCAAATAATGAGGGCCAAAGATGGAAGAGATTTTTAAGGTCTACTTCAGTTCTCTGCTTCCACAGTTCATTCATGTACCCAGTGATTCATTCTACAACAGTTATTGAAAAAACAAAACCTGGAGTTTTATGCTGGGCCTGTCATGAACAAAGAAATAGACACGATTTCTCTTCTCAGGTAGGTAAAGTCCAGTGAGGGCTGGAATGTCAAGCATTAAAGAAACAACTCACAAACAACTGGGAGAATATGAGCTACAGTGCCGATTCCATGTCCTCAAAAGGGAATCCTGGGGTTCTGCTGTAGATCAGAAGACATGATCAGTGAAATCTGGAAGGTCAGTTAATGCTCCCCATTTGTGAGGATATGCTTGCCTTGAAATACTCCCTTTCCAAACTATGGCTGGAAGAAAGATATGATGCCTAGGAATTGCGTCATGGTTGATGTGCGTATGAAATGGATGCCCGTGTGTATGCATGAGGAGAACATAGGAGGTTCCCACTATGCAAGGCCTGTTCAATAGGTTAATGATAATCTAAAATACAGCCATTGTGGCCTTTGTAGCTTTTACTCCTAAGTTATTTTCATTTTCTATGGCCTCCAAATGTACAAATCCTCAGTTTTGCAAGAATGTGACTTACTAGAACACACTTCAAGGCTGGTTTAAGGACATAAGAACCAGCTAAGGAGACATGTTCACCCACGCTCCAGCAGCCCAAGGGAGTGTGGCTTCACTGCCCTTCATTTGAAGTCATGCCATAGTAAATACATGAAACCTGGAAAGCTGTCAGAGTGGGCACCACTATCTATTGCTGATACCAAACCGTCCTCAAATCCAGAGGCGTTTAAACAATAGTGCTATTTGTCAAGGTTATGGGAATTTGTTGGGTGGTTCCTCTATTCATTTTGCTTAGGTCACTCATTCGACTGACTACATACACTGTCAGCAGACGGGAAGATCTAAGATGACCTTGCGTGAGTGTTAGGCAGTGGTGCTGGCTGTGAACAGGGTGCTTGGACTCTCTTCTACACAGTAACCTTTACCAGCTTCCTTCCAGAGCAGTATCTGGAGAGCATGCAAGAGAGACAAAGAAGACACTGCAGGACCTCTTAAAGATTCAGGCTGTGGAACTTGAACAGATCCCCCATCTGTCACCTTTTGACGACAAAACAAGTCAAAAGGTTAGCCCTGATCCACTGCGGTGGGGAAATAGATTCCATCTCCTAATGGGAATTATGGTGAAGAAGTCATGGCTGCATTTAATTTGCCACAGGGATGAGAAAGAAATCTTGAGGGAAATTTTGCAATTCAGTTAGCTTGAGGCACAAGGCTCTGCCTGGAAAACATTGGCTTTGCTTTAGAACTGCGGCCGGGAAGACTTACGAGCCTAAGTAAACATTTCCACATTCAAGAATCTGGGGGCTGTTGGAAGGTGCACAGGATATACCTCTTAAAGTCTGCATGTTTAGGTTAAACCTATGAAATGGCTGAGATTTGACCATTTGGGCTAAAAAGAAAAGTAATTTCACAGATTCTAACGTGACCCACACTGAAAAAGCAACTTCTGATTTACAGCTCTTAGAGGAAGGAGGGTCCCAGGAAGACAAATCTGCTGGCTGATCATTGCCAGCTCTACCACAGATCCCACACACATTTAAATGTTTGCATGAAATTCTAAAGCCATAGATGAGCTTTCATTTGAAATCTTAAATGGCACAGGGAAAGATTCTGGGAGCCCACAATCCTCTATCTGAACCACTGGTTCCAGATCAGAAGTGACTGTGCCTCCTCTGGATACTTGACAATGTCTGAAAACGTTTTTGGTTCTCACATTTGGAGGAAGACATGACTGGCATCTAGTAAGACCGTAAGATGAAGCTACACAGTACTGAACATCCTCCACTGTACAGTACATTCCCGAGGTGCCTGGCCCTAAGTGTCATACATGTAAAGGTTCCGAAAATGGGTCTAGGTGAATGAGAGGTCATTTTACATCCAAAACTTTATTGTCTCAACTGCAATAGAAATGGTGTTATTGCTTTTAGCGCCTCTGCCTGCTTACAAAATTATGTATTACTCATTATGTATCTGTAATAGGACTTCTCTGAGTTTTCTGTTTACTTAAATTTTACATGAATGTGTATGGATGGGCATCTAAGTGAGCAGATAGTACTGAGTAATATATGTAAATTAGAGTATAGAAACACAGTGAGACTGGAAGAACATCCCTTTGGGGAGAACACACGCCCATGCCAAGTCTTTCAGATTGAGCGCAGCACTAAAGAGAAAAATCTGACTCGTACCTATAGACCACCAGCCCTATTTGCATAGTTTCCCTCTTCTCCCTCCTCCCCCACCCCATAATACACACTTGCAATCCGCAGAAACCACACTGCCCTTTCTTTTTGGATTTTCATTCAACCTCTCATCGCACACCAATCCCAGGGAATGACAAAAATCTTCTTGTGTGACTGATCAGCCCTGTGTGGCTTTGTGCTTATGATACAAAGGTCCCTCCCAAATTTGCACGGGACTGAAGTGACACCGACCGTTTTTTGGTTTCAATGTATTTTGTCTCTTTCGATCTCTGGCACACTCTCCGGCAGTGCCAAGACAACTAGTCAAGAGTCATTAAAAAAAGCTTCTGCAGCAAAGGTCTAGTTCATCGACTCTAGACCTGGGTCCTTCAGCAGAGAATAAAAGACCCCATGACTTCCTCTTTGTTGGTGCTTTCCCCATCTCTACTTTTTTTTCTGTTCTTAGCAGAGATATCAGTGCACTGAAGAAAGCCTGCTCAGTTCATCCCACATTCGGCAAACATTCACCATATGTCAGGCATTAAGGTCAATCCAGACCTAAAATCTACTTTAAGACACCATCTTATCCTCCTTTCCCTAGGCAGCTATGGCAGGCGAACCTAGCTAGTTTGACCAAAGAGGCCATGTGAGCGAAATTTTTCTCTCGGTTCCTTAGGGATTGCAGTTGCCTATCTTATGGGCTGAGACATGAAATCCCTCGCCATTTCTTTTAGAAAACAAAGTACATGCTTACAGTCATAAGGGGAACCTAATAAGAGCACAATTATGGCATAGATGGTGAGTGAACTTGCTTTCTTGCTGGGAAGTCACCACCCAGACTACAATGGCTTGACTTGTCATTGCCCTGTATCAACCTGTTTTCTCTAAAGATCTACAAGAAACGTTTCAATTGTTGATCTATGAATCAGATAGAATTTTAGGGATTCAGCCAAGTATCTCAAATATATAGGAATGTGGGATTCTATAGGAAACTAACAAAATCTGAAATTTCATATTTGCTTCTTCTAATATTTAAGTGTGACTTTCATTCAGTAAAATAAACAAATTTTTATAGTATGACATTATTAAGTTTCATAAATGTATGCACCATGGGCCTCATATCACAATCTTACAGTTTTTGTAAAAAACTATTTATAAACCCCCCCCCACTATTTTAAATATCCCATTTGGTCTTATTAACAGATTAAAATAGTTAGAGACTATAAAAATTGGAAAACTCCCTGATCCAGCAATCTCTACACATATGTACTCCTTTTGGTTTCAAGTATCCACCATGATCATCCCCCTGACTGAGAGTCCTTTTGCCTCGGACAGTCTCGATTCACTGCACGTTCCTTTCAATGGTCACCAGCTGCATCTTTATGTCTGGCTTTCCCGCGTAATGGAGGAGGTCCATTCTGCCTACAGGTTCGGCTAACCACATCATGGAATTAGAAATCTCCAGGAGCCACTGTCAACAAACAACTCTTGAGAGTTGGACTGTCAATCCCTCGGCACTCGCCCACCTCAGGTAGGACTCCGAGCACTCTATCTCCGCCGTGTTCAGGAGTCTTGCCTTAACTTCCGTTCCAGTTCACTGCCCACAGTGGGGGCTTATGTCATAGCCTTTTCTTGGCTTCGTTGCCTTTTCCAGCTCCATTTTACTCTTCCTACCAGTATTGCTATCACCTCGCCAACTGCTTGCTCTTGAGCCTGTCTTAGGGTTTGCTTCTGAGAAACCCAAGCTAAAATGGCCATCCCTGTCCCTAGAGAATCTTTCACCTCTAGACGGCATGTAGGATTTTGGTATGCAAACATGTATACATGTGAAGGCTAAAATCATGTATCAGGGGAAAACAGAAAAAGGCAGAAACTCCTTACTCTGGTTCATCCAGCCTAGGAGTCTGTTCTTGACCAAGCTACACCTTTAGATCTCTCTTATCATCTTCCAAGATGACATGAATGCACCCCAATTCCTTAATCTTCACTCTTGCAACTCTTTAAGACCTTTCACTATTTATATTGCCCTATTTGGGAAGATTAACATCATGCTTTCTGTTCCCAGGGAAAGAGTATTTTCCCTGAACTGCTTCAGTGACTCTTAATTATTAGAACTTTGCCCATGTGTCAGCCTGGATCAGTATTTTATTTTGTAAAAGTAGTCACCAGGCCGTGGGCAGCTCTCCAAACCCAATCTAGCAACCCTGCCAAACCAAGCTAGCACCTTGGAAAGGCATGGTGGTGTGTGTGTGTGTGTGTGTGTGTGTGTGTGTGTGTGTGTGTGTGTGCACTCATGTGCGTGTGCTTGCACACCCATTTGCATACCTATAGTCTTCAGAGTGCCTCTGCCTACTAAATTAAGGAGTCATAGCTGGGAGGGAACACAGCTATGCTTACCTCCCTTCAAGTTCCTCTAAGAGGGCCATATGTTTTTACACAAATTGGATACTTGTCTGGTTCCTACTTTCCTTAGACAATGAAGTGGAGACAGCATCTCCCAAGTGGGTGATCTGGCCTGCCTTCCACATGGAGACTGCGTGCTCCAGCCTCTCCTCATTTCCGTCCATGGGCTGCCTTGGCTTTAAATCCCAAGAGAAAAGCTCTGGCCTCAGATAAGACTCCTCAATCATCCTGCTATAGATTAGACAGAAAACCCTCAAAATTCTAGGAATAGCCTTTCCTGCAGTCCAGATGTTTCTCTCACCCCCAGTCCAAATCTAGGAAGTATTTTCAAAAGCAAGGCAAAATTAAAAATAAAACCCAGACTTGATTCTTCTCCATGGGTTAACTCCAAACCCCTTTAAATGCAAGTCTGGGATTGGAGGCCAGGTTCAACAGAATGTGTATTTTCTCCAAATTCATCTGCTCTTCTCTCTTGCCAGCAACACATTTTTTAAAATCTAATCTCTGTTTTCTTTACATGAATCTAGACCAAATGTGATTTCTCCCCTGCATGTGAAAATAAATTATTTCAAATGTAATTTTCTCCTCTGATTTGTTCCTGCTCCTTCAGAGATCTTTGAAGGGTGTAACTCCACATGCAAACTGCCTGTCACTGCAATGCTAGCAAGGACTTCCCAGGCCTCCTTGTCTCCTGGGGTGTGGGTGAAGGAGCAGCGAGTGTGGGGGTAGCCAAGTTAATCCTTTAGCACTTAGGATTCTTGCTTCACATTCCAAGATGGTATCTTCACACTCCCCATAAACAAGCATTGAGGGAGTAGATGTCAGGAGCTAGGCTCAAAAGGGAAAAGAAGAACCGCCTTGAGTTCCTCTTATCTGGACGTATACAGTCTGCTAAACAGCAATAGCACTTGATAACAGCTTCTGGACCTCTGCTACTCAAAGTGTGGCCCCCAGATCAACAGTAACACCATCACTTACTTGTCCTTATCAGAAATGCCAGTTAATGGGCCCCCACTCCAAACCTGCTGAATTTGAATTTCTAGGGATATTGAAGCAACCTAGATCCTGTCAAGCTTTCCATGCGCTTCTGTGTCTGCGCCAGTGGGAGAAGTTCTGCTTCATTTAGGTGATTGGCTATATATATACACGCATACATCCCCACAATGTTGGAACTACAAGCATCACGGTAGTCTATTTAGGGACAGATGTCCTATGGAATATGATACACTTCTAAACTAAGGTTTGAAAATGTATCATCCACTCTTAAATCTCTCAAAGTTCCTTCGCAGTAACCATCCAGCCCCATGAAGCATCAGTACAAAAAATGCCCTTAAGAGGAAGAAACTTCTGATTATCTAAAAAAGATTAAACATCACTGCAATTGTCTACGTAATCACTGTCCCTCAAGGAAAAAAAAAACGATATTCATTACAGTGCCACAAATATAAACACACATCTTCCAGTTAGGTTTCAAATGCTTGGTGACAAATACAAGAAAGTCACTTGGTTCAGACGGCTGTGCATCTCAGCATATATGGGCCGGTGAGCAGTGGCTTCTTTAAGAATGGTTTTGTAGGGTCAACCATGCTGTAGTTCCTTAGTCTCTACATGGTTTTGTCGAAAGCCACCGATCTCAAGCTGTGGAAAGGATTGCCTCAAATATGACTGCCCAGAGAGTTTTCATACTCCAGAGATGAGACTGGAAGGCAGTGCTTTGATTTTTGTTTCTGTTCAAGGTAGATGGTCCTGACAGATCATTTTCTATTCGGTCTGTCATCTTCATCCCTGCCTTCTCCTTGTCCTCACCTATGCCGCTGGTCATGTCTGCCTATGTGGAATCCTTTTTTTTTAAAAAAAATATTTATTTATTTATTTATATTTACATATATTGGTGCTTTGCCATGAGGGGGGTTGGGTCTCCTGGAACTAGAATTACAGATAGTTGTGAGCTGCCATGTAGTTGCTGGGAATTGAACCCGGGTCCTCTGGAAGAGCAGTCAGTGCTCTTAACCACTGAGCCATCTCCCCAGCCCCCTACGTGGAATCCTTAAAGGAGCTCCGTGGAAAAGCACTGGAAAAACTCAACAACAAAAAATGAAGATGAGATATTATAAGCTGAAAAAGCTCACAGTTCTCCTTATGGGTGGTAGAAAAGAAAGGTCAAAAGCAGCCCAGAAAAATCTATGGGAAGGTTTCTAGGCTGACCATTTACAAATACAAAACATCTCTCACACAAAAATACAGTGGTTAAGGGGAACAATGTAGGTGCACTTGGCTGCAGGGAGTTGCCAAAAGGCCCTGTGGAAAGAAAGATCCTACCTCTCTATGGGCAAGTTTCCCAAAACACTCAAGAGCTACCTGACTCACAATCAAAAGATCCAAACTGAAGGACTAAGTGGAAGCTCTCAACATAGTACTTGCTCCAGCTGCTCTTGAACTTCTCATTCCCTTGCCAGTAGCAAGCATACAGCATTTCAGACCAATGGATTCTGATATTTGTCACGTGGCTTCCAACCACCCAGGCTCAAGTGACCAGGTTCTGTCGTTTCTTTCCCACCCTAGGGAGCTCATAGCAAGTATTTGTTACTGGAACAAGAGGCCTAAGAAGTCAATTGTCTCACAGCCCGTGAAAACAAGGATTTCAGGACAGCCATGTGGGCGGTCCAGGACGTGAAGAAGGATAAAAGGAACCTGGGAGGCTGGGGATAGGCAGTCTGGGAGCAGATTACAGGTTAGGAAAAGAGGATCTTCTCGTTATTGTTGTTTTCGCTAATAAACCTGATCGCTCCAGCTCTTTCCTGCTTCAGGCTGGCAGAGGCTAAAACATAGCTCTGAGTCATCAATGCTACTCAGGGCAAGTGCTTCCTGTGTGGGATTTGGGCATTTTTTCTCTTCTATTTTCTTGGCACAAAGAAGAAAGCAACATGAAGGGATGGAAGAAAGATATGAGAGAAGAGTTAATCTGCTTTGTTAATATATTATTAAGGCCAGGAATGATGCTTCAGAGCCACCTGGACAAAAAGCCCACAGGGGCTTTTAACTCTTTCCTCACTGGCTCACTCGCTCACTCATTTCTACATCTCCCACCAGGAAGGGGGTGGCTGGCCATGTCTTATTTGGTGAGACCTGGCTCCAATCTTGCTTGAATACTGTATCTCTGGGGGAAAAATCTGTTAATGAGCCTAGCTAGTAGTCAGCAATAGCAGTTTTATTGCAGACGCTCCTAACCCAGAGTTCTCTTCCCACACACTATGCCTTGACGCCTTCCATTTTAAAGATTTAAAAATGTAACATTTAAAAGGTCTAGGATAAAGTTCTGGCAGATTTTAGCTTTTTTGATAAAAAAAAGGAAGTTGGTATGATGGGTACTTCCCTTCCCACCTTCTTTCTTCCTCAAATACAGTATTTTGAACTGTGGCAGTCACCTTGCAACTACGAGGAAAGGCCAAGAGAGTTTCTAACACACAAAACTCAACATTATTGGGCGGAACCAGTCCCTGCAGCCACCTACTTTTCAGACTTCCTTTTGTCTTAAAAGGAAACTCGAACCTCATTTCATTTAATTTCCCCACCTGGAGTTCAGATTATCTATTCTCTGAAGTGAAATTCATCCCTAGTGGAGACAATTGCTCTCCCTAAGGAAAATACTATTCCCAGCAGATGGCCAGAGTGGCTATGGGCAGCCATGCAGCTCAGAGGCACCATTCATGACATGCTTGGATGTGTGCAATACAAAACCGGCATCTCCAAGCACAGCATCCATGACAATAGTATGGTATATGTTCGGTGGAGACTGACCTTGGCAATACCCAGTTCCATTGCTGACTTTGGCCCTGGATCAGTTATGTTATCTTTCTGGGTCTCAGTTTCCCCTCTTCACAGAGAAATAACAATACGAACTCAGCGGGATTCTTATAAAGCTTAAAGATACATATAAAACATCTGACGCATAGCAAATCATCAATAAATAGTGGCCACATACTAGAACAGAGACCATTTTATGAATTGGGCTGGCAGTTGTTTGGAGCATCCTGCACAGATGGAATTCAGTGAATCTCGGGATTCCTCTTCTTCCACAACTGTAGGGAAACTCAACGAGTGGAGAAGCCACAAAAGTAAGGGAGCAACGTTTGGGACTTGCTCCTATTTATCTCTTGTGTATTGTCATTATGGGATAGGTGGCAAAGATGCAAATACAGGTATTACTAGACAAGAGATCTCACATGCTATTCCCTTTGTCTTAAGTAGTGTGTCCATGAAGGAACGGCAGACTAGGTACAAGAGTTGACATTGAGATGTCTAAGGAAGAGGGCGTCTCCAGAAACATTTATCTGTTTCTCCAGGAGTGTGTTCTTTTCATCAAGGCAGAGAAAGGATGTGGCTTGCTATAGATCAGTTGAGGCAGCAGGATTTGAAAGGCAGGTTGGGCATCACACTGACAAGCATTCTGAAGTCAGAGGCCATTTGTTTTTCCACGAATAATTCTTGAGCTCCTACTGTACGCCAGCGGCTGGTTGTTCTAGGCCCTCCAGGTACATTGTTGAAGAACAACAAGCATTTGTACCCTTAAAGAAGCTACATTCTCCTCGGGAACACATAATAAACAAAGCAGAGAGGGAAACCGCAGAGATGGGTAGATGGTGGCAAATGTGGTGGAGAAAGCACAGGAGCATTCCCAGAGGCTACAGGGCGGCCATTTTAGATTGGGGTGTTCAAGAACAGTGAGTTTTGAAGGTGACAGAGAGAGCAATGCGTGTATCTACTGAAAGCGTTCTAAGCAGAAGAAAGGTGGAAATAAAAACAAAGGGGAGCGCAGAGGGATGGGTGCTGTGGCTGGAACAGTAGGAGTGGGATAAGATGTTTTGGGGCCAGGTCACACAGGGCCTTATGGGTTACTCTGAGACCAGGACTTAGCTTTTTCCCCAGAGTAAGAAAGGTGACCTTTGGATGACTTTGTGTAGGAGGAGGATATGAATTGGCCTCTTTCTAAAGGACTTGCCACAGTTGTATGTGGAACAGACCAGAAAATGGTTGCAGTAGAAGTAGGAAAAGCATGAAAAGGAAGTTAGAAGGGACAGATAATGGCAACTGTCATGATTTCTCTTTTCTAAGAATCAGATACTCAAAATGAGTCTGAAACAGAAATGAGGCCCTGTGGGTACCTGGCCAGATCACCTCCATGCCTTTACGCTGCACCTTTGTGACTCAGGCCCAGACCAGAGGACATGAGACACAGATCTCAGTGTCCAAAGGTTTCTTGACAGCTAAGTGGTAGCAAATGTATACGCTTGCCACCACATCCTGCCTGACTATTCGTATTGGTACAACGCAAGACAAGCATCTGCTGGCCTCATCTTTAACTCTGCAGTTCTAATCAGGACCTAAACAACACCACATTTGTTTCCCTGAGATGTGTCTCTGAAAGGTAATGCCTTGTCCATGAGGATTAAAAATGTTCAAAAAAAGAAGGTTTAAGTGTGTAGTCAGGAATAATCTCAGACTGTCCTGTGACAGTAGTGTGTGTGTGTGTGTGTGTGTGTGTGTGTGTGTGTGTACAAGCACATGTCTTTGGATGTTTAGAGTATCAAGAAATCAGCACCATGCCTTTTAAACTATTTTTCATTTTTAAACATTTTTATTGAGAATTTCAAACATGTATATAATGTGTTTTGATCAAATCCATTTCCAACTCCTTCCCTATTCCCCTATCACTTTTCCCTCCCATCTTCATGTGCTTTGCTTTCTCAATCCACTGAGTTTACTTAATGCTACCAGTAAAGGACCATCTATTCGAGCATGGGTTGTCTTTCAGAATATCCCTGAAGGAAACTTATCTTCCCTCCTCCAGTAGCCATCATTGCCAACAGCTTCTCAGCAAGGGATGGGGCCTCATGAGTCTCCTCCCTACCCATGCTAGCATTTTATGCTTGATCTTGCACACTCACAACCACTGTTCGTTTATGTGTGTCACAGCCCTGCCATGTCCAACAAATACTGTTTTCATGTAGCCATCCCCTACTTCTGGCTCTTAAGAATCTTTCCTGCCCCTTCTTCGACAGTGTTCACTGAGATTGAACATGAGGAGACAAGGTATAGGGACCCAATCTAGAGATGGGCCCTCTAGTATCTTGGTTTCTGGATGGTGACCAGTTGTGGATATTAAACCAGTAGATATTAAACACTATCTACTGCAAAAAGAAATTTCTCTGATGAGGGCTGGGAGATGCAATAATCTATGGATATCAAGATAAGAACTTATAAGACAGTTTAATACCATATCCATTTAGCAGAATAATAGTACTAGGCTCTCTCCCAGGGCCTATGACTCAGCTAGTCATGGGTTTGGGGCTCAGTTAATGGAACCAGGCATGAGTTCCGTCTTATGGAGCAGGCTTTAAATTCAATCAAAAAGTACTTGGTTACTCCCATAACATTCTTATCGCGCCACTATTTCACCAGTGGGTCTATTTTGCCAGGTCAGTTGTTATTGTAGCTTGCAGAGTTCACAGCCTGGGGTACATGAGACCTTTTCAAGAAAGACATAAACAAATGAAGGAAGGAAGGAAGAAATGAAAAGAAAGAAAATTAATAGCCTGCACTATGTTAGCAGAGAAAATAACCTGCATTTGAACTTGTGTTCCCCATTAGAAATAATGAATTCAGTCTCCCTCCCTAATCTTTTGTGGTTCTCAAAAAGACATGTCTTTCTGACCCGGGGATCCTGTTCAAGTCTCCTCCTCTGGACCAAACATGAGGCTGCATTCAAGCAAATGTTCTTTTTATAGGGGTTAGGGACCTTGTAAGGTCTTTCCCTGGTCCCCTCCTCCTATTATCGGGCCTCCCCATCCCCTAGTTGTTTTCTTGGAGCTACTATCAGCTGCCCTTTCACCCGGACCCCAGCTTCTTCTTGGAGAATAAGAAGCAATGCCTGCTTGCTTCTGTGAAGGACGGGGCAGCAGCTGCCACCCTGCCCCCTCCTCTTTCTGCAGGACACGGAGGGCTTTTCTGCCCTATGCCTTCTCACACTCGCCCGCTCTAAAAAGCGGCCTCTAATGCCACTGAGAGCTGCGATGGAAGCTGCCACTCCCATCAACTGAAAACCTCTAAACATAAACAAGAGGCAAGCCGAGTTGTGGGGAGGGGCTGCAAGCCTGGCTTTCTCTCTCATTCAGTAGGAGGCCCACATTTTTGCTAAAGCTGAGTGCCAGGGATAGAGCAAACTGGTAACAATGGGTGGCCAGGACCAAAACAGGACCTACAGGACCAATTCACTCCCCCACTTCCCCTCCCCGACCAGCCACCCAACAGCAAGGCAAGGCGAGGCAAGGACAGTGCTTGTTCGCTTCCACATTATCCAAAAGAGCCTATTAATTCCCAGCCATGCAGGAACTGGCCTCTAATGCGGCAGGCCCTGGCCCTCACTGAAATATGCGGCTGCTTTTCTGATGCTAATGCACAGCCTTTCCTTTTTAGTTTATTTCTTTTAATGAGGAGCCTACTCATCTTACAATTTTTAAAAATAGATCTCCTCTCCCTTTTTCCAGCCTCTCTACTCCTTGCTCAATTCTGTTTTTAGCAGGAAAACTTGTTTCCCCCAAATACAACCATAGAGATGGAAAATTTAATTTAAAGAGATATGTGTCGATAATTTAAAGAGACATGTGTTGACGTTGTTTTTTTATTTTTTTAGGGACAAATACGATGTGTGAAGTCGTGCTCTGGGAGTCACGTTGAACAGAGCACACTGGCATCTTGAGTCACTTTAGATGGGACCAAGGGAAGCAATCTTTTGCCCAAAGCCTGTAACCAACCCTCTCTACCCTTTCTCTTTGTCCAGCCTGGTTCTCATTCTGTAATTCACAGCTCTTGGAACAGGCTTCTGGGCGTTCTCCGAGGTTGTTTGAAAGATCACACACATGTTTGCTGTGCAAGCATGCGCCTGTATGAGTGTGTGTGCCAGCAGGAGAGGATGCAAATATGCACACATGGGCATCCATTGCACACATATGTGTCCCTACAAGCAGAGGTGTTTGTAAGATCTATGTGCATGGGGTGAATGTTCATCCATGCGTGTCTCTCATTTCTGCCTCCTCCAGGGTGCTCGCCTTCCCTCTGGTCATTCCCGCATCAAGGCCTCTCGCATTTCTATTCTGTGCTAGTCCGCCTTCATCCCATCCTGTCTCCTCTAGGGATTTACAGGCCTGGCCAATGGACAAGGTGCTGAAACATGAGTTAAGTGATTTCAAGCCATCTGTTACATGGCAACAAGGTGTGACATCTCAGAACCTAAATCCACACAGGGACAAAAATTGTCATCGTCAAATCTGGTCTTCCTTCATATTTCCTGGTTCTTAGTGGCCTCGCCATCTCTCTCACCAGCCTCTACCTCCCAGGGCCTCACTGCGGGCCTCTTTTCAGCTGCTCTACAAGTAAATAAGACTCTGAAATAGTTCTGGCGATGTCACCTTGGGTCATCCCCATCTATGCTGATTCTGGCTGAACTTTGCAACTTTCTTTGGTCTTCTGGGGCTTGGAAAATGATACCCCAAGTAAAGGCCTCAGAAATAAAAACAAAGTTTCTCTGTGACCTTCCCTTCCATCTCTCCCTCCTCTTTCTTGCCTGAGGCGAACAGTAGAACTGTGAATTTCTCTTCCCCAAGGCAGGCCATAGAAATCAGAGCCCCTTTCCCCAAAGCACATCATAAAGCCTAAAATTATTACTCCAATCTCCATTCCTCCTTGGAGCTAGCCATTAAAAAATTATCTGAGTTTCCTCGTATGATAGTAGATACTAGGACCCTGCCCATTGGAGAAAGGATAACATTCTATCCCCAGGAGGAATGAAGAGCGCACACAGAAGCAGGAAGAATCTGAACCGACAGGCTTACTGGATTTTCTCCCTCAGTCTGTTTTTATTGCTTCATTCTCTTTCTGCCCAGTCAACTTTCTACAAGGCTTTCTCCGCTTCATTGAATGCAAATATGAAAAGAGATTAGTTCCCTCTTCTCCTCTCTCTCTGGCTCTTCATTCTGGAGACCACACATGCAAAACTGGTTAAATATACTTTTTCTTGGTGAACCGTCTTTTCCTGTGGAAGTGTCACATGTGACCCTTGATGTTGATCAGGACAGAGATTGCCACCCTTTTCACCCCTGTAGTTACATGGGACAAAAGTAAGTTTAACTCAAGCAGAGACAAGAAGCCTCAGTACTTCCCTGCTTTATCCTTCAGGCTGCTGGCGACCTCCACCTCCACATGAGCAAGCCCAGGCTAGCCTCCTGGACAACAAGAGGAGGCCTCATGAGAAGAGACAGCACAGCTGTTCAAGCTGAGACCCCCAGCCACAGGAGTGAAGCCTTCTAGCCCTTTCATGCTGGCTGATTTGAATCAGACCAGATGGTCTGCCCAACTGACCAACATGATTGAGACCAAAAAGTATTGTATGCGACCGTAAGTCACTAAATTACAACAAAAGATAACGGATACACCTTCATTATATTCCCACAGCCACCACCTTGAACACTTGACCTCATTTCCCTGACTCCGATAAAAAAGCCTAAAGAAAGTCGAAGACATTACATTATTCTTGGTTATATAATTGAGACAGATCAAACGACAGGCAGTCCTTGACAAGGGTTTGGCTTAAGTTTTGAACTTTACGGTGGTGGGGAAGTAGGATGCATTCAATAGGAACTCCCCCTTTGAATTGTGAATTTGGATCTTTCCCCAAGCTAAGGCTATGTGATATAATATTCTCTCATGATCCTGGGCAACTAATAGTAAGCCACGTGAGCACAAGGGGAAACAGTCAGTAAACAGTAACTGTTTGTGAAGATACAATGTTGGGTAGGTTAGTTGCACTAAATGCATTTGACATTTAGGACATTTGAAGCTTATATTGGGTTTCATGGGACATAATTCCACCATAAGTGTGTACAAAACCAGAGCTGACCAAGAAGCTAAGGTAAAAGGATAACCATTGTGCTAGCTTAGAAACACACAGCTCTTGGGACAAAGAGCCCGCAGGAAGAACTGGTAAGATTGCTAAACTAATTGTGTCTGACTTTCCATTTTCCAGATAAGAAAACAGAGTCCTATGGAGGTTGCGTAACTTCCCTCAGGCATATCACTAGTTGCAGGTTTCCCCTGCAACAGGATACTCACTGTGTGAAAGTGAGGGTTCCAGGATGACTCCTAACCCCTTGCAGCAGAGTCGAAGGGCATACACTGCCCACTGATGCAAATCCATGAAGTCTGTGCTGTTGCTTGGGAATACGGCTCAGTAGGAGCTCAGTTATGTCTTGTAAGGCCATGCTTCCGGAAAGTTTGCCAGACCAAGAGAAAAACAAAGCGAGGTAGTTCGGACTGCCGTCCTTCCTCCCCACTCACAGAAAGTCGCACTTTCCAATGGTAGAAAAAGTTTGGTGCCCTATAGCAGAATCCCTAACGCATACAGATAAAAAGAACAGGCCTTAGGAGAGAAAGTCAGGAGTCTCCAAGAAACCAATGGGCATGGTCAGCTCTCAATTATTTTATGCTTTTCTCATTCTTTTCAGTCAAGGTGAATCTCTCCTTGATTTGCTCCCCAAGTGAGAAGACTGCTCGCAGGCAGAGCAAATCCAGATAGCAGAACAATCAAGGATCACCAGGCCAGGTCCGAGGACTTGCTAAACGCCAATGTCTCCTCCTTTAATTTTCTCCACCAGGAAGAGCTAAACTCAGTCCCATCCAGAAGGAAACAGCTCCCTGCCCTTACACACGAATACAATTCTATGTGTCTCTATTCCCTTTGTCATTTATGTTCATGTGCATACCTGTATGCTATGTGTGCATATGTGGCCCTATTGCTCCCTTTCACTGTATCTGCTCTGTTCTCTCACTTTATTTTGGAATGAAATTTTGCTTTTTTTGCTATTTGTACGTGCGTCTTTGGTTCTTTGCGTAAGACGCTGTCTTAGGGCTTCTATTACCGCAGTGAAACACCATGACACCACAACCTAACAAGCTGGGGTGGAAAGGGCTTACTTGGTTTCCACTTCATCATTAAAGAAAGTCAGGACAGGAACTCTTGTAAGGCAGGATCTGAGACAGAGGCCATGGAGGGGTGCTGCTTACCGGCTTTCTCCTCATGGTTTGCTCTGCCTGCTTTCTTATAGCACCCATGACCACCAGCCCAGGGTGGCACCACCAACAATGGGCTCAACCCTCCCCCATCAATAACTAATTAAAAAAATTTCCTACAGGCTTGCCTACAGTCCCAGCTTATGGTGCAATTTTCTCAATTGAGGGCCCCTCCTGTCTGATGACTTTAGCTGTGTCAAGTTGACATAAAACTAACCAACACAGCTACCAAGAACCATAAAATACCCAATACGGACACTGCTAGTAACATTCCCAAGAGTTATGAATGAACCTCTTCTTAGTCTTTAAGTAGGACCCTTCCAAATATTGTTTTCGCCTATAGAAAAGACAAATGCCTCTTGCCTATAGCAAATAGGACACAAACAATGTCTATGGGTCTAGCACACAAACCGTACTCCAAAACTATGCATTTAGTGAATGAATGAACCTGTGGCAGGGATAGCTAAAAGTTTCTCAGGCAGGAACTCTTTCCTTTTCTGTCTTAAAACATAGTTGAACACATTTCCAAGTTTTTTTTGAAGATAAATTTCAGCATGAAATCTCATTCTAATCAATGAAATGTTCCGCCGGAGTGTGTGAAGCCTCCAGGCCTAGCCCTGAGACAGTTTCCAAGCACAACACTCCTCTGTAGAGTGGGCAGATTTAGAGGATCAAATGCAATATTCTGGCAGAACCACAATGAGAAGGGACTTGGTTTCCGAAGAACTAGGTAGAGGACTTCCTGCCAAATGGTGAAATGCAAAATGTTGAACAAGACCTGGGAACTGAGCAAACAAATAATGCCTATTTTATCACTTGGTGGAGATTTAGGGATTACTTGCTTTAGAAGTTTTAGCCACCACTGATCAACCAAGAGGCCAAGGACAGGAATTCTATCTCCAGTCCACCCAATCAAATTCCCCAAGGAAGTCTTTGGGTCACGGAGGTGGCTAAGCAAGAATGTGGATGATCAGCAGAAGCTCATTCCAACAACTAGAGAAACAGTTCAAAGGGCAAGTCTCCTGATCCAGACAGCAAGTCTCTGGCCACCAACAACACATGACTACAAGGAGTCCTTTGGTCCAGACAGTGGACTAAGCCACACTAGGGGGCCTCTTGAGAGTAAATACACAATGATTAACTAAACTGACAAGCTCGTGCAGAGTTTGTACTTATGGAACAATTCACAGAAAAACAAACGATGAAAGATCATCTGCCTAGGATGACTTTAGACATTGTACTTGGAGGAAAGACCCTGAGCTAAGTGAATTTTGTAATCAGTGAAGTGTTTCGTGGGAGTGCATGTATTTGTGTGTGCATTAGTGTCTGTATATATATTCATGTATGTGCTGGTGCCAACGACAACCTCAAATGTCACTCCTGAGGTGATGTTGACCTTTTTTTTGAGATGGAGTCTCTCGTTGGTCCACAACTCTCCAAGTAGGCCAGTATTGGGAATTTACCTGTCTCTGCCTCACCAGAACTAGGATTACAAATGTGGGTCACAACACTTGCATCTCCTAAGGCAGGTCTGTGTCCACATGCTTTCTGGACAAGCACTTAGTATCTAATTATAAAATTGATATTTAGTTATTAGGAATGTAATTAGCAGATAATAAAATATCCATGCTTTTTGTTTGTTTTGTTTGCCTTTTGCTTTCTGACACACGGTCTCTCTACATATCACCGGATGTCTTGGAACTCACTATGTAGACCAGGCCAGCTTCACAGAGATCTGCCTGCTTCTGCCTTCCAACTGTTGGGATTGAAGGTGTGTACCACCGTGCCTAGCAGAACAAAACATCCATGTTTGTAATACAACACCAGCCAGACAATTAAAACTGTTCATGTATTTCCCTTCAAAAACTTTGTCTGTTTATATTTTTCACATGCTTGAGAACATAGTTGAAAAATGATTTCCAAATATCATATGTGAATCCTGTGTCTGTTCCTTCCTAGCCTTATAACCATGAACAACTTAAGATATGTTTTTGCATATACATGAATTTCTTCATGTATAAAATTGGGACATTTCTATTTTCCCTCCCTCAATTTATGGCAAGAATTAAACATATCATACATGAAAATACTTACAAAGATAAAATATGATTGAAAGAAAATAATATCTAGGTTTATAAAAGTCAGAATGTGTAGAAAAGTATCATCTATTACTTTTTGGCCTCAAGGAGACCCAAATCCAGGAACTCCCAGAGTCTATGAAATTCTGAGTAAAGGAGATTCTGGTGTTAAATGAAAAACAGAGGTGGGGCGCATAGAAAGGAAAGCAAGATCTGGAACTCTGAAAAAGGGACACGGGCATATGAAGGTAGAAGAGAAAATTAAAGAGACACAGAAAACAATAAAGCCCCTTATTTTGATAGTAATAACTTTCCATTTCATGTCTGATGACTATGAAACTATCACGAACTGCCTAGGGAGTCTTTCTGAAGCATCCGTCTTCTCCTTTGCACGAGTTCTGATCTATGGAAGAGAAGCAGAGAGTATGGACAGTTCTCTTCCATCAGCTCCCGCTGCTCCCCAGTAAGGGGAGCCTGCGCTTACCTGTGTCTAGAATATGCTCTAACTTCTAAGGAGTGTTTGGTGTCATCAGCCTTCAAGCCCTATGCACGTCTGTAGCACGTTTGTATTTCAAGGCAATAGCTTCTGCCTTCTCGTCTTATCAACGTTTAGACTGACACTCAGCATTAATTCTAAAATGCACGGAGCTGGAGCTGCAGGCAAGTAAATCACATGGCTTTACACGGAGCTTGTGCTGCAGCTGAAATGAAGTGCATAGTAGTCATCCCTCAAATACATCAGAAGAGCTGCTGCAGGGAAACACTGGTGTCCTATAGCTTCTAGCACTGCTACCAAAAGAGGGAGCTGTGGACCAACAACATCAGGGTGCTTGTTGGAGATGTAGCCCTTCTAAACTGGGTGTGATGCGGTAATACCAGAGGTGCTGTAATACCAGGCAGAGGCAGGCAGAACTCTGTGAATTCAAGGCCAGCCTGGTCTACATAGTGAGTTCCCAGCAAACTAAGGCTACGTATTGAGACCCTGTCTCAAAGAAAAGAAAGGTAGACTTTCTGAATGAGAAACGCTGAGGGTGAAACTCAGAAAACTGTTTGGACCAGCTCTCCTGATAATTGTTATCACCAGCTAAGTTTGATGACACTGGCTTATATCACTTGCTCAGAGTGGCCAAGCACACATGTACAAGAACATCTAACATTAATTAGATGCATACCACGTGCTAGAAACATCACTTCTAATCATATCTCCTGTGTTCATTGCCATCACACCATGGTGACAGATTCCAAAAGAAGAAAACTGAGGTTTAGAAGAACGTCAGCGCTTATTCAAGGTCGCCTAGACTGGAAATGATGAAACCTGACCTTGAACACAGGTTTGAAGTGAAATATATACATGTCCTACCCCACCCCACTCTATATAGAAACTCCACCCTCACTACATTCAGGCATGTGAATAATGAATACTTCTGAGGCAGACCCAGCAAGTCACAACTGCTCAGAGGAAGGAAACGGTAAAGGAAATAACCAACTTCCCCTGCCCTACTAGTAATGATACACAGACAGGTTCAAACATCCTCAGGCCACCACTGCACTGGAACTAGCTGGCACCGCCACAGTACCATGCTTGGAACTTTCTTGTCCCTGCTGGCAGGGGTCACTGCCAGGAAGGAGTGAGCACCAGAATCCGGGAGTGTTGCCAGTCTCTGTTAGTGGGCCGCTTTACCACCCTATGTCAGAGGAATAACAGGAATGTTAAAAGCACTTCTTATGACTAAGGTTGGGCATGCAAGCACATAGAATCCTGGCAGGCTCCCTGCAGGATGCTTCAAAAACTAATATTAGCAGAAGTTGTGCTACAGGCAACTTGCAGAAGGTTCAACTTCACAACAGACATCAAGAATCTCAATGACTGGCCCAGCAACTAAGAACAAGTCCTCCTTGCCAGACCTCTTTCAAGGTTTTAAGTTCCTCTACACATTTGCTTTGATGTTTCCCCTTTCCAAGTGAAACTGGGATTAGACGCTACTACTGGGTAGAGGTTTTGCAACCCTTACTATTGTGTGAAGATAGCTATGAAAAAGAGACCCATGTAGAAGAGGGTAGGAAAGGCTTGGCAAGGTTGGGGCTGGGATCTCAGGCAGGTTCCTCTGAGGCAGTAAGGGGAACTCGACCGTGTGAGGTGAGTGACAATCTCAGTGTTGCCTCAATTTGAAGTAAGGGAGTTAGCGCTTCTCATGAATCTTTTGACTAAGGAGATGGGGGAGGGAAGGATGTAAGAAGCTAGGGAGAGAAAGAGGAAATGGAGAGGGAGAACAGAAGAGAGATGATTCATTCACATACATGCAAACCCAGTTCTTTTAGGCTCTTCAGCGCAGGTCCAATAGCACAAAGACAGCAATGAAAAGAAGAGCTTCAGGTTTTGGTCCCTGAATATCCAAAAAGATAGTGTAGGGAAGAGATAACAAAAGAATACGAAGGGTTCTGGACAAACCTCTTGCTTCCTTTGTCACATAGCCCATACCTTACATTCTATTAATTTGTTGTGAATGCTGTCTGTTTTTAGTTAGCATTACCATTCTCAACATCTCTGGCCATGAGCACTGTGCCGTGGGATGGACAGCGCTACTACCCCTATTCCTACCGACCTACTACACTGGGCATCTTTACAGTAGATCTCTGGGGAAAGCAGAAGGCACAATTAACCCTCTTTCAGAAGAGAATCAGAGCCATGTGTCCACTAAATCATCTTATACTTCTAGAAAATCTTAAGGGAGCTAGTTATTTTCAGATCTAGTTCTGAAGCCAGACTGTCTGGGTTTGAAGCCCAGGGCTGCCACCGGACTCCATGCAAGTCATTTAGCATCTCTGTAACTCCGTTCCCTCATCTGTGCAGTAGGAATAACGGCAGTCCCCATCTCACCCACAGCTACATGGAGAAGATGATCTGAATCCAAGGGTGCAAAGTCAGCATCCATCAGTGTGAGCTCTTAGAACAGGGGTGATGATCACTATCTGTGGCTTGTTGACAAATGCCCAAACAGGGTTCAGAGAAATGACTTTAATTTTCCAGAGCTCTTCAGAAAGCCGAGACTGAGGATCCAGATTTCAACATTGCCATTTTCCTCTGCCAACTCTTTTGCCACCCAAAATCTAGTGCCTGGCCAACTCAGTCTGGTTGGGTTTTCTTCTCCCTTGGCCTGACATGCCACTTTCTTAAGTACTGAGGCACATGCTGGTTAGACTCAAGAGTTCACATCTAATCCTCCTGACCCCAGCCTGCTTAGTTTTTCTCCCACTGCCATCCACAATCACGTCTTCCTTTTCCCACTGGTGAATTTCTTCACTCAGGAAGAACCAAGTTAAGGCTCAAACTTGCCAAGAACTCCTTGATAGCCTTTGTTGTAGAATTTGTTTCCCTGTCTAACTGTGACAGCAGCAGCATTCTGTGTCTACCTGGCAGAGGTATTACACCTATTAGTACAACCGAGTTCTAAGTAATAAGGCTATAAGGCTACTATGGAAGTCCTAAGTTAAAGTGGAATAATTATATAATATATGTATGTATGTATGTGTATATATATATATATATATATATATATATATATATATATCCCACATTGAACAAAGCCCTATGATACAAATATTGTTGATAAATGAAGAGAACAAAGGGCTCAAGGGAGGGGCTACGCAAAGCAAAATCTCTAGTTCTTAATCATATTAGTTAGGACAGACAGCTACACTGCAGTCACAAATAATCCTTCAATCAGAAGCTTATTACATGTCCAAAGCAGGACAGAAGCAAAGCTAGGGTGGGGTACTCTATATAACATGATCACCCAGAGACCAGGCTAACAAAAGCTCTAAAATCTACACATAGCTTAAGTATTGGCTGAGGCTGGTCAAAGGAACAAATAAAAGACTTATCTGCTGTTCTATACTGAATATCCCTTAATCAGAACTACTCTTGAGGCTGTGCCCCTTCGGAAAGGACCAAGAAGTGTGATGTTTCATGTGCCCAGAATTCTGGACAGGAGAGTCGGATATGGGTGAGCTCCTAATGGAAGTCTGCATAGACCTAAAGTCTCTGGAATCTACAAAATGCAGAGAAATCTTCCTGGGATATTTAACGTTTAGAGCAGAAAGTTTTCACTAATCTTTCAGGGGCTGTGCCAGGAACCACAGAAGGGAGGAAAAAGAAACATCCTTCTTAAGTGCTGATGATCTCCATTAATTAGTTCATTCGATAATTTTGTACACTGTCTAGCATATGCCAGACACAGTTCTAGGCACTGGGGATAGAGCAGGAAATGAAAAAGATACAGGTTCCTACCCTCATGAAGCTTATGTTCTAGAGAAGCCAAGGAGACATGCAGACATGAGGAATAAAACTAACTAAATAAATAATTCAACTACATGATGTGCCTCAGACCATTTAGGATTCCAGAGAATCAGCAGACAGGGAGAGAAAACCGAGGGGATGGGAATCTGTGACTTTTTGTTTTGTCTTCCACCCTCCACCCCCCAAGTTGCGGTTTCTCTGTGTAGCTTTGGAGCTTCTCCTGGAACTCACTCTGTAGACCAGGCTGAACTCACAGAGATCCACCTGCCTCTGCCTCCCGAGTGCTGAAATTAAAGTCACGCGCCACCATTGCCTGGCAGTTTTTGATGTTTTAAATGGAGTGTCAGAAGTGTCTAGTTGACAAACAAGATAAGGCTAGAGACCTAAAGAAAAGAAGGCCAGAGCCCTTTGGATTCCAGACCGAAACATTCCAGGTGGCTGGGAGAGGAAGGCAGAGGCACAGAGGTCTCGCATGACTGTGAGAACGGTATACTTAAAAGGCAAGGAGGCAGTGAAGTTGGGATGCAGGGAGACAAAGAGGGCACAGCACCCGTGTGACAAGAGGTGTCTGTGGTTAGAGGGCATGTGTCCGATTGTAGTCTCCGGGAATCGGTTTTGGGTGCTCGCTTTTACTTGGAATAAAGTGTGAAGGTGTAAATCTTGGTTGACAGATAAGGGCAGTGGCTGGACGGGGTAAGCAAGGTAAAGGGAAGGTCAGTGGCCATACAATTTGGATATCTCATAGGCTCCCAGAAAGGAGAAAAGCAGGCACCCTTGTCTTAGAGCCCAAGAAAAGGGGGTTTTAACCTATCTATGTGTTGCTGAGCACTCAGAGAAATACTTGCCTGGTCTCTGAACCATCAGTCTCCCTGCTAGTGGAGAGGGTTGGCACGAGGTTAAACGGAAACCCCTCTGGCAAAGTCTTTCCTACTCTACCCATGCCCTTGCCTCCCTGCTGCAAGCATCTGTAAGCCTCTCCCTGGGGGGATTTTTCTGGCCTACTAGGGGCCGAGAAAGGCTGCAAACTTCACATTTCTAGAAGCAACCCTCAACCAGTAAGAGACAGATTGTGAACAAACACCCAACTTCCTCACTCCCTGGGAACGAAGTTGCAACGTGTGTTCTTCCCAACTGTCGAGGGTCCTCAGTAGGACTGAGCCCCAGCTACCCACGCTGGGAACTTAACTCATTAGGACACTAAGTCAGTTTTCTGGACTACCTCTCCAATCTTTGACTGCTGCTTCCTAGGATCACCTCTTAAACAAGAGCAAGCAAACAGTCCACGCTTCCCTTGCTTTGGGTGGAAGGCATTCTCAGACCTGGAAGAAATCCAGGTGGAGCGCCACACTTTTATAGAGCTCGGTTTCGACACCTTGAAAAAGAGGGCATCAGACTAGATGGGCCAGGGAAGCTTTAGCAGCCTTCTTATGAGGAAATAACAGAGGGCTCCTGAAATCAGAGCTCAGGGAAAAGTGCATGCTTGTAATCTGCCTCCATCGCTGCCTTTTTCTAGGCTCTGGGAAATGGGCTAAGCCCCCAGACTGCTGGCCACAGGGATGATTGGTGTTCTGCAGGAGCCCCTCATGTACCCGCGGCCTCTGGAGCCAGACTGCGCAGGAAGCCCTCCTGACTGCAGCTGGCTCTGCAATTCTCCCTTCCTGTGGATGTGCTGGGAACAGCTTCCCTTTTGTTTTCCCCTCTGATCCCCATCTGCTCAGCAACTGCCCAAATTCAATTCAGGCCCTGAGTGCCCCCAGCCTCTAGTCAGGCATTGTCTCTTAGGAATCACTCCAATCCCCCCAAACAAAGGCTTTCAAATCTGAATAAACCCTCTGACGTCAGCCTGGCGAGTCAGGAAGCTGAGCAGCGCAGTCCCCTAGCCGCCTCTTTTAAACCCTTTGCTTTTGCTAGCCTTTGTTGAAGTCTCCTACAGGACCCACTCACCAGTCACCACCACACCAGACCCAGTTGGCTCAGCAGAGTGGCTGAAGCCATCTCCATTTCTGAGGTCCTGGAACCTTTCTTTCTTGAAGTTCAGCTGAAAGAAACCAAGCTTCACAGGGTCTGGTTTTTACTAAGTGAATTCCATCAAGGCAAGACTCTTCTGTATTTCTGCCTGAACTACACCAGGAAGGATTTACTCTTCAGTCATGTTATTTCAAATTCACTTTTCTTTCTCTTCACGCAAAGAGATCCTGCCTTCTTACACTGCAAGGTGTGTAGATTTGCCCTAGTTTAAGCCTGCAATCATTGCCATCTAGCTGTTTTTTATGCATGGAGTCAAATGTAAAGATAAAGGTCCCATCTCCTTATGATGTATCTGATGGAACTAAGCTAGTCAGTTTTTCTGGCTCCAAAGCTCAAACAAGAACAGTCAAAGTGTCTACTGGAAACTTCACATCAAAGTCAATGCCACAAGCACTCGTGGGGAAGAGACAAACATGTCCCATTTCTTCTCGCTGTGGGTCTTGCTTAGACATGACAAAAGTGTCGGCTTCACTTTCCACCTGGCAAGGCTTCAGTGCCACTTCAAGAGGTTTATGACTCATATTTAGGTTTACCCCCCCCTCATTTGATCACCTTCTGGTAAATCAGGTTCAGAATTCACTAAAACTTTCCTTTCTGGAAAAATTAAGCTCATTGCATACCGAGGAAGCATTCTCTCATGATCTCCAAGTATCTTTTGGGAATAACAAGAAAAATAATTTGCAAAGAAACATTCTGAAAGATTGTATGCAGTGAGTGTCTTGATTTGTTAGTGTGACACACATTAAAGGAAGTTGGCTACTTGCTAGACAGCCATTAAGTACATAAGTGAGACAAACCTTTCCCCCATGGGAACATACTTTATGTTTCTTTTCTTTTTCCAAAAGAAAGAAGCAAAAGTCTTTTAACCTTTTCATAAGAAACAAGAGGAAAATTGTGGTTGCCTCAATTCACCCCATTATCAGAACCATAAAAGGCTCAGAAATAAATCAAACATCAACTCTTCTTAGAACAAAGCAAATCTCCTAGAACTTTTTCTTTCACTTTATACACTATTCTGACATAGTGCAGATAACCAGAAACATTATTCCCAAGGGATGAACTTGACCTAGGAAAGAACAAATACTTTCAAAGCGTATATCTGTCTGAATGCGAACATCTAAGCTTCATCATTAAATGCCAAAGAGCCCTGTCAAATGAACTGAAGAGTGAGGTTGACCATGTAAAGTAGAAGGATGGGGTCAAATGTACTTTGGTGAATGTTCTAGAAAAAGAAACATGTCAGTGGTTGTTTCTGACATTATACAACCAAGAGTCACCGCTCAACAGCATTCCTGAAACTAAATAAGTGTTGCTCCTCCACACCCGAGGCTGCTGATCAATAAACTAATCTGCAAACGCCAAGATTAAAGTGGACTTCACAAACAATTTGTTAGCAATTATCAATCAAGGAGACTGTCTCCTGAATATATTTACAGAGACAAAGGAGATTTTTTTTTAGTTGTTACCGTTATGAGGGGAGGGCATCATCAACTGGTTTTAGTGGGTATAGCTAGAAGTGCCAGATGGCCTGGAATGTCCATTTTATCCCATGGACCAAATCACTGTCCCACCCATCGCATCTGTAATATTCCATTTGAAGGAGCCCGTGGACCTCACTTTTAAAGAAAAAGAGAAATCATAAGAAACCAACTGAATTTTCCCAGATGAGACACAATGTAAGTCAGCTTTTATATTGTACTTAGGCGAATCACATTATTGTTGTTTTGTTTTGTTTTAAAGGACACTGAAATGTTGTCTTAGGATGGATTTCCTCCAAAGGCAATCCTGGCATGAAGATTCAATGTAACTAGCACATTATGTTTGGTATATGATTCCAGGAGGCAGTGGAAATAAGATAGGGAAGGGGAGCCATAAAGTAGAGATGATTAAACAGGTCTCCACCATGGGCAACTGAGGCTCCATGCTGCTGCGGCATCTCGTGAGACAATAACACAAGCTAGGGTCATTCCACCTGAGGACTGAGGAAGCCAGGGGATTGCTGCTCCAACTTAGGTCCTTCACTGAGTAAAAACTGCTCCTAAGAACACTAACTTCCAGATGACTAGGATAACACCTTCAGGCAGTACACTGTGGCTGTTTGAAGTGGGGGGGGCACTGTCTGTGAACGTACTAAGGAGGTCAAGCCAAGGTGGGCAGGCACCCCTAGCTTTGTTTCTGCTGAAGCTGCAAAACCCCAGAGCGAATAGCAGTCTAGTTCATTATTTAGTTCATGCATCAAAAAACTGGAGCTGTGGAAATTGTTGGAAATAATTTTCTAAACAGTTGCCTTTATGTTTAGAAACAGTTTATACAACTGAATTCTGGGCCCCCAAAGCAGTGTTGGCCAATGGTCTCTCATGAAGCCACAGGCCCTGGAGAGTTGCCAGCCATGGGGCTGCTAGCACCGTATCTGTGCTTTGTATTTCTACCTTTGAAGTGATTGCTGTTTTACAAGATCCAGTCCTTCTCAAGACAGGACAGATGCAGCACCTCAGAAGGCTTCCAAAGCTCACCAAAGTTTCTACTTCTGCTGGATACTGGGGTGCAGGGTGAACCATAACCATGGGCTGGGTTGGGGGCGGAGAAAGAGGGTTACTCCCCAGAAATCAGTAGGCCTTCTGACCTCATTGGCTAAAAAACCCTCAAGGAGAGGCATTCGTTCATGTTCTGTCATGAAAACAGACAATTTTCTGTTCAAGAAGTTTACTGATGGTCCCAATTCTATGAATTCCTTCCAAAGACCCATTGGCTGTGAAGGCATTATTAATGCACTCTGAGAAAAGTCTATCAACATAAGGTAGATGTGTGTGCGCACACACACGCGCACACACACACACACGACTTGTAGACCACACATTCTGAAAATGTCCTCATGTCCCTTAGTAGGTGAAAGAACTTACCATCAAAGGGAGAAAACCATAAAATATAACTCATATACTCTTAGTTGGTTTGGTAATTAATTCTGTTAAGCACTGACAAGACTTTTGCTCAGAAAAATGCAAGTTAGTGGGAAAAGAAAAAGAGCATGGAACCCAACATTGTGTTGTCTGCACTACCAGACACTTTGTATTAATGTCCTTCAGCATGGACATTATAGTACAGGATACAATATGGTGACTGAAGAAGCCCCAGGGCCTGCTGAAAGTCATAGCTCCCAAGGAGTTGCAGTGGGATGCAGACCCAGCTCACCAGACCCAAGGCTGTATCTGTGACTATCAAGCAGCAAGTCTATACCGTGTGCTCAGCACTGGAGAAATGAAGGCTCCCTCACTGCTTCAAAAGAATTTTGAAGTCCATGCTTTTAAATAACAGCAAGCTTTCTTACAAAAAAATTGTAATTGCTGAAAATTATATGGAGGACTTAGAGTTAAACTGTACACGCTGGAGAAGATTCCACATAAAACTGATGCCAATGATCTTCACTTTCCAAAGAGCTTTGACCTTCCCTGTGTCTCTGATGATAGCCCCTGCACCCTGCTTTTGGATATGAGTAACCTGACAGAAACTTCATAAACCTTTTTTATGATTATTGTTGTCCATTATAGAAAATTGCATGTATGTCTTTGGTAGGTGCCGCTCTGCAGGTTCAAGATACATCATAACAATAAATCAGTATTTCTACATTAAAGGCACCATGTGGAGTGCGCTATATGCTGTTTACTTTATCCTTCCTCATGAGATCTAGGTGAGTGTTATTGTGCCCATTTCATGGATGAAGAAACAGAAGGTCAAGAAACTTAGGAACAGGGCCCTAGTTGCCTATCAGCCAGTAGCAGGGTTAGGATTTGAACTCAGGTTAGCAATTTGTTTTCTCCAGACTCCCAGCCCTGCCTCATTCCCTGGCCTGAGCTCTTCTACCACAATGCTGGCATTTCACTGAAGATTCAAGGTTTGACCCTTGCTTTCCAGATGTTTTGTAGAGGATACAGCAGGGTGCTGTCTCAACTTCAGAACTTACTCTGTCTTCGAAAAGGGGGAAGACTTCAAAATACATAAGGAGGGGAGGTTTCTGTTGAACTCAGAGGAAACTTTTGGTGCTATGGTCTGCACTGCTGCTGAATTCTGCTATTAAACTTTCTGGGGGGGTCTTCCACCTGCCTCCCACCTCTCTTTCCTTCAAGGGCAGGTGCTGTATCATGCATCCCTGCTTCTCAGGGTTCAGATCTGGTACCTGCCATATTTTCAAGGCAGAAGAAGTATGGGTCAGTGGATTGAATCATTTACATAGAAATGGCTTCCTTCCTTTTGTCCTAATTAAAGCCAGAGTAAAGCAGCCTTCCTGACCTCCAGGGCCAATTCATGCTACCAATTATCAAGACACTTGGAGTCAACTTCTTATATATTTAAGATACTATGTAAAAGAAGTTGCCAACGCTTTAGAGAGTCATTTTCTGGCATCGTATTTGGAGAGACCTTTAGTTCTCCATACCCTCTGTGCCTGGGTCTTGCTGGTTTGTGCATTATGGCACAGAATTTCAAGGAATCCCACTGGCTTCATCAAAAAAAATAGGCATTATCTAAATTCTAGAACCCAGCTCCTGGAGATACAGAGATCAATAGAAATGAATCAGGGGCTGCAGAGATGGTTCTGAGGAGAGTTGGTGCTCTGCCAGACAAGTAGAGTCCAGTACCCAGAAGCCATGTCAGATGACCCGCCCCCACCTGTATCGAGTTCAGGAGATAAGAAGTCCTCTTCCGGCCTCCATGGGCAGGTACATTCATGTGCACATGCACACACATAGACATACATACACACATATGCACATTTAAAATATTCACACAAATGAGTCAGGTCCTGCAAATTTGATAGTCGAAGCAGAAGGACAGATGCTGATCCAGTTTGCACACTTTGAATGTGTGAAGAACTCGAAATGGCAGAGAGGACTGTGGGAATAAGAAAGCAGATCATCAGCAAATGCATTTCACTGATTGGAGAATCACCCAAAAAAGTGATAAAGCCAAGAGAGGCCATAAAGAAGCCACTTTGAGGATACCTGTGAAAAAAGATGGAGGCTGGGGCCTCGGAGATTGTGGTCATGGGAGAGAAAAGAAGGCTGAAGGGTACCCGAGACCTAATAGATTAGATACGGGTGTGAGGGGGAGACAGCCTTCTGAGCAAAGAAGGTTCTTGGCCTCTACCAAGGAATACCAGGAGCTGTGGGAGCAGAGCTGAACGAAACGGAAAGGTCAAGGAAGGAAAGTACGAGCATGAAATCACCATGAGGTAAGTGGGAAAATCTCTTAAGGAAGGGGAACTGGCCTCCCCAACAGGAAGGGTTGTAAACAATGAGCCTGTGGAGGCCGGG
>NC_022026.1:47593365-47628983 GCF_000317375.1 Microtus ochrogaster | reverse complement strand
TGGGGGGGGTGGTGGTGGTGGTAAAGGGAGCTTGGTTGATGTGGAAGCTTTACATGGCGAGAGGAAACATGAGGACTGCTAGCAGGAGTGGGAATCTTCTGAAGCAGTTGCTTTCTTTGTGTGACCGACCCACAGGGCACTAGCGCTGCAGAAGGAATTGCCAGCAATGCAGATTCTTAGGCCCACCCCCAATGGCCATGCACCTAGCCTCGGGCCCAGCGATCTGTTTGAACCAACGTTTCTAACGGGTCTCCCTGGTGTACTGTCAAGTTTGAGAATTGCTGCCATGCTGATTCAGGGTTTTGGAAGTACCGGTGTGTGTGTAAATAACCCGTGGGTCATGCCAAACAGCAAATCCAAGTTCTGGTTCAGCAGTCCAGCCCTGATTCCGCATTTCTAATGTGCTCCCTGGGGAGCGGTACTCCACTCTAAGGACTGCACATGGAGGAAGCCAGGGCCGGAGCCCTCTCTCTTATTTATTCTGAGAAATAAAGGTCCTAGGGCTCTGCTTGTCAGTGGCAAATAAGATCAGAGGTGCTTGACAAAATACCAGACATCATCTCTCTAACAGCCTGAGATGCGGCATGCTCCTTACGAGTTTTTCCATGTTCAAGCTTGGCAGAGGTGTCTTCTTTGGCAGAGCTTGGAAACCTAGTTAGCTGAAAAGCAAACTGCTTCCACGTGAAGACCTGGCTGGGGAAGCAGAAGAGGAGACGAAGCCAGACAGTACTACCTGTGTTGGCTGAAGCATGCATTGCAGTTCGCTGCGGGTTGGTGTATCAGTAAAATGATTAGGTCCATTCAGACGAAGCCTGTGAGATTGAGCGGAGGGCCACTGCTAGTGAAGCATCTCGGTGGCCCCAAAGACAGAGAAAGGGAAAAAGAAGCCCCCTTGGCTGCCACAGAAGAGCCAAAATACCAGGCAGCAACACGCCCATGCAGAGTCAAAGCAAAGTAAAAGACATATATCAACACAGGCACCAAAGCGAAAAACAAACAGCCAATGAAAGAGAACAGGCTGCAGCAGGGTTTAGTCGACATTGCTGCCAAGGAACTCCATGCTGTTATCCCAAACATGAAGCCTCCTAAGAACGAAACTTCAAATCTCTCTCCAGGGATCAACTGAACCCTGAATGTCCCTTCATGCTTTTTAAGAGCTATGGAAAACTGATTTCCCTGGCTTTTTTTTTTTTTGGTTTGGTTTTGTTTTTATGTTTTGAAAATGTGCAAAATGGCAAGAGTTGAATAAATAATTCTCTGTGGACTCTGGGCGCCTCAGTCTCGTTCCTATTTTATGCTGTTGTCTGTACTGCAAGTGTGGAGGGAGAGCAATTTTTCCCTAGAAAAACAACATGTCAGCTCTCTGCCAGTTTCAGTGACACTAAAGGCATTGCAGTGTGAGCCAAACTGGAGCCAACTGAAGCGTACACACGCTCCTGAGCGGGAAGCAAATCAGCGGCTGCATCTGCCACCTCCTTGTTTCCCAAGCCCTCTGAGTTTCGCGTTTGATCAGTCTTTGTGTACGTGCATGTGCCTTCCTCTGTCTCATATACGTGTGTGCACACTGACATCTTACTAGCGATTTTTTTTTAGCTCTTTGACACATAATAAAGGCATCTGTTCCCAGATAAATCAGGCCTGCTGTTCAAAGTGTTTTCCCTAGAAAACACGACGGCTTCTAATTAAATAACTCAACAAGCAGCAGGAAGGGATAATGTGAAAATTGGAGCAGCATTTCAGCTTACATAGCACCCTTTCTGACAAACAGCCCACAGTAACCGATGGACTTCAGAAAATCAAGCTGTGTTCCCTTCACACTGCTGATGTGCTGTGGAAGAAAAGGAGGGAAGGAAGCATGGATGGAGGGAGAGAGGGAGGGAAGGAGGGAGCAGGAGGAGAGGAGGGAAAGGAAGGGAAGGGTGGGTAGTTGATCAGGGGTTAGGAGGCCACATGTGGGGTAGCAAAATTGTCACTATGGAAGTGGCAATGAGTGAAGCAGTGGCGTGAAGCTGAAAAAAAATGGGTGGAGAAGCAGAGGGGGGAGGGGGGAGGGGAGGGAGGAGGACAGGGACCCTTTCCCTGCCTTCATTCAGCCCTGGCCCTTCCTCAGAGGACAGGGACACTGCGGGGCTTCTTGCTCTTCCAGATTTAGAACACAGTCCCCCTTCCGCCCCTGGGATAGTTCTGAAGATTTTTTTTTCATGCTACCCATGATGACATGTTGCAGATGGGTGGAACTGAAGACAACTGGCCAGATACTAAAGAGATACTCTGTCTGCCTCTCTTCCTTTACCTGGAAGGAGCCATCACTAAGGGATTACACTGGAAACAGATGGGAAGATTGGGGGGGGGGCAAGTCCAAGCCACCAGCATTGCCCTCATGGACTACAGACGATTTGATTTATCTGACTGATTTATCTGACTCCCTGCATCAGCCCTTGCCTCCTCCAGTCTTTCCATGGTTCCAGAAAGCTCTTAAAAAGGTACAGGGTACACATGTTTGTCTTCCTCCTAGCCTACCACAGCCTTACAGTAAACACCCAAATTCCTGCCAGGATGTGATTGGTCCCCCCAGCTTCTCACCTCTCCTCCATCTTCTCCTGCAGCTTGCCCCTGGCTTACTGATCTTCATGCTCCTTGCTGTTTCTATAACTTACCAAGTACTTTCTGCCTCAGGACCTTTGCCCCTGCTCTTCTCTATGCCTGGAATGTTCTTTCCTAGAGAGCCTCACAGGACTGATTTCTCTGCCGCATTTCTCTGTGAAAATGTCACTTAGAAAGACTTCCTTTATAACCTCTCCCTGACTTTGCATTGTTCATCTTTCAAGCACCTGTCCTTCTCTTCTTTTTCCTACATCTCTCACAGTTTTGTTTTATTATTTTTTTTTGGCACCATCTGGCTCCCATACTGGCATGTCAACTCCGGAAGGAGAGAGCCTCTCTTTGCCGCACTTCCTGCCACTTCTGCAACACCTGGAACAGTGGCGGGCACACAAAAGGTACTCAACAGACAGGGCTCATGTTCAGTCAAATCATCCTGAGAGGGGTGCTAGCGAGATTTCAAGGAGAGGCCTTCAAGTGGGCATCTTGCAAGTGACATTTCGTGCAGCTCTGAGTCTCAGGCCTGGTACTTCCCCGGTCCACAGAAAGCAAGCCGTCGCCATTGCTTAGATGTTGCTTAGTTATCAGTCTGGTGGTCATGACAGAGAATTTTGCTTATAAAGTACAATAGTGAAAACTGACGAAGCTAGAACATTCTAGGGAAACCACATATTTATAAATATCTAAAAGAGGAAGGATTCCCAGAGGAATAAGTATTTATAGGCGTTTACTTGAAGTGGTTATGTTTTAACTTTTTTCCCTTTCTTTTTTCTTGTGAATCCAGCAGTCTTACCTAAAAGTCACATAATCAGAATCGATGCAGAGGAATCGACACTCTCAGTGATAACTGGTTTCTTAGAGAAGAGTCATTAGCTACCAGGAAGTTTCCCCACGAGTGTGCCTGGAATGGCCGTCACCAAAAGCAAACCAGACTAGGGAGGTCTGTGACGATTTCTCATGTGGACATTACCCAGTTCTCCATATCTACTTACGTATTTGAGGATCAGAAGCATACTTAGGAAAACAATCCCCCCTTCTGTGGGTTTAGCTGCTTAAAGGCAGGGTTACATAACCAATGCTAGACATAGAACAGTCTTCTTGAGGGAAGATGAAGGAAGGGGACATGTGAGAAGTGGCAGTTTGTGAACCTAAGGACTTGCCACCATAGCACTGGTGGCCACATTCAGAACTGTCCTGGACATTGTATGTTGTTTATCAAAATCCCTGGTTTCTCTGTCCTAGATGGGCTCTACCCCCAATGGTGTCAACTACCACTAACTCCAGACATTATCGCAGGCCCCCTGCAGGTGGAAGGTCTCACCTTGACCCCCCACCCCCACTCCCATAGACAAAACCACCAGAAACAAGAGGAAACAGGAGAAGTAAGTTAAATAAGAGGAAACAGAAGAACCGAGCTCCCGTTAACCGTGTGTGTGTGTGTGTGTGTGTGTGTGTGTGTGTGTGTGTGTGTGTGTGTGCAGAGATTGAAAGTGGAAGGGAAAGAAAGAACTAAAGAGACCCAAGAGCAGAAGCTCAGAGAGGAGGAACATGCCACACCAGCTCCCGCCAGCAACATCAAACTCAGCTTGCAGATAAGACCCGTGGGTGGAGTGGTCCATTGCAAGAACTTCTCATGATTATGGGTCCCTTTGAAAGATTCAGGGCATTGCAAGCAGGCCAAAGGGGCAGTGAAGCCTATTAAAAAGGGAGCGTCTTGTGGTTTCTCAGATATCTTATCAAACTGACTTTATGAATTCAAAGCAGGAGGAGAAAAAAAAAAGGCCAAGCCTGAATGTTCTTTCCCTTAAACTTAAAGACCAACCAAATTTCTTGTCAACACGCAGGAGCCTCAAGTAATTAAAGCAAAAGGGAGCCCTCTTTCTCTCTATTGTGTCTGTTTTTAATCCCCAGAAAATTCCTATTCTAGAATTTAGAATGTACATACAAGCAATTTATTGATCCTGGCCCCAGAATGGTTTGGCACAGAAAGGGAGAGGGAAGTCATACAGACAAGCGGGGTGAGAGGAAACACGGGCGTATAGACAGAATGAAACTGAGGAAGTTTCCAGTCAGCAGGTTTGGCACAATTCTGTAGGGCACTTGTCACTGGCCAGCTCCCTCAAGATGCCTTGAAGGGACTGACCTAGGGACACTGGCAGGGACCTCTCTATTTATCAAGGAACCCAGTCAGCCACAGGAAAGTTAAATGTGGTATTCATCACACAACAGAAGATACAGCAGAACCTCCTGGAGGCTCTGATGCATTTACAAGAGCCTAAGTAAATAAACAAAGAGGTCTTGGGGAAATAAAACTCTTCACACCTCGGTACCCTCTTTATTGCAGACTCCACCTTAGCAGTAACCCACCACGCTCTGATCTAAACCTCAGAAACAAGCCCAACAGGTTGAGCTGGTCAGAGAAGGCAAAATCTTCCCACCTTTGGCTCCTAAAAAGAAAATGGCTGCTCACTGCGCTCCGGATGGCTTTTGTTGAGGACAGCTTGTGGAAAAATCTTTCCTGCACGGACTGTTTACCGGGGACATTCTTCATTCTCCTGTCAGTTTCGCCCTCAGCCTCATTTCTGAGTAAGGCTGGAGACCGGAAGCGTCATACTCACATGTAACATGAACACCATCAACTCCCTAGCACAAGTGCTAGATGCCAGCCCAAAGCACTTGACACAGGTTAGCTAACCGAATCCAGGTTGGACCCTTGCTGTGACTTCGGCAACTATGAACTATCTGTGCCAGTTTTCTTCTCTACGTACTCTACCATGCCCAAAATGTAGGCGAAGGTAACAGCCAGAGAAATACTGAATTAGTCTCTTGGCTTGTTTGTTTCGGTTTTTTTTGTTCTTGTTTTTTTTTTTTTTTTTTTTTGAGACAGGATTTCTCTGTGAAGCTTTGGCTGTCCTGGAACTTGTTCTGTAGACCAAGCCAGCCTCAGAGATCTGCCTGCCTCTGCCTCCCAAGTGCTGGGACTAAAGGCATACACTACCACTGCCCATCTTGAATTAGTCTCTATCTTAGGTTGTAAAAATGGTCCCAATCAAAATTCCCTTCTTGGTATCTCTAGCCCTTTGAAATGAGACCACGCTGGACCTCTTGTCAAAATAGAGTCTATTCCCCAAGTTCTTAAATTTGGGGTTGTTCCTGTGACTTGCTTTGACCACCACACTGCAGTCAGAAGCCTGACAGAGTTTTAGCCCAGGGCGTCTGAAGGCCTTGAACCCTTCTCCTTAGACGCTGGGAACCCTGTGACCACCATATGGAGTAGGTCAGACTTCCCTGCTGGAAAAGAAGAAGACATCTGTGGGAACAACACATACTCGAGAGCAGTTACTCCCTGACTGGCCTGATGGCTGACAGATGAGCAAGTCCAGGCAAGAGGGGGGCTTGGCCTGGCTCAGACTGAATTAGTCACCCAGTTCAACCAGAGACTAGATACACGTGTTTTGCTTTCTACCTTACATTTTTGGGCTAGTTGGTTTCCCAGAAAATGTGTGACATTTAGAGAAAAGTTGCCTTTTCTTGTCATGTCTTTCAGTTCTCTAAGAATTACAGTGTGCAGTTCCTGAAACGTATTCAACCACATAGCGCATCTTTCTTTCCTTTTTCTCTTCTGTCTTATAGACACACGCGCATCCAAGGAAGGTAGAGATGTGCTGCTCTAACTCACTCATCACAGAAGAACTGGCATTTGTCTATATGCAGGCTTCATGAAAAAACAAGAGGGGGTTTCTTTTCTTTCATGCCCATTTGCAGTTTTTGCTAAAAACAGCTTTGGTCAAAGCAGTTACCTTAATGAGAACCTTATCAACCAGGGCAAGGACAATGCATACCAGCTGAGGAATCTCCCAAACATTCCCCATCACTCCTTTGTTTTTACTGTGGGCTGTAAGGAATTTGAAACAATACTCAAACGCTCCCCCTAAGAAAACCCTTTCCAGAAGAAACAAATGGCAGCAACTCTTTATAATAGACAAGACCCAACAAACTAGAAAATGCTTGATGCTTGGGGATCCATTTTTTGCTTCCTTTTACTTCCTTTTAAATCTCTTAAATCAATCTCTCTCTCTCTCTCTCTCTCTCTCTCTCTCTCTCTCTCTCTCTCTCTCTCCTTCTCCCTCTCCCTCTCCCCCCTTCTCTCTCTGTGTGTGTGTTGTATGTGGGTTGGGGGTATATGCATGCCATGGTGCACCTGTAGAGGTCAGATGACAATGTTCAGGAGTCAGTTGTCTCTTTCCACCTCGGGGTCCTGGAAGATTGAACTTGGGTCATCAGGCTCGCAGAGAGCTTTTGCCCACTCAAACATTTCGCCTGCTGAAGGATTCATTTTGAACTTAAAACATTAAAAAAAAAAAGTCCCAACCAATTTACTATGTCAACCTTCCAAAAAGAACTCCCACACAGGCATTTTGGAACATTCCTGGAAATTCGTGTTTTACTTGACTTGGCGGCTTTCCATAGCTAGTTGCTCCTTTTAGTCAACCACCCTTCTCAGAGTCCCTTCTGTCTCTCTAGCTTCCTCCCCTTCCTTGGATCAGGGCTTAGATGGTAAGAAGGTCTGATTATTATCATCATCATTATGAGCAAGTTTCTGTTGAGCAACGCGGTGTAAAAGGCCCAGGTGCAATTTTCCAGAAGATGCCACAAAAGTAAATTATAACATGCACAACCTAAATTCCCCCTGTGCTGCGGAGCATTTACAAGGTTGGTCAGAAGTCATCTGGTAAACAAAATGTGTCTCCAGAATGAGTACCTTGTGTCCAAATATACACCCCCAACAAACCGGGACCGTTTCCAAAGAGTGGCAGTCAGGATTTAAGGATGAAATCAAGACCCTTTACCCCTGTGAGCTCACCTACAAACCTTGGCAAAGACTATCTTGAGCTATCAAATACAGAAAGGAGGAAGATGAAGACATTGTAACAAATCATTGTTCAGACAAGAATCATTCATGAGGGCTCAAACTAGGTGGAGAGAACTTGATAAGGAATCAAATCGTTACATAATGTTGAAATATCCCCCCAACAAATATTTTTAGTTATAGATGGGATGAATTACTACACAGATAATATATCAACTAAGCACTCAAACTTGACTTCACCAAGGTGGACAAACAGATACATGTGCCTACTGATATGGTTTCTGGTGAGGAGCAAGTTTCATTGTTTATGTAGGTATTTCAGTCAAAAAATGCATAGACCTGACATGAAGCACAAGGACATATGAGAGAAATAAAAAGTAAGGGCTATTATATATACATATATATTATATATATACATATATATATATATGCCTTGCTCAGCATTCTTCATATATATGACAGTCCTAGAAGATAAAGATTTAAGCTCTGCTTTAAGATCAAACAGATAGGAAAACTAAAGGTGATGTGGGATTGAGAACTAGGTTGTGAATTGTGCAAAAACTTACTAGTAAGTACATTATTGGGACACAACGAGAGTATGGGCTATAAATCAGAGAAATATATCAGGCAATAATGCATTTTCTACAGTTAATAGCTACATGTGGCTATGTAAATGGTAGATGAAGTCTGATGACATAGACTACTTTAAAATAGAAACATATACGCATATATAAGAATATATTGTAAACACACGTGAGAAGCTGTGTGGAGAGAGTGGGGAAGGGAACAGAAAGTGCTGGGATTATAGGTGTGAGCCATCATGCCTGGCTATGGAATATTGTATATTTTTAAAGTTAGGGAACTGCAAACACTCTGAGACACAGTTCAACCCCCTTTGTGGATTTTCTCCCTGTGATTGTCCCACTGAGGTGGTTGGAGGCCATAGCGTGTACACTGGAGAGAAAGCTATGCCTGAGCTTTCATTGAAGTATGGAGGGACCCGAGGAAGCAACAGACAATAGACAAGCTGGGGACCACAGGTATAAGCTGAGCCTTGGAGATACTGGCTGCCTCCCTATGGCAGCTGTTTTCTGCCTTTTATGTAGAGATGGCTAGAGATAAGAGCACCTAAGTCAGTGGTTCTCGACATTCCTAAGGCTGTGACCTTTCAATACAGTTCCTCATGTTGTGCTGACCCCCAACCATAAAATTATTTTTCTTGCTACTTCACAACTTTTTTGTTATGAATCAGAAAGATGTGTTTTCCAATAGTCTTAGGCAAGCCCTTGTGAAAGGACTGTTCAAACCCAAAGGGGTCTCAACCCACGAGTTGAGAACCACTGATCTAGAGACACTGGCCCCATTGCTAGTTCTGTCTCCAGGGCCCTGGGAGGGTTTTGAAGGCTCCTCCTAGCAAGGCTCTCTCACCTGTCCCCTGGAGGTGAGCTCTGGGGCTCTCTGTCTGTCTGGAAAGCAGCAGACATCAACTTCTGGGATGGATTCTAGACGGATATCCCTGGCTGGGAAACTGGATCTCTCTCTCGAGTGGTACCTACTGCTAAGTCTTTCCCTTGTTGCCACGTCTACCCAGTTGTAGCTTTCATGGAAGCTGGGGAACAGCTAGGGTACAAATTTTAGGGCCTGGCCGAACTCCATATAGTTTCCTGTCTAGTGCTGCCCTATTCTCCAGAGCTCCAGACTCTACTTCCATGAGTAGAACACACTTGATAGGCTCAGAACTGCACGACTGATCCATAATTCCCTAATTGAGTTCTTGGTTCAGTTTGAAAGAATTTCTTTAAGAAAAGAACCTGAAGATCTGAGGATAATGTCACAGGATGGCTTTTCATAGACCAGTCACTAACTTCTGAAGTTAACCTTGTCAATCCCTGCATTGATACCTCACAAAGGTTCCCTGCTGCAGATAAGTCCAGTTTTGCTCTGAGGCAGGTCTAAGGTGGAAATCCAGTCCGGGTTTTGCAAATGGCAGCACCGGCAACTACAGAAGAGCTGCCACACCCAGGCAGCTGCAGAACCAGAAACCTGGACCACAGAGGGCTGGCTGTAGGCTGTTTCTCAGAGGCTTCCAACTACTATCTGAGCTCATGGGGCTGAACTGGTGCGGGGGGCGGGGGGGTGCATTGTCAGCCTGACATAGCCTCACCTTGAAAATTGATTTTGTTCAGAGGCTATGGCACCCACTAGGCCAAGCCACCCTGTACCCTTCAAGGTCACAATATATCCAAGTCAGGCTTCCCACTGTTCATCTGCCTACTATGAGAAGCGGGTAGCTCTTAACAAGCATATTCTGCGAGACCAGAATTTACACATAAATATGATAGTTTGGAATGGGGGCCTGGCTCAGTGGTAGAGCAGTTACCTAGCATGCAGGAGGCCCTGGGTTCCAGTCATAACCCTGAATGGGTGTGGCGGGGGGGGGAGGGACTCTAAAGGTGACATCGAGGCAGTACAAAGGCAAGGATCAAAAGGAACAATCTAAACATGACACAGAAAACAGCGGGCGCCATCTCTCAAGAGACCTATAAGCCAATCACGTTGTGACCCAGGACCTATATGCCACCGTCCTCCAATCCTGAGCTTCACTGAGCAGCCCTCGGGAGACCAGAGACTGAGGTGTCCTGACCTTGATAAAACCCAGTTATAAACTGAGTGTGCTCGTTGCATCCTCTGCCAAACCAAAATGTAGCGATGGAGAATTATCCAGAGAGTTGGAGCCAACCTCTGATTTGCCAAGGTTATTATTTTCCACCTTGCTTTAGCTATGGCAACCTGGCCTTCGGCCATTTAATAATTAAAGTGAAACACTAACAAAAATATATTTTGTTTTGTAAAATAGATGAACAAGTGAATAGATGAATATAATTATAAAATATAGTCAATAAAATGCCATCTCTCTCAAAGAAATGCTCTGGAAATAAATCACACATCAAATGTTATAAATATTAGCAGAACAAGAATTAGAGGACTGTTATTTTGAATTAAAAAGAAATCAATGCAATCTAATGAGATAAATTTAGGATGGTATCAAATTTATTTTCAAGTGTGAATGTGTCTTGACATTTTCAATATCACTTGATAAAGCTGAGGGTGTAGCTCAGTTGCTGGAGTGTTGACCTAGCACACACAAAGCCCTGGGTTCAATCCTCAGTACCACATAAACCAGGCATGGTGGCGCATGTATATAATCCCATGCCTCCAAAGGTGGACTTAGGAGTATCAGAAGTTCAAGGTCGTGCTTTCATACATACATAGCAAATTTGAAGCCAGTCTAGGATACATAAGACCTTTTATTAAGATATTAAAAGTATAATTTAATTAAGCCAGGTATCGTGGCACTGGGAGGTAGTGGCAAGTAGGTCTCTATGAATTTGGGTCAGCCTGGTCTACATATTGAGTTCCAGGACAGCCAGAGCTACATAGCTACATAGTAAGATTACCCTTCTCTCATATATATATGCCATTTAATAACTAAATATTCATATTATAGATTTATCATGTAACTAAACAATTTCACAGATGTTTTTAAAAATACTTTAACTTGCCTGGCAGTGGTGACACACACCTTTAATCCAAGCACTCAGGAAGCAGAAGCACGCAGATCCCTGTGAGTTCAAGGCCAGCCTGGTCTACAAGAGTAAGTTCCAGGACAGGTTTGATAGCTACAACAAAACCCTGTCTTGAAAAACCAAATAATAATAATAATAACAATAAATTAATTCTTTGAGAAATGTATATACTCTATTTTATTGTTCTTGAAAATGTGATGTATTGATGTGAGAAGGGCAGGTACCAGGACTGGACTTGCCTTCAGGCCTGGCTTAGGACAATCATGGGCTTGTCTGTGACAGGGAGAGGAGAGCCGCTGTCCAGGCCTCGACTGTCCTCCATCAAGACCTTCTAGAGTTCAGCCCTTCAGTTGCGACCCTGACTGTGAGATTTCAGTACACAGCCAGCCTCTAGCTTTGTGCTCCTTGGACTCCAGTATGTGTCCAGCCTGGGTTACAGAGTCAACTGGACCAGGGAAATGCCTGCAGCTTTAAAGGTTTCCTACAAGTAATGTATCTAAGGAGTTCCCTGACAATGCCAATGCTCCTGGCCGCCACCTTCAGAAACCAGGCCCTAAAATACAAGGTGCATGAAGAACATGGAGCAAGTTACGTATCTCTGTGAAAAGAAGTCGAAGCATCCTTAACTTCCCATCTCTTTATTTTAAAATCATATTTTCTTTTGTGTTGTTATTTTCTTTTGTTCAGTTTGAGACAGGGCGTTATCTATCCCAGGTGGGCCCAGAACTTGTAATGCAGGCCTTGAACTCCTAATTTTCTTGCCTCTATCTCCCTAGTACTGGGATTTCAGGTGTTTACCACTAAAGCGGGCTTGAAGTCATATTTTTCATTAAGTAAAGGAGATTAGGACTGGAACTTCTTGTCCATTCATGATGGCAATGTTTAGGATCGATGACAACATGCTGTTCCTTTGCAGTCATTTTCAGCAAGATTTCATTTACAAATTGCTAATTTTATTCCATCCACCCTGTCTGTCTCTTCCCGGAAACTCCTCTTAATGTGACAATAAGCATGATGCCCAAAGGGAGGGCCACACTTCTAGAAGTAATTCCTAAAAGGGGAGAAATGTATTAGATAGGGCAATTTTCCTCTCTGTAGAAACAGAATGTGAACAATCCATGCTATCCTGAGGGCAGGTCCCAAATCCCTGCAGAGCCTGCTTTCTTGGCAGTCGGGCAGGGCTATCACTGTGTGTGCTCCCATTAGCCGCTCTCAGATCTCCATCACTCGGAGGAGACATTCCTACTTTCCATGTTTGTGGAAGAAAGAAAACAGAAACGAATAAATACTTTTCTCAGCCAAAGCCCACAGAAAGTGGAATGCACACAACCAACATTCGCTTGGTCATCTGGCCTCATCCTTTGGGGACTCTTGCAAAATTGTTCCCTCGAGTGGATTCATTGGGCACAGCCAAGTTTTAAATGTGGGCAAAGATGAGGTTTCCCATAAATTCACAAATGTCAAACGGAACTAACACTGCCTGCAGGGTCGTATGAGAAGACCTGGGAAGTAGTAATGTAAGTTTTGACATTTTTTTTCATTAAATCATTAAAAACTCCATAATAGAAAAAAAGGGTGGAGGTGGGCAAAGCCGTATCTCAGGATCTGAGCCCTGAAGAGGCAAAGCGCTTGCCAAATGAGCCTTAAAAGGCTCAACAGCCCTGCATGCTTCTTTGAAAGGAAGTGAGTGAGGATAATGGAAGATGCCCCAGTGATCATTCCCCTCATCCTTAAAAGAAGTCCCTGTGGAGTGAGGGGTCCCAGTGGGTTATCCTTGACCACAAAGAAACATGATTAATAAGTAGAAGAAAATGTTAAATGTTAGAGCTCTTTCAAGATTGCCACCCTACCGCCGCCTGGCATTTTATGAACTGTGTTTTGTTTTACAGCAAAATGAAAGTTACACATACTGAGGCACACGTCAGGGTGGGGGTGGAGGTGCGTGTGCAAATGTTTTTTGGTCTCAATCCAGCTGGAAAGATAGGCAAAGTTGGTCCTTTTGCTTCCAAACAGCCTGTTCATTCATATTAAAAAGACACATTTTGAAATCGCTGCTTATTGTTTGCTTCCTACCTTTCTCGGTTCTGTTGTTTGTCGCAGGGAGAGCATAATAAAAGCTTCCCCAAAGCAATCCTTCTGTGCTAAATACAGGAGAGTGAGCAGTGGGGGCTCAGGGCTCTGGAAGAGTTTCCTGCTGTGAGTCCCTGAGAAGTCCAAGAGAGCAAAGAGCATCTTTTATTCCCATACCTTAGACCACTGCTAAATGTAATCATGTCTAATATCATAGTTATGGCTTTTATGGTCATTTTTTGCCAGCCAACCTATTAGAGCTGTATGTCTTTCCAGGCAGCATCACTGCAGCCCAGTAAACTGCAGCCCAGCAACCATAACAATAATGAAAATCCTTCCACTTACTGAGCACTTACTGGGACCAAGGTACAATTCTTGGTGCTTTATTTGCCCTCCTGTAAGCATCACAACCAACGTGGAAAATCTAAGCGATGGAGACATAAAGTGACTTAGGCAAAAACAACATACCTGAGAAATAGAGAACTCAAGCCCCACCCTTTCTTTCTCTCCCTCTCCCTCTGTATGTGTGTGTGTCTGTGTGTCTGTGTGTCTGTGTGTCTGTGTGTCTGTGTACACAAGGCAGAGGCATACATGTCTGGGCACGTGCCAAGTAAAAGTCAGGAAAATCTCAACTGTCATCTTGGATTGATGTATCATTCTCTTTCCACCCTCTCTTCCTCTCCCTTTCCTCATCTTTCTCAGAGAGGGTCTCTCACTAGTCCAGAACTCATCAATATTCTAAGCTGGCTGACTAGGGAGCTGCAGAGTCTGTCTGTCTGTCTGTCTCTGCCTGACTTGTCTACGTGGATTCTAAGAATCTCGGATCCTCCTGCTTGTGAGGGAACACTACTGACTGAGCCAGTTCCCCAGCCAGTAGTAGCAGTAAATAGGAGAGTAACGACAGTGGCTGTTGCTCCTCTTTCTCTGGAATTTTATTTGAAGAGACAGCCTGGAGGCCTCTCCATACTTCTCATGTAGCCGAGGCTGATCACAAACTTGTTATACAGCAGAGGTTGACTTTAAACTCCTGACCCTCCTGTCCTTGCTTCCAGATGCTAGGAAAAGAAGTGTGTACCACCACACTGGCCTCGGAAAGCCAAGTTCTAAACACGCATCTCAGTTGGTTTGGAAGCTGCTGCTTTTATTTAACAGGGGTTCTCGGTTTGCATTAGGATCAGCCAACCCCTGGCTACACCTAAGACGGACTAAATCAGAATTGCCAGCATGGGGGTAGGAATGAGACATGAATATGTCTTAAAGCTCCTCAAGTGACCCTATATACAGACAAATTTAAGAGCCAGAATTCTCAACCACTACTCCAGGCTGTCTCTTTATACAATGAAGAAGTGGGCCCCTCCTAGTTCTTTGTTGAAGTCATAAGAAAATCCGGGAGGAGAGCAAATGAGCATCTTAAGTCAGCAGGTGGGAAGACTTGGAAAGGTCAAAGTTCGACCGAGGCCAGGCAGATAGGAAATACCTTTACAATATTCCACCAAGAACTCTTGCTTAGTGTGTTCATGGTGGAAGTGAACTTCATTATACAATTGGAGGGGTGGGGTGGGGAGGTCATGACAACTGTGTGACAGCCATGTAGCCACATTGTTAGGAAGAGCGACCTTGTGACTCTTCATTGCAGCATCCCTCGTGCTAAAGTCGATTTCATTTTTGTACGGTTTTTACTTTAGGTTGTATTGAATGATTATCCCCAACCTTGTTGCAGCCGAAGGCTGGCACATGCCCATCCCTGCTGTGTTCAATTCAATGTCGTCTTAGCCTCACTGCTTGCTCTGGGCAACTAAGTCTATTTCTGCAAATAAGCATGAAGATCAAGTGCATGATTCACCAATTTCTCTTCTCCTCCCTATCACTTGGATTGTTGATGCTCTAAGCATAGACAGGTCTCACCAACCTCAAGTGATAGATTGCAGATGGCCAAGGGTAGAACTACAGCAGACCTACGAAAGTCATTTTTCATGAGCAAGACAACTGCCTATTATATGTTTTGTGCTGCTGTAAATTACTGAGGTTTGAGATTCCTTTATTACCAAGTCTGCCCTAAGTGATACAGCTACGTACTGTATTAAATAAAATACTTTTATTTAATCTGTACTCTGGAGTCTATAGGTGAGACATACCAGCACATTCCATTTTCAATTGAGTTCTCGAAACACAGTGCTAGAGACACACGATATTAGTTTCCTTGCCTTCATACTTCAAATCCCTCCTGAATCTAGGAAGGCCCTAAGTAATTGAAATTAAATTAAAATAAATGAGTTTTTCCTTTTTCTCTTACAAGTGCATTATAAGCAAATGGCACTTGAAATTAGACACCTAAATGGTCCATTTCTCTCTCCCTGGTCCTCTAATTCTCCACCAAATGAGAAATTGTTCATTTATAACACCATCTCTGACATTTACCTAACAACAGTAACTCAGTATAAATGAAGATTTTTTTTTTGAAGTACGTAGCATCTTGTTTGTACTTTCAATGTTGAATCTAAGGTCCAGATCAGTGCAAAAGGAAAAAAGTAGAAAAGACGTACTTCAACTGACAGTGTCTTTCCCAGTATTTGGAAACAGATATCACTCTATCTCCCTGCCCCCCGCCCCCGGATATGCAATGATGCTTAATTATCTGTAACAGCATTGGAGATTTACAGACAAATTACAGAACATGCAGTCATGTGGTCTCAACTCAGGCCTACTCTAGAAATTCTGGAAACTTGACGGAAATTGGGCCTGTATATCAGCATCTTAAAAAACTCAAAAACAATCCCCAGTGATTCTACTGTTCATCCTGGCTTGAAATCTAGTCTTACTTCCCTTTTACACCTCAAAGACCAAGAGAGATGGGATCCACACTGCTAAGTAGTGGTAGATGTTGGGACTCAAACCCTTTTCAACTCAAGATCTTCTCCCTTTAGTATACTGCTTCTCAATAATGGTGTTTTTCTAAAAGAGGCATTTGCTCCCATGAATTTAATGAACAGAAAAATGGGCATTCCATAGCTGTCATTCCTGTTGGTCCATACGAGTGTTCACGGGCTGCTCCGTTGTACAATTTATTCAGCAGTTAGGGGTTGGTATCTGCCATGACAGGTGTACCTTTGCTTTTCAAAGTTGAGCCTGTGTACTTCATAGTACTTAGTACCATTATTAGACAGGTAGTGGATTTTTGGTGGGGTTCTGAGATTGCAACTTAACGAGCTTGTTTGTTCTTGGGACTATAGGTTTATAGATTCCCACTGTTGGAGTACAACATCTGTGGTATACATATTTCATCCAAACCACACTGCGGAAGTGAGGGCACTTGGGTCATAGCCAGATATAGGAAGATTTCTCATAGACACAAATCAAACATCTCTCCCTTTCTATGAAGCCATTTCACATTCTAAATCAAACAAAACAAGCACACTGACAGAAAGGCTCTCCTCTCTCCCTCCTCTGTGTATGTGTCGGGGGAGCATGAGGGTGTGTGCGTGCGTAAGCCAAACTCCCCTTTGAGCCTGGACTGAATTAAAAGTGAAAGGGAAGGAAGTAAAAGAAGAAAGGGAGCATTTATCTTTATCTGACTTCTGACTGTGGCTCAAAGTGACCAGTGACTTCACAGTCTTACTGCCGTGAAACATCATCCACAAGCAGTAGGACAAAATTAATAAACAAGCAAGCAAACGAACAAATCTTTTTTCCCTAAAGTTGCTTTTGTAAGTTATGTTGTCAGAGAAATAAGAGAAATAACTGATACAGATGCAAATGATATAAATGCTTGTTAACATTTTCAGAAACCTCCACTGGACAGGTGTATGTCAAAATGTGGAGAGTCACTTAAGGCTTCTCTCTAATATTCGTTAAGAAGGATTAAAAAAAACACCATTTTCCCCTTCAAAATTCACCCAGACTCAGTTTTCAAAGCCTAAGAGTTTTCACTAAGTCTCAATATAGTGACCACATATAGATCTTGAGATGTGGCTAAACTGCATTGCAATGTTCTGTAAGTGTAAGATACACACTAGATTTCAGACAGGTGTGGTGGCACAACCTTTAATCCCAGCACTCAGGAGGCAAAGGCAAGCAGATCTATTGAGTTTGAGGCCAGCCTGGTCTACAGAGCAAGTTTCAGTACAGCCAGGGGTACACAGAGAAATCCTGTTTTGTAAAGTCCCACCCTCAAAAAGACACACATTAAATTTCAAAGCTACAAAACAACAACGCAGAATGTCTCGTTACAGTTTTAGAATGATCTCATATAGAAATTATATTTTGGATATGTTGGGTTAACAAAATATAATATTAAATTAATTTTACCTGTAGAAATTGTATTTTAGATATTCTATTTATTTGGGTTAACAAAACATACTATTAAAACTATTTCACCTGTTTCTTTCCACGTCTTTTAAAACTGTTTCCTTCAAAGTTGAAAAACACATATATCACTTGCATCCTATTTCTACTGCATATCGCTAGCTGAAGAACACTGCCATATTGTGGGTCAACCCTACTTTTTGTGGTTCTGGGAATTGAACACAGTTCTTTGTGCATGCTAAGCAAGCACTTTACCACTTAGCTACATTCTAGCCCTTCTAAGGAAAGTATCTTAATGTTTATTCCATATGATTCAAGTTAGAAGTGAAAATTGCTGATTACCTTTAAAAATCTGAGGCATAATAATACTTTTTTCCATTCTGTTTGTTTAGTTGTGGAAGCAGAGAAGGTCATATGGTGGTCAGAGAAAAAAGAGGAGGTTCTCCCTGTCCCCCCTAAGAGTCCAGGTAGTCAGCCTAGGCAACAAGGGTCTTTAAACACAGAGTCATCTTGCTGGTCCAATAATAACAGCCTTGTTAAGAATCCAGACTATCTGAGTCCCAGAGGTAGAACGACCAGCTACATTCTGTGTACAGGGAATTTAACCTCACCTAAATATTAACCCTACCTCAATGGGTTTCTGTGAGGATTCATTGAACAAAATAAGTACATACTGCTTAGAACAGGATCAGGCAGTACATCTACAATAGCTATTATGCATTCAAACATTGCTCATATTTTAATAATTTTAAAAGGTCTGAAAGGGTTTTCAAATCAGGCTACAAATCAAAGAGGTTGACCATTAAAGCTATAATATATACACATGCACATTTTAAAATACACATGAATTTACAAACTATCTCAAGTTAGGATTCAAAAGATCTTTTTTTGTGCATTATCTGGTCAGAAGTTACCATTGAAAAATAATTTTAATGAAGATACATATCCATTGTGATATTATATAGACTCAAAGCATTTTCAGAGCTGGAAATGGAATCATCACTTATGCTACGGATGAATCAGTAGTTTTCCAAACATTTGCGGCACAGTGGAATGAATGAGGCTAACTGTCACTGTATCGTGTACATGCCATTAGGTAATAAAAATTGAGGATGTTCGACAAACAATTCATGCACACTAACAGGAGAACTCATTTCTGCATCTCCCAATGTGTGTGATTTGCTCTAACCATGCCAGGACCTTTAATCTCTAGGATGATTTGTGTGGAGCTGATTTACAGTTCAACTCGGTGATGCTAGCGAAAGCATCCTTCAGAGAGTCTGTTATTATCCTAGCCACCCTTATTCTACCTGTATGAAGCTGACAACATGCCCCAAATGTGTGTGTCTGTCTAGTCTAAAAATTCTGTCGCCTCGAAACCAGCCAGATGTGGACATAGCAAGGAAGATAATGAGAAAGCGCCGCTCTGTAAGCACAGAAATCCCTTCGGATTGAATTCAGTTTTCTTCTCTTCAGCACTACAGACAATTAGGGCAGTACTACTCCATATTGTGTGGTGCTGTCCTATGCACTGAAGGATGCTTAGTTCTATCACTGCCCTCCAATCATTAGATGCCAGGAATGCCAGTTGTGACCACCAAAAATGTCTCCAGACATTGCCAGATACCCCCAGAGATGTACATAGCTGTCCATGCCTGAGACCTACTGGTTTGAATGAGTGAGTATCTACACTGAGTGAGTACACATAAGCATCACTTGGTTAACTGCAGAAGAGGCAGATCCCTGAGTCTCACTCTCAGGATATTTGGTTCAGGAGGTATGGGTGGAACTCAAGTAGCAATGCCTGTAGCAACCTCCTTGAGGGGATTCCGATGTGGGTGGTCTGGAGTCCACATTATAAAAAGCAGGGATCTTGTAGTCTGCATGCACACCCAGGTCAAAAATCAAGGCTGTAGAAAACAGAAACTTGAAATCAAAGCAGAACCAGTTAACAAATGAGGCACGCTGTGTATAAGGTGCTTAAGTGTGCAGAATTGCTCGTGGGAGAAAGCAGGTACTAAGACCAAAGAAGCTGTAGAACAGGAAAGAACTCATCTGCAATCTACCATGGGAAATTAAGAATGAGCTGAGCCCCGGCTGTAATTTTACCTCCTGGGAAGCATTGAATACAAATGAATAATAATCTACCAAAGTTCTATGTTCATTTTTTTTCCTTCTAATGAAGGTGCTGAGCTTTTAGAGAACTCTGCTTCAGTTTATAATAATCTGATTCTTGTTTTTAGGTTTCAAACTAGATGCAAGAAATTGGAGGAAACTAAGATGGCTTCACATTCATAGTACTCAAATGAGTTCAGTTGTAAGAGAATGCATGGGTAGTGAGTGAGGTGGCTTAGGGGTTTAAAACCTTTTTCAGGGATATTTTTTTTTTTTTTGCTGTTGTTACTGGTTTTTGGTTTTTGGAGACAGGGTTTCTCTGTGCAGCCCTGGCTCCTGGAACTCACTCTGTAGACCAGAACTGGCCTCGAACTCTGAGATCTGCCTGCCTCTGCCTCCCGAGTGCTGGGATTAATGGTGTGTGCTGCCATTACCTGGCATCCTGTAGGGACATTTTTATCTAAAACTATTACTTCCTATAGGCAGTCACGGTCGCTGCTGAATTCATGTGGGTATGAAGTGACTTGTGTTCTGCATGTTAGCCTTGCCCAGCACAAGAAAGTTCCAATAAAAACTGAAACCTCTGTCAAGCTAGTACTGTTTGGCTTCCTGGTTGAGGTTTACAAGGAAATCCAGTAACAAGGAAGCTAGAGAAACACTAACAGTTCTGCTTCACTGTCCATTTTAAAAACATAGATTTGTTCTAGCGTGATTGATAAATTAGGAAATGATTTGGTATTTCATATTGCTTTTGTCTGCGAGAAAAGCTAGGTGAATGAAGAAAAGTACACCTTGCTAATTCAAGCCTCATTTATAAAATACAGGTACACACACACTTCAACACCTATTAGCTACCTCCATCTACCTTAGGAGATATAGATATCAAGTATCTATATCTGGGGTTACAATGTTTTGTCTGGTTTCTGATGACCCCTCCTCTTACCCGGGCATGGCAAGTCTCAAGCTATGTCTCTTCCAATGCCCTCTTCCAGGAACAAGCTACCTTCGGGGTGCTTTCTAGGCAAAATACCATGTTTGTTGTGCTACTTTTATAATACAGCTTTATAACACATGTAAATTTGTACTAGCATTTTATTAGACTCTCATCTTTTTTTATGTCTTACTAAGTTTCAAGAAATTGTGCCCCCAATCCCATTTGTCCCATAAGCCCTGTGGTTTTTACTGCATACTTTTTGCATAGCAAGGTGATTTTCTACAGACTCATTTGTCATGTGACAGCAAAACTGACTGTAGTTTATTGAGAGTTGAGAAAATGCTGGTGATTTAGGAGGGAAATACAGAAATAAGACAGTAAAGAAAAGTAGCCAATAAGGGGTACAATGCCAAGTATACCCTGTTGTGAGTTGTGCGTATTTAATATCACCAGGAAGTTGTGGGAAATAGTGCAAGTTGTGGCTGAGAATGATCCCTCCAGAGAAGCAGCACAGCTGGGGCATTTAGACACCAGGGCCTCTGGAGACTTGCCATGCACTAAATCTCCAGGAAAGCAAGGCCATACAGTTATTGATAGCTAGGAACCTTACTGGAGTATACGAAAGTGGTAGGTCTGGGAGCTATGAGCCATCTTCCTACAAGCATCTGCCATGGAAGCAAAAGGGAAAAATATTTCAGTAAGAGAAGAGTGGGAGGGATGCTCATTGCGAAGCCCCGTACTGTAAACTAATGCTTCCTGAGCCTGCCTGGTAATAAGAATCACCAAGGTTTGCTTGAATACAAATTCTTGGCACACACTCCACTGCTGCTGAATCAATCTGAGCAGGGGAAGAGCCTGAGAGAGAACTCTGTGGATGCACCCTATTGCCATCCTCCACAGGAGACCACCTCAGCCCACAAACTTGGGAAGTGTTGTCAAATGTACAGTCTGCTGTGACAGATCTACAAGATTCTAACCGGCCTTGGGGGAAGTTTCTATACTGATCCCCACGAGCAGAAGAAGAATTAGAAATCACGGTGGCAGAAGCTCAGGCCTTCTATCTTGCAAGTGGACCGACTCTCAAAAAAGGGAAGAGGAGCTAAACTGTGGTCATGTGTCTCTGCTTAATCTTCAACCTAAGTGGATTATGGGGAGATCAAGGGGTCAGAAACGAAGGCCTCTCATCCAAGGCCACATCCAGCCCATCCATAAGTTAGATTACTTAAGACCCCAGAATAGCTTCTCTTCCCCTAGACATAATTTAGCTTCAGGAAATTGCTGTGCATTTAATCTCATAGAGTTTATAGCCAAGAAGCCCACCTCACTACCCATGGCTGAACACAACAGGAACTCTGCGACAGTAGTACTATTGGCAGCAGGTTGGCTCACTAAGGGCAGTAGCCTCAATTCCTTATTTTTCCTTGGCCTCAAATAATGGCCTATTTCTAAGCCTAGTCCATGAAATAAACCTTTTATCTACAAAACGAAATGAAATAACTTAGTGGAGAATGTTACTCTAAAGTCAACAACTAAACAAACCCTTCTTCTTCCGCTAAATGAACCATTAAAGCCTTGTGGCTGTAATCAAAAGTTCAAAAATCAAATGTCAGAGAGATGAGGCTGGAGTTGATTTTCACATGCAGCAATATCTGAATCAGAAGACAGAATCATCTCTCATGATAAAAAGGGAAATGGAGAACTCAGCCTTTCAAGCTCCTCTGGGAAAATCTAAACAGCTTCAGCACTCAATTTATAATCTCACTACTTAAATACCACCTCAGCTGCTGCTATAGAAACAGTGCTAACCTTCGACAGGGCTTTGGATCAGCCATCTGGGAAAAAGATGCTTTTTTCCCATCATTCATCAATGGAGGTTCATATTGAAACCACCTCCACATGAGCAAATCCTTACCTCTGAGCAAATATTCCACCAGGAAAGGGGTAGGTATCTCCAGCTCAGAAACCCAGGGAGAGTAATGAGGCTGAGACCAGGAGACTGGGCAATACTCAGGGAGAAATGTGGTGGCATCAGCCCTCGAAGGAAAGGAAAAGGAGATTGGTAAATTCTAGAAAGGCGTTGAGAATTCTGTATCTGCTCCTGATGCTGATGGAGTGGTGCCTCTCAGTTGCAGCATCCTCAACTGAAAAGAATAGATGGTTCCTATCAATGGTGGGAAATCAGGGAGGAGGAGCTAAAAAGATAAAGAAGTAACCGCTCCTAAATATAGTCAAGAACCTGTAATCAAGGATGACAAACGTTGAGGAAAGCTCAGGGGTACAGGAGTCTATTCATCAGTGTTGAGAATTTCATAATGCTTAATCTAGGTACTAAATTGTGCTGATATAGAGATGTTGGTGAAATATTATGTGCTCGATTATACAGAAATACTGACATTGTCAACTACTGCTATTACTATTAGTTCTACAATTATACTTATTATGGAAAGGTTTGCTAAACTCACGTTCATAAATTACATTGACTTTTGCTTTAAAGGGGGCAGCTTGTATGCAACAAACTGTTTTCTAAGTACTTTGCGTTATTTATTGGAAACACAGCACGATAGTATGGAAAAAATCATAGAAAACCTGGGTTCGTGGGTCTTTCAGTTGGGTGAATTGAGCAAGTTCCTGTACCTGAGTCCAGGTTTTCTTTTGTTCTGGATATTCAAATCCTAAAGCTGAGTCCTCCCACCTTGGAGGGCTGTGAAGAAGGTCAAATAGAAACTTTATATAAAAGAACTAAAGGCAACTGAGGAAAACCTGGAGCAGAAGCGGTATTCCCAAGGGAAGAGTTCACCAATTGGTTGTTCAGTGCCAATAATCATCCCTGAAAACATGCATGCAAGTATGAAAAAAATACATATATGAGGGCTCATGAATTTGAAGGAGAGTGAAGAAGGGTATATGGGAAGGTTTTAAGGGAGAAAAGGGGAGAAATGTTGTAATTATATTATAATCTCAAACAACTCCCAAAATTCAGAAAAGAAAACTGCAAAAAAAATCTTTTGGAAAAATAATAATCTATAGTGACTCAAGTCAGTTATAGCTATTGCCTGAAAATCAAGATTAAAGAAGGATGCATCCCGGTGACAGCATTTGCTAGAGTGTAGTAGATTTATTAAAGGAATTCTACCCAAATCCTGTCACGGCCATGGGACACATGCTAAAGACATGAGTCCAGGGAAACACTGTTGTGTGGATACAGGAAGCCAGCCACGTCATGTGTTTGTTACATGAAGACTCCGTTTTAATCTCACCCCGACTCTTATTACTATATGTAACCTCAGCTATGTAAATTTCCACATACCAAGTTTTCTTACACGTGAAAACTGGTAGATACACGTACACACATTAGTCAAGTGCAGCAGTTGAAGGAAGCCCAAAGTTACCTCAGTAAGTATTTAATGAGAAAATGCTATTCCCATACACTGGAATTGTTTTAAGATATATTTTATTTGTGTGTGTGTGCGCACACGCGTGCATGCATGTGTTCACATGTGTGCAGGTTCTTGGTCAGATTCCCTGAATCTAGAATTACAGGCAGTTGTGAGCCACCTGATATGAGCGTTTAGAATCAAACTCTAGTCTTTTGCAAGAGTAGAGAGCACTTTTAACTGAGTCTCTCTCCAGCCTATCATTGAGATCTTATCCAGCCAGACCCTTAGTCAAAAGTATTACTATATATTGTAATATGGATGAACCTTAAAAACATGCTAGGTGAAAGAAGCAAGTGGGATTATATTGTATGTATCCAGCTATGTGTTATATCTAAAATCGGCGAAGACATAAAGACAAAAAGCAGGTTGGTGGTTGCAAAATGAGATGGGAATAAGAGTGTTCTGGAATTAGTGGTGCTAGCTGAACCCTATTGTAAATGTACTATGTGCCATTGATGTGTCCATTTTAAACCGTTTCACGCTAGGGGAACTAAGGAAGCTAACGGAGGAGGAAGGAGAAAGGGAAGGGTAATGGGCATGACTGGAACGTGGCTAAAGCACATGTAGGAAATGTCCTCATGAAACCCGGTACTATGTGCAGTGAACATATGCCAACAAGGTGATCAATTTAGATTTGCAAATTTAAAGTACTATTTTAAAATGATATCAGTACTGACATCACACTCACAGGGAGGTAAAAATGAGATAAATGTCACTATAGATGAGATAAATGCCACTATAGATGGCACAGAGTAAGATACTCAGTAAATGCTAACCTTTATTATTCTTGCCTCTGCTTTTCAGAGTAAGCGCGTGAAACACCAAATTCACACTTTGAGAGATGAGATAGATTGATTCTGGATGTCTTTCTTTACTCTTCGCGAAAAGGGATGGTCTAACTTGTACTCTAAGCCAAAGGAACACATCACTTCCCATCATGTAATAAACCCCACCAAATTTCTAGTTTGTTTTTTTTTTTTTTTTGCTGTTTTTTTCTATATCTTGAGTAATGCAGGAATAACAAAAGTGATCAGAATCCCTGAAAAGCACAGTGAGTGCAGGAGCTCAGGTCTCTACTAGAAGCCCATCTACAACTGAAAAAGAAAAAAAAAAAACTTTGTTACTATGTTTCAGAGTCTAAAAGGGAAAATCCTTTTTTAGTAAGAAACATAGAGAATCCCCAGGGGCAAATTTTTCTGGGATTTAAAAACACACCTGGGATATCTTGCCATTCCTCATTTTTTTTTAAAACTGTGATCTTCATCACTCTGTGGTGAGGTGTGGTTTTGGGTATTTGTATCTTTCTAGCTCAAAGCAAAAATCTAGCACAAGTGATGGCTGGTAAATAAGACAGAACTTCCCAGGAGCACCCAAGTTCCAATAGAAAAAAATCTCATCATGTAAATACTTCATGGGTCAAAAGAGCAACAGTATATGGTCTATCACTTACTTGCAAATGATCTATGAACTATGTATCCACGTATGAAGCCCGGAAAATACAGCATCTGAAGATCTCACCTTTTGACAACAGAAAGGGTGGAAGCTTTTACCCTGGTTTTGTTTCTTAGCTATTCTAGGGTTGTTTATTTTAGCAAAGAGTCTAATAAAATTGGCAGATGGGATTTTAAAAAATACATATATAGGCTGGGGGAAAATAATTTTAAAAGGTCACAAGAAATCTTAAAATTAGACACTTTAAAGTATACCCCAGCATAATAAAATTGTTCATCTCATCCAACTAGCATGTTTTTCCAACCTTAAGTATGACAATGGGAAGGTATGTTCTTTGAACTGGAAACCAATGAATCTGAAAATCCCCAACATCAGATTCAAGAAAACACAGCTATGTTTATTTGACAAAACCCAATTTTCAATTAGGATCTAGCTACAAGGGAGCCTGGAGATATAGCTATTCTAGCTTTCCATCCTCTCGATTACAGAAAGGTATGCTAGAAGAAAGTAAGAGAAGATGCCAGGTATCAGCGCACCATTTATCAATGACTAGCAATACAGAAAGCTCTGTAGTGACTCTCATTCCCAAGAAATTACTAATAGTCACAAGGAGAAAACAGTAAAGATTCAGAAGTCCTTCAAAGTTCTCCTGTGCTATCAGCCAAAGAGTACCTGTACTTAAGTGATGTCTGTGACAAGGTCAACTTGTTTGTGAGAATAGGAGATGGGAGAGGCAGTCCTCCTCCTGAGTGTTTGGAGATACAGGACGGTAGGAAGGTAAAGTTCTTACTTGAGACCCACTCAAGTTCCACACATGACCTCTTATTTTCATATTCTCCAGTTGTATGCCAGTGGGAGCCACGACATGATGATTCTGATCTGAGTTAGATGGAGAATAATAACGGATGTGAGCATTAAAATGAAGAACAGAAAAGAGTACCTGAGGCTGGAATGTGTCCCTCCAAGTGGGGGGTATTACAGGAGACTCGTTGGAAGAAAAAGAAGGATTCAACATTCAAACATCTCCCTATACAACACACACACACACACACACACACACAAACACACACACACTTTACCCTCAGTTGTACAACTTAGTGAAACAATTATATTTTGAGTCAGAAAGCCTGGTAGGAAACCTCTGTACCCTTAGCTTGGCTTAGGCAAGTCACTCCCTCTGGGCTTCAGTTTCCTCATGGGAAGAACACTGATTCTTCAGTCTCACTGTTTGTCATGCAGATTAAACAAGAGAATGAAATCTATGCTCTGCAAAGCAAATCATGATGAAAATGATAGCTGTCACTTCAAATCAGTAGCTATCAGCAGCTATGCCCTGTGCAACCTATATTCCAGAGGAGCAAAACTTAAAAGTGTGGTAATGTCTAGACATCATTGCAAGTTGGAAGAAAGAAGGCTTTAATACCCAACTGGGATAGAGACATAAATGGGACAACCTAACCACAGGGCAATCTGTAAGCTTCTTTCCAGCTAGAAAACACAGGGCTGTTTGAACCAGCAACTCTGCTGGATGTCATTTTCTCCTTAAATATACTTGGAAAAGGGAGCCAAATTATGGCTAAAAGAATATACAAGGTAACAATGTTGGTAGTAGAAAATGGAAAAAATATATACCTGCTATGAATGGCTTCAATACTTTGTATCATTTTAAATATGTGTCTGATAAAAAGAAAGCGTAGCTCATTTGGAACTGCAAATGTTTTTGAAGCTTGTTATCAAATCAAGTAAATAGCAAGAAAATGAACATTGTGTGTAGTCTGAGGCAGAGGGAGTGATATTCACACAAACACACAGAGATAATTGAATAAAGCTTGCTGAAATTATACGAGATGAACTTGTTATCAGTGTTTATCTTTGGAGAGAAGACTCGAAATCAGAGAAAGGGAGGCTTTCACATCTCACTTTATTGTATTCCTTGCTTTTGAGCTGGAGGCTTTATTTTTAGCCAAGCACATGTACTTATTTTGAATTATACACTATAAAAAAAAAAAACAGCGACCGGCAAATGGAGTAAGGAAGCCCTTTCTAAAATCAGCAAGTGGAAACATTGCAACGCCATATGAGCCGGCCCAACTTAATGTGTAGGAAACATTGTTCTGTTGGCTCGGTGACCTCTCCTCTTCCTGAACATTGTTTTCTATGGGGATCATGAAAAATCGAGGAAGAAAGAGGAAAATAGGAATGAGAAAAACTGAGAGACATGCGAAAACTCCCATGAATAAAGGTGACAAAATCATGGTGCAAGAACCGGATGAGAAGGAGAGAAAATATAACCGTATGCTTACGTTGCCATTGGGCTGTGAGGGAAGAGACCCCTGAAGGCTTGGTGTCACACCTCTTCATGTACAGTTTGTAGTGGAATGTAGCGCTCATGAAAACGATGGCTTTTGAAAAAACAATCAACCAGAGTAAGAGTCCAAAATGTAGTAGACATGCAATATTTCCTACAGATGAATCCCCTGTTCCTAGTATATATACAGTTCTCTATATACAGATGGGAATAGCACAGAAAAAAACCAAACTTTCAAATTTCTGCAGATTCAAAGCTGCAGATAATTAAAAATGTTGTCAGCCAGTTGTCTCTAGTGTCTTTAAGAACCTAAATTCTAGACCCTAAACTCAACGGGATGTTAATAAAATGTTATCTAAAGAGTTGATTCCATGGTAGCATAGCATTTGAATGTCAACATTGGGTGGGTTTCCCAACTGTAGAACCTCTAGGTACCTCTCATGCGTCCAGTATGCAGCATTGAATGAATACCATGCCTCCTGTAGCTCTAGTCTGGGGACCCCTCCTTGAAAGAGGGATGGTTAGTCACAATAGCTTAGAAATGGAGCCAGCCTAGGTATCTTTCAACAGATGAGTGGATAAAGAGAATGTGCATATGCACAAGGAAATTATATTTAGTCACAATGAAAGATGAAATCACGACACACACGAGAATGGATGAGAAGTAGATGTTAGTATATTAAGCAAGGTCTAGACTTGAAAAGGCAAACATCTTGTGTTTTCTCTTATATGTAGATTTTCATTTTCATGTATTCGCAAACATATGGGGCTGTAGGCCATGAAATAAGAAAATGACCCATGAGAAAGTAAATGAGATCTTCAGGGACGATGAGGGTAATAGAACACATATGACCTAAAAGGAGAAAGGGGCTATTGAGGGAGGAAGATGACAAGCAGGGGTAGGCAGGGTGTTGGGGGCAAGAGTAGCACCAACGAAAACAAGGCATATATGAAATTCCATAAAGAAACTTACGAGCTTATAAGTTAATTAAAAAAGTAAAGCATGGTGCTGGATTAATGGGTCTTAGTGTTGGGGGCTGTGAACCCAGACCCTGAATTTCCTGTAAACAACTTGTTATGCTTGCAGCCGCTCTGAGCAAAACAACTTCTTTTTCCTGTGTTTGTAGCTACTCTGAGCATGAGACCCTCAGGAGTTCCTGATGGCAGGGGAGTAGTTTCTGGTGGGTTTGGTTGGGGCGTGGCTATCAGTCAAGGATCCATATATAAGCATATAAGCGGCTCTGGTACACAATAAAGAGGGCATTCTTGTTTCAAGGACGACCCATGTCTCTGTCTGTGTATTTAAATCTCCAGGCTCTTGCCCAGCTCGCGAATGGTCCTATAGTGCAGACTCTGCACTACAGGCGTAGTACCGTAGTACACGTAGTAGTGCGGATGGTACATCTTAGAACGTGTTTTGGAAAGCCAGTTTATTCACTATTTCTCTATTTTGAGACCAAAGAATGGGCAATGAATTAGAAACTCCATTACAGAACAGAGATCCCAAGGGAACAACTTCAACATAGAGATTGGAGTGGAAATGATAAAATTCTGGCGCTATGGCTAAAATGACAACCCTAAAATTATCACTGCCCTCGTCATGTGTAAAGTGGAATAAATCGGGATATTGTACGTTTCAAGCCCTTCATTGTACAAAGGGGGAAGTGGAACCTAAGATCATTTTAAAGAGAGAGGAAACAGTCAGAGTTCCCAGTTGAGACTCTGGAGTCAGGCTGTCTGGGATTAAATCTCAGCATTCGGCAAGCTCTTCACCAAGTTACTAGATCTTTCTAGGCCTCTATTTCCTCAGCGGTGAAATGAAGATAACAGTCATCTCTACAAAGTTGGCAAATGTCTCATCAGGGAAATACGTTTGCCACCAAGCCTGACAACCCTAGGCTGACCCCTGGAACCTACATGATGGAAGAAGAAAACCAATTTCAACAAGTTGTCTTCTGTTCTCTCTCTCTCTCTCTCTCTCTCTCTCTCTCTCTCTCTCTCTCTCTCTCTCACACACACACACACACACACACACGCCCCTCCTCCCATACATAGTAAATAAATATATAAATGTAAATTCTAAAAATAGTTGTCTCTACTTCCTGAGATTGAGAGACAGTTCCAATGAGTTCCTATTTGTCAGACCGTGGAATAGTGTCCAGTGTGTAACACTGTGTAATGGGATACTATGTAACACTGCTTATATTTAAGCAGAATAAAGGCACTATGACTACAAACAAAGCTCTGAGCTAGAACACCCTCACTCCAACTTCACTATCCTTTTTTGTTTGTATGTTTGCTCTTCAAGACAGGGTTTCTCTGTGTAGCCCTGACTGTCCTGGAATTCTCCCTGTAGAAAAACAGGCCGACTTTGAACTCACAGAGATCTGCCTGCCTCTGCCTCTGGAGTGCTGGGATTAAGGGCGTGCACCACTACCACGAGCTCAACATCACCGTTCTTACAACATATTCACTCCAATAAAATTGGGATTTCACAAATGAAACCAAAGGCCTAATGGCTTGGCTACCTTTAAAAAGCCAATATTAATTGGAAGTTAATAGGCCTACCATTGAGAGAGCAAATCCCAAGAATTTAAATGGCACTTTCCCTTCCAGAAACACATACAGTACTGTGACCATTTTTTAAATATATGGGCTATGAAGGCAAGATATATATTGATTTTTTCCCCTTTACATCATTAAGGGTCTAGAAAGATTAGGTCATTATTTTGAAAAGAAGTTGTTCATATGCTTTGTTAGAAACTGGGGTGGGGGAGGGCAGATGCTGTGAATTCAGAATTCTAAATTAGAAATGGAGAGGAAAGAGTCAAAAATGAGGTGTCTTGGGGCACAGAGGTAAATGGGATGCGTTTATGGAAGGTCAGTGGATAAAGTTAGTATATAGAAGTGGGCTGAAGGCCCCTTTTCATTTGCTGGAAAGCAGGTCCATTGGAGAGGCTAGAAAGCCCCGACTTCTTAAACACAGGCTGTTCTTAAGTCACATGACATTAGTGCAGTGCTGGCACTTGAGTTTCGGTCTCACTGCTGACATGCACATCTGCTAACTGGAGCATAGAGAATGTTCCAGAGGAGGGACAGGGAAGGAGGGGGCAGTCAGAGAGAAGACTGCAAGGCAGTCAGCCGTGCTCTGCTCCCCCCTCTCTGCCCCCAGTGACGAAGGGCTAACCTGTGCAGGCTAAAGGAGATTCTGTCTACCACCCTCACGGACCCGGCCCTTCCGAGCTGTGTAACTAAACTGCTAAAATATTGGGTGAGGAGATTGAGGCATTAACCTGTGTAGGAAGAAGAAGATGGAGGGACACTAAGATATGAATGGGCTTCTTTCCCCCTTAAGTTGACACAACGACTCAGTTTTATAAGGTGTTTTAAAGGTTGGTGTGCGATATTGAACATGGCAGTTTAAAGAATAAACCGAGCTCAATGAACTCACCACTAAACAGTTGAAAGTGGTGTTGTAAATACCAGAAGCAACTCCACAGGGAAACTGCTTTCTTTGAAGGTGTGCCAAAGACTCCCAATATTCCCAAGCAGGTCACTCCAGAGCCGAGTTTTCTCTTAAGGACAGAAGTTATATTTTACCAACTTTAAACCTGTATATTTAGCTGCTCACTAAAATGGGGTATCTGAAATTACAGTTGTCTTGGATCATTCGAGACCTGCTTTTACCAATTCATGCATCTGGATGCCTCTTTTCCTACCTTGGCTGTGTTCTAGGAAAATGAGCTCCACCAAATAGCACCTTTCCCTTGTTTGGCTTGTTCCCAAGGAATGCTACTATCTCTTGTATATTTTTGCATCTCCATAAGCCAGGCACTCAACAGAAGTTTCACAGAACGTGACAGTAAATGATTACTTATAATACAACGTTAAATTTTATCACACTATTTTGTGAAAGTTTCCAATTCATCCTTTAGGACAGGTAATAGTATCTTCGCGTGAGAACAATTAGGAGTGCTCACTAAGAAGCTCTCCCAATTGCAAAGTGGTGGGGTCAACATCTAAACCCTAGCCTGTGAAATAATACAAAAGCCCCATGGACCTATCCCTGTGTCTACTGCATCCAATCTTCGTTATTCCCTGCTGAAGGCTGAGGGAGGAGTTTACAATATTTGCAGAGACAAAGTCCCATGAAGGCATTGAGGAAAGCTTTGGACTCTTTTTCTCCTCACAGAAAGGCGCTGCAGTCCTGTTTATTACCACTGCTGCATCTTCAGTGTGAGCTTTCTCACCAGACACTCCAGGAGGAAACGTGGATGGGCAACAGAGCAAGGAACAATGGTATCATAGTTAGGACAGTTTTATGGATTCTTTCCTCCTCCTCTCCAAGCTCTAGATGACAAACACATAATAAGATGCAATCAGAATCAAGGAAAGCGTCCAAAACAAAACCTGACCTCAACCTAGTAAACAGGCAGTTCAGTCATCAGAGTGCTCTGGTTTATTATGGCTTAAAGGAAGCAATTGCTTCCAGTGTTCATATGTCTGCTGTTTGCTTTCCATGCCTCAGAGCCCCAGCTTGTGAGTCATTGCTGAAAGGCTAGACTGGGAAAGACGCTGGCCTCTCTTTCCCATCTACTAGTAAATAAATTCTGCCAGAAGGGCTTTAGAATCCTTCTCAACAGCAGGTCACAGAAATGGCTCATCGACGGGCAAAAAAACAAAACAAAACCAAACCAAAAATCCATCCCCATACAAGCTTGTCAGCACAGGTTCAGTCCCTGGGACCCACATGAAGGAGGAGGGAGAGAACAGGTTTCACAAGTTTTCCTCTGACCTCCACACATTTGCTGTGGCACACGTGTCTCTACACATTCACCATGCACACACGTGCATGACACACACACTAATGATTTTTTTTTAAAAAAAAACTGATTTCAATATTAAAGTCAATGCAGCTTCCAGGCCTGGCAGAAATTATTGACTCACTTCCGTGAATATGCCCAGAAAAGGAAACTATAGTCAACGCGTAGTCAGATGGATACAGTGGTAAGCCCCTGCCTCTCACCGCACGCCAACTTCACTTAGTATGCACCTGTTTACATGAAACCTAGCTCTTTCTAACGTCGGTGTTAAAGTCAAAGACAGCAGACAAGTTTGCATACGCAAGAAATGCAGGAAAGAGGAGGTAGACCCTATGACTCTAGTCCAGTATGTCCAGAGAAGCTATTTAAAAGGTGCCAACTCATTAGTAGGTATCTGAAATGTCACAGTCAGCCATGGGACCTGAAATCATCTCATTAATATTGAAGTCATTGAAGGGTACTCCCAGAAGAAACTGTAGCCAGTGTTAGGACTGATCTGAACAATACCATTTCCAGGAGCTCTTGGCCAAGTATCTATGTAAGTCTTATACAATTTCTCTTAACCTTACTGGCATGGCATTTTACATGCATGATTTGAAAGAGGTTTACTAGGTTCCAAATAAAGTTGTTAAATCCAGAGTGGACAGCAATTATTACCTCACCAGTTTTTAATTCGGAAAATTTTCTAAATCTATGCAAATATGGGGAAAGAAAGCAAGTATTAAGTAGGAGAGTAAAAGCTAATAAGTCTCACTTAATAGCCCAGAATGTCCAAAGAAAGCGTATTTCATAGCTAAAAGATACTTCTACACAGCCGTAGTTAGAGCAAGTTAAGGCCGGGATCACCGATATCTCTCCACAGTCAAGTTGGTCTACCACGGAGGTCTGGGTTTGGCTGAACATCTTGTTTTTTTGGCTGCTCAAGAGACCATCACAATGGACCTGTGGCTCAGAGGAGAGTATAGCCACATCACAGCAATATGGCTTTTGTCCTTTGGTACCTCCAAAGCTACACTTCACAGATAAACACTGAGTCATGCTGCATTAGATGTTAGTAAGTCGAGTGTGTGGCAAGGATCTCATGACTGCAAAATACAGAGTTGCAAAATAATGCGGCATTGGGTGGCCCCGAGCTTTGAACTATGCTTGGTGGGAACGTTTCCTACAACTCCACCACCTTAGGGAGAAGCAAGATCTTCTCAGGGGATGAATCCGATGCAAGCATGTGTGGGAGGCTATCAAAGGGCTATCTCTCTGCCTCCTTTGTGGTCCCTCTAGGGAACAACTCAATAAAGATCTATGAAAAGATGGTGCCCCAGGAACAGGACATCTTATACCCTGCTGGTTGAGTGCCCGCAAGAACCAGGACTTTGGAGACTAATTCAACAGGACCTATACTGCTGAAGAGTCATAAAGCCTTGTAACCTAGAAACTTTCTTTCTAATTCTATGTCCTGGAACAATGGTTATCAAACATGATTGCACATTGAAATTATCCACGGAGCTTTTAAAAAATACAAGTGCCTGGGTCCCAACCCCCCCAGTGCAGCCTATTTAATTGGGCTGGAGGCAGCCTAGCAGTAAGTTTTGAAAGGCCTCAAGGCAATTCTGATGTGCAGGAGAGATTGAGATCTACTGCCTTGGAGACCTTTCCCCCAGGTGCCATAAAGGCACTTGACATAATTGTTTGTGGCAGCATTGTTTGCAGGAGCCAAAGATCCAAAGTAACCTAAATACCCATGAATCGGAGAGTGTAGAAATAAATTGTACTGTGTTCTTCCAACAGCATTCCTCGGGGCAGTTAAAGATGAATGTGCTAGAGCCATGGGTATCAATATCTTTAAGACACAAAGTGAGTTACAATAGTATATGATTTATGCAAAGTTTTAAAACATGCCGACATCAATTTTTAATATATACAGTAATGACACTAAGACATATTGAGGTGAAGACTGATAAATACAAAATTTAGGATGATAGTTAACCTTGGGGAGACAGGGTATAACCAGATTAGATAGGAAACATAGGCCTTTTGATTCTAACTACAACATTTCATTTCTTTAAACAGACATAAAGTAAGCATTGGAGAAAATGTTAACTTTGGTAGAATTGCATGGTGGATATGTGGCTGTTAGGATGCTTTTTGTTAGAAGAACTTGTGCGATAAATATTTAAAGCTATAGGACATATAAAGCAGTCACATAGATAAAATGCTCCTACGTAGGTATAAGCCCCTGATTCATCATTAACTCAGTACAGAGTGAAGTTGGGAAGTACTAAAAAAGCCAAACAAAACCTTGAAGACCTTTTCACTTTTTCGGCTTTACTAAGTTCCCAGAAAAACACCAAAGCATTGACTGCATGCTATCAAATGCTGCCATGTGTATTTAAGACAAAAAAGCACCTGTCAGGAAAATGAACAAGGTACTGTACAATTTTTATGTTCCCATCCACTCAGCGAGCACTTCTTTCTTTGAGGATCTATTGTGTGCCCAGCCCTGAATGAGGTGTAGAGTTTCTCTTTTATCTCTTCCCAATCGTGAACCCAAATGACCATGAGTGTCCTTTTACATAGGTGCAAGTCTGCAAAACTGTGCTATGAACCACAGAAATGATTTTTTTGTATGCCAGCGTTTCCTTACTTTGGTGTAAGGGCATCAGATGGCTCCAATTATCTACACACAGGCTGGGAAATAAACAGGAAAAGTCATACTAATGAATTTATCTTTAAGATATATATATATATATATATATCCTTGAAAAGGACAAAAGATAATAAGTCTGCAAATAAGGAGAGGGGCTAACAAAGATACAAATTGGGCTGAGTTGTTTGAATTGGTGCTAATTAACTAATATCCAGAAGAACAGGTGGTGTATGCCAGGCTTTTGGGTCCATCAGTTTATTGCCCAACCAGTTCTTCTGGCAAAGCATTTGGCTGCACTTTCTGACACTGGCTTGCCAAGATATTCATTGTCACTGTCTTTTATTGAGTCACTGGAACTTTGTTCTCTCTGTTCCCAAAGCAACTGAAGTTTCTGTCTGGGGCTCAACTGTGTAACGGGACAAATCTCTCTCTCTCTCTCTCTCTCTCTCTCTCTCTCTCTCTCTCTCTCTCTCTC
>NC_022026.1:47590567-47593265 GCF_000317375.1 Microtus ochrogaster | reverse complement strand
CTCTCTCTCTCTCTCTCTCTCTCTCTCTCTCTCTCTCTCTCTCACACACACACACACACACACACACACACACACACACACACACACACACACTTTTGCAAACTTTCAAGCTGCTCCCCTTTGACCTCTAAACTGATTACAACTGGATTTCTTGCAAACCTGCTTGGGAGAGAGGGGGCTAATGAGACGGGGTGTTATAATCAGGTAATCCTCAAGGAAAAAACTTTTGAGGGTAGAAACCTATTTCTGGTAGTGTAGCCACATGTAGAAGTAAAGGAAAGGCTGCTGGGTCAGTCCTGGGCCATTGCTTCCAGCTGCATTCCTTACCTTACTTTGCCTCTCTTGCTCCCTGCAGCCTGCATCTCTTCCGTTCACTAGCTTCCACTTGGGACCAGCTGGTGGAAGGCGCTAAGAGGAGAACGGAGTGAAAGAGAGGAGGTAGAGTTTGGATCTCTTGTCCCTTCGCTCAGCCTACGGCCATGTTTCCTCCAGGGTTCCACTGCCCACCAGACTGGCTCACCACCACCCCATCCTTTGCAGAGTATCTCTGGCTGCCAGGCTACAGTAACACTGTTCCTTTCCTCTGTCCTTCCAGCTGATGAGTGGTAGCAGTTCCTTGTCATCACTAAACTATTTCCCCACAGCATTCTCTGTTTGGCTTCTCAGCTAATGCATCCTCTGTGGAAATAATTTTCTGAGTTTCTGTCTGTGAGAGATACCTTGGGTGTTTGCATTCTCTTAGATGCTCAATGCTATAGACACTTTGAGACAACCATGTGGATTTACAAGTAGCCTATATATTAATTTTGACTGTCGCATGACAATAAACATTTGATTTCGAGTCAGAAGATCTAGGCTCATATATTTCCCCTAATACTGCCAATATAACTTTTCTAAACGTCCATTTTCTCCGTTTTAAGATGGAATTACTGATGTCTATCAGATTGCTGAGAAATTTTGATGAATTTATGTATGTGAAAGTACCTACAAATTCACAAAATGCTGAATAATTCTCCGCAACTGCCACTGTCTACTCAGCCCCATTATTGTCATTAAGTTTTTGACTTCACGAATAACTTTTTAAATAAAATGATTCATTTTATAACTATGAAATGTTTGCTCTTCCTACCTATTTATCTCTAAAGGGCATTTTTACAACATATATTAAAGTGAATATTTCCCTTTCTTTTATGTAACATTTACCATGTAAATAGACAACCAGACTAAGATAGAGTTGCTAAATTCTGTTGGAACAAGCCTCAGGTAAACACAGAGTACCATGTAATAGATGGGGCAAAATGAAAATACCTGGAAGCGGCAGGGGTGAGGACCATTTACCTGGGCTACCAATATTTCCTGTAGGTGTTTATTTGTTTGTTTGTTTGTTTTCAAGAATATGGCGGACAATGAGGGCTGCTGAGAAGCCAAGGACAATGGCACTGGGTTTTGATCCTACTTCTTGTTCTGGCTTTGTGGGGGCCTAGCCAGTTTGGATGTTCACCTTCCTAGACCAGGATGGAGGGGGGAGGACTTCGGACTTTCCACAGGGCAGGGAACCCTGACTGCTCTTCAGACTCGAGAGGGAGGGGGAGAGGAGGGGGGAGTGGGGGAGGAGTGGGAGGCTGGGAGGAGGCGGAAATTTTTTTTTCTTTCTTAATAAAAAAAACAATAAAAAAATTATTCCTCGAAAAAAAAAAAAGAATCTTAAGTTCTACTTTCCTGACTCAACCAGTTGTGTAGAATTCTATCAGTTCTGAATAAGGAAACATGACCTAAGAACTAAGAATTGCCCTAAACTATCCAATTGCTCTTGAGCTGACTGACTTGAATTTCTTGGTCTATAACTCCAACAAAAAGTGGACATAATCTTTAGGACCCAAGATCCAGAGCCAAAAAAGGCAAGTGATTTCAAAGGCTGTGATGCTACTTCCTCAGTGGCATGCTCATGCAAAATGTCTGATTGTAAATTTTCCCACTAATACTGATACCTATATGAGGGGGAACTCTTTCATTTGACAAGCAAGGACCTGCTTCCAGGGAAATGGACTGCTTTGTGATTGCTAATACCGGTTGCTTTAGCTGGGGAAAAAACTTAGTAGACAGAATCTGTGTTCCCAGTAAGAAAGGCGGCACTCTAGACAAAAGGCAAGAACGCTGAAACCAGAGGCTAGGGGCGCCAAAGCTACGACCACACTTCACAGTGCTGTGAACAACTCTGTGCAGTTTTGATCAAACAAGAGAGGGGAGCTTTCCAGAGCAAGACTGGGGTAAGAAGGAAAAATGATCAGAGCTTCAGAAAGATAATTAAATTTTATCATTGCAGCATACACTTAAGGATCTGAGTTCAGATCCCCAGGACCCATGTAGAAATCTAGGTGTGAATGAATGTGTGTATCTGTAACCACAGTGCTGAGTGGGGCAGAAACAGGTAGATCCTAGAATCTCACTGGCTATCCAGCATAGCTAAAATGACAAGCTCTAAATTCTAAGTTCAGAGACAGACTTTGTCTCAATGAAATAATATGGAAGAAGATAAAAATAATATACCTGTCATATTTCTTTTCATGGGCACATACAGCACGTGTGTACTGGCACCTATACATTCATTCACCACACACACACACACACACACACACACACTCAGAGAGAGAGAGAAAGAGAGAGAGAGAGAGAGAGAGAGAGAGAGAGAGAGAGAGAG
>NC_022026.1:47587618-47590467 GCF_000317375.1 Microtus ochrogaster | reverse complement strand
AGAGAGAGAGAGAGAGAGAGAGAGAGAGAGAGAGAGAGAGAGAGAGAGAGAGAGAGAGAGAGAGAGAATTGGGAGGAGAATATACTTCTAGGATGGGCAAGCAGCAAACTGAGAAACAAAGATTTCAATACTTCCAACAGTGAAGCTGTACAAACAGGTTGTGTCAAATAGCTTGGAGTTTCGGGGTGCCTAGCACAGGCTTTTTCCTGCATGCTCTATTACATATAGTTCTACATACAATTTTTGTGTCATATCATTAGCATCTTAAGTGAACACTTCGGAGGTTTGCCTGGTGGTACTGGCCACCTTCAGATACTCTGGAGTGCCTCTGCACCTACAGCAACCTTAGTCTTATGGCTGTGGTGGGTAAAGGACAAGGGGAGTTTCCAACCTTTCTCTCTGCCAGCTTGGTTTTCTTCACATGCTAATTTTGTAAGGTTTCCCAGGCTCTCCTGTCCTCATTCTCTGCCTCACTCTTTGAACTCGCTGTGACTCTTCCAGGGGTCGCATTCACCTCACTTTTCAGATGAGGACGCAGAGACTGCCATAAGCCACAAATGAGCAAACAATGCTCCGAATCTAAGGCACCTAACTCACCAGTGACGGTGCTTCTCTTCCACGCCCTGCCCTCCTGATTGGTGAGGTCTTTGAGACCATTGGGAAGCTCTTCCAATTTAGTATTTGTCTCCCATCCAAGTTAAGATACCCAATCAGTTCTTCAGAAACTGGAATGCCCCTAGCGAATTGCCTGAACATTTTGTTAAATGCAGTTTCTGCTGCTGTAGGTCCAGGGTGGACCCTGAAATTGCATTTCTAACAAACTTCCACGAGATCCTAATGTTCTGGTCTGAGGGCGTCCCTGGCTAATCGTTCCCTCACCTGAAATGTAGTGAGTTCACTAAGTATCTTCTGTGCTGGGAATGCAGTGGCAGACAGGGAACTTAACTTCTCCTTCCTGCAGTTTACAGCACAGTGGAAAGATAGAAGTAGGAAATGAAATGGTAGAAGCTCACATACATGCTGGGAAGGATGGGACAGAGTCAGGATGGGGTCCGGAATCTGATCAAAATCTGCTTCCCCACAACACTGTCCTAGCACACCAATGAAACGGGGCACTTGTAATGGCAGGACTGAAGCAAGGTAGCGGCAATCCATTGAAATGGAATGGCCCACCAGCTGTGTACAAAATACAAGTAAGAGATAAAGTCCACTGCCTCTGCCCCAAAATACTCTAGGTGGAGACAGTAGAGATGGCTCAGTAGTTAAGAACAGAACCCTAGTTAGTTCCCAGCACTCACATCAGATGGCTAACAACCACTTCTGTCTCCAGGATTGAAAGCCCCTAGCTCCAAGGGCACCTGGACTTGTGTTCATATACTTTCACATACCACACACAGACACACACACACACATAATTGAAAATATATAAAAATAAATATTTAAAAGATACTGTGGGAGAGGAAGCTAGTGAAGCTATGGGCACATGAGAGTGGCTGCAAGTCAAAAGGAGTTGAGGGTGGCTAATGAATACCTCCGGAAGGGGTACCAACTCCCCTGCTCACCTTATTCCATGCTTAACGTTTTCCAGTAGTAACAAAATTCTTGGGGGATGGAGAGATGGCTCGGCCATCTAAGAGGATGTTCTACCACCTGTAACTCCAGCTCCAGGAGTTAACTCTCCGCTAGCCTCTGTGGAAACCTTCATTCGTGTACCCATACCCATACACAGACACCCAGAATATGAAAAAGAAAAAAACATCAAAAGTGAAAATGGATGGAACAGAATGCCTGCCTTCAGAGAACATACAAGGCATTTGGCTCGCTTTTAAATTAGAGACGCTTAACCTGGAATTTAGGTGATTTGAGAACTTGGAAGGAACTTCAAATTTTACATCTGCCTCCCTTAAACACAATGTTGCGCTTCCTTCCATTAGGAACCTTGGCAATGAACCACAGTCATGATTATCTGAGCCAGTTCCTCTGTCACCAACGTAACCACAGATATTTTCATCTTCTGCAAAAAGCTGTCAGAGGTTTGTGGAAATATCACAACCTTAACCCTGCAACTAGGTCTTATTGGGGATTAGCGGGTTATTTTGAAGCGTATACTTTTCACCCTGCCCCAAGTCATCTTTCCCCAACTGTAGGCCCTTCGCAAATGTATATGGCGTTGTGTACGTTTTCAACCCTTGAATGGGCAGAGGTTATATTTTACCAGGCTGCTGTCCCAGCAGGATCCAAAGCAGGGCAAGGTTAGGCATGCAAATTCTAGCTCCTAAACTCTCATCCGGGTATCAAGAGACATAGATTGATAGGCACAATTCTTTGATAGATTGATACACAGTTCTTTCACCTGGGCCCATGGCCCCATGCACTCCATGAGAGACAGGGGCTTTCCTGCCTGAAGTGACAGAATATCACCTGTTCCTTCCCACTTCACGAATCTTTTCAGTCCTCGGGCCCAAATGTCCTTCCTCTTGAAGTCTTCAGACTGGAGGAGGGCAGAAGAGGCAATCATTTGGAAGCATGCAGACTCTTGGAGCTAAGCCCTGACTCTAGTGTACGAGAGAAGTTGTGGAATGGGTTAAGATGTCGGGCAGTAGACCAAATGAAACGGAACATTCTGCTCTGCCTGTCCTTTCTGGATCATGTGGGCTTTATCTACGGGAATCTCTGCCTGTAGTGGAAAGCCTTGAAGGACAGTGGTGGGGTCTTGGGATGCTGACAGAAGACCTGGGACCGGGGCAGGTGGGGCGCTGGCAGGAGATAGGGGAGGAGTGATGGATATAAGCGGAACTTTTGCTGGCTTGGACATTTCTTCAAACAGGTTGCTAAGACAGCAGTTTCCA
>NC_022026.1:47570240-47587518 GCF_000317375.1 Microtus ochrogaster | reverse complement strand
CCGCCCAAGTTGGTAGGCAGCAGAAGCAAGCACAAGGTCAAGGTCAGAGCTGTAGATTTGCACATTATTGGGGGACTGAGAACTTCCAGTTTCCTGAAGCTCCCCAAACTGGTGGCTTGGGGTCTGACTGAGGCTTTTTTTGTGCCGAAGTGATTTTATAACCAGAATTTCTAGGCAAAACTCTGATGTCTACTGTCCAAAAGTTCCGAGGCCATGCTTTCTTGCAGGGTTCAAGAGACAGCCTTGTGGCTGAGGGACACCTGTTAACATGGCCTAAAGTGCCCAATTCACTTCCTCTTGTCTTTCAGTGAAGACTAAAATTACAGCTTCTGAGCGGGCCTCACCCTTCTGAGCCTGTAACTAAACACCATGTGACAGCCAAGATTGTTCCAGCCTGCAGCAGAGAAAGAAAGCCTGGGCAGGCAGCGTGTTGGGGAGGGAAGGGGACACTCAGGGACATGCCATTTCATGAGAAACTAGGGACTCAGAGATCGTGAGAACGAGAATGCAGTTCTCTGAGCATGGCATCAATCCAGTACCAAGGAACCAGGAGGTAGATCAGTCTAGCGAGAAAATAATAAACATGTGAAGAAAAAATTGCCCCGGAGGGCTGGAGCCCTAAATTAGAATCCTTCCTCCCAAGGCACGGAGGCAGAATTATAAAGAATGGAAGGGGGAAAAACTCAACTTGGTAATTCCTGAGTTGGCTCCTCCTATAATGACTAAGCATTCATACTGGAGGAAGGCCCAGGTCTTTAGGCTGGTTCAATCACTTCTCAGCTCTGTGACTCTGACAATTCTCTTCACCTCTCTGAGCCTCAGTATGTACAAAGTAATAAATGGAGAGTTCAGGGCTGAGTCTACCTAGGCTTTTGGGAAGCTGGCACATCTGGTTCACGTGATGCTGAGGATCAAGCCCAGGACGTCATGTATGCTCGCCAAGCACTCTACACACTGAGCTATTTGCCAGGCCTGGGCTTCATTTTACAGATAAGAAAACTGAAACACAAAAATCACTGAACTTTCACAGGGCTATTCAGGAGGCTGCAGTGCTAGAATTCCCATTCAGCCCATCTGATCCCATTGCTTTTTCTCCAGAACACTCACTTTCTATTCTTTAGATAGCAAGACATAGGCTGGATGGCTTTGGAACTTGAAGTTGGCAAGATGCTGGATCAAAAGTCTCCTTTGAGTCAAATCGGGGCTTGCCTTCTTGGGCTCCTACCACTGCAAGGACAAGAACACACTCTAAAGAGGTCACTGACCCATACAGAGCAGACTAGATGTAACTCCAAAGATGGGAACCAAGTCTGGCCTATATTGGCTGGCATGAACATCTAAGGCTTAAAGCATAGATTGCACTGGCCTGCAAAACTCAAAGCATAATAGTGGACGCATCCCACTGAATTTGGGAGTATTTGTTACAAAGCAATGCCTAACTGGTGGCTATTTGCTGTCAAGAAGCTGTAGTTTTCATGCTCCAGTGATTGATGTTTAATTTTAAAATATTCTTCATTGTGCTTTCAGACAAATGTCATTATTAAACAAAGAAGACGGTTGTCACTCTGTGCCCTTTTAAGCACGTGTTCATCTATTCCACAGCCTTCACTTTCTGAGCACCCACTAGATGCAATCTGCACACGGGGTACTAGGAACAACATGTTTTTCCAAAGCATCTGTGTTTAATTCCTGTAGTGAACTCATTCTGCTGCCCAGTGAGCTGATTCTTAAAAGGTTGAGTCATGCCCTGTGATGCATTAATCCTGGCCAGGGAAGGAAGGCTTGCGTGCCATGATCACCACCAGAATCCATCAAAGTCTTTAGGTAGGCATGTGTCTGTGCAGCAGGAACATTGTAAGTGTCCAGGATCCTTTCAGGCCCACAGAAGCCTCTGTATTGCTACTGTGTTCGGAATCCAAAATGCTGCCATTTTATTCCTGGCTACAACTCAATGCTCACTAGAACTGAGAAGGTAGGTATTCTCTCCTGGCGAAAGCGGTACTGCTCTTTAGCAGAGGCCTCCTTTTCTGGGGCCCTGGAAAACTGAAAAGCAGTCCATCTGGAAACCTCTTTGGTACTTGAAGCTGTTTAGAACTTATCAGGAATGGGGATCAATGGCCAAGCTACTATTTCATCTATTTTATCATCTCTTCTATGTGGGTCACGTAAGAGTCTATTATCTAACCTTGACCAGCCAGCAAAACTCCAGGGCAGCATATTTTAGCATGGGTGAGCATCTAGGAAGCTGTTTTACTTCCACTGCCTTCTCCGACCTCAACCTCAGCTCTAAAGACAATGAAAGGATTTAATCTGAAGATTATTTCATTTAGTCACCACTGTAAGCTCTGAAATAATGGATCTCAAATAGAGAATTTGCTCAATTCCCTAGAAGGCATTTCTTTTCTTTTTATACACACAGTGGTGACATAAAAACACTGGCAAGGGTTTATTTCTTCTTAGAGTTCAGCTGATTTCTGAAAGTGTGAAATGTGTGGTCCCCTAAAGTTTGAATGAAAGCGCATAGGGTTAGCTGCTATTCAGTGACCTGGGTCTCTATGGATCTACCACTACAGAGCTGTCTCAAACTTTGAGTGGTTCCTAAATCTCAACTTTTACTTTTGGCTGTGCTTCTTATTCAGTAGCTACTGCTGTATGTGGCATGGGATATTATCACAGTTACAGCTAAAGCGTGGTCAGGAAATGGGGAGAGCATCTCATACCACTGATGTACCTACTGTTGTGGACCACTGTCTACCAAACACAACAGCCATTACCATCTTCATCCTAAGAACTGCCATCACCAACAAGAAACCCTTAAGATGAGGCCTATGGTCATTTCCTTATAGAAGGGAGGGCGCAACATCCATGGTTTCGCCACTCCCTCCCGTGTCTCCTTCCAGCTGTGTGTAATTCTATCCAGCTACCCATGGTTTCAGGGGGAGCTAGAGTAGTAAGCAAGGATGGGAGTTTATCTAAACGGGGTCCATCTAGGTAACTATGGGGAGCTTGTCATCTATGCTGGGGTAAAAGGTTTGTTTGGTGTGCCTGTTTGGAAGTCACTCTAACTCCTGTTACTGTAAAGTAACCCCAATAACTGCATTGATTTGTCAAGCTAGACTTAGGTGGAATTGTCACGTTGGTCTGTTGGTGGTACCTGACTGGGACACGTAGACAGTTGTTTAGGTCTTCCCAGGAAAGTTCATACAGTACACTCCAATCAGCATCTCCTTCTCCTCCCCCTCCTTCCTTTTAATTTCTATTTGATTTGTTATCATTATTATTAGTGTGTGTGTGTTATGCATGATGCATATGTGTTGTATGGGTAGAGATTAGAAGACAACTTTATGGAGTTCGGTCTCTCCTTCCACAGTGGGCTCCTCGGGATTCAAGCACAGATCCTAAAGCTTTTATGGTAAGCACTTTTCTCCACTAAGCCATCTGGCCAATCCTCCTCACCTCTTCCTCCCGCTCACTCTTTATGACATTATTAGCTTCTGTCTTAATAGTGTCCAATACTTTGACATCTTGAAATCCTGTATGCCTTTCCCAGGGCTAGCTAATTCCTAGAGATAGCAAACTGGTCCAGCAGCATGCCTTCCATAAGCTCTGAACCAGTCCAGAATCCATACTGCAAGCACCTTCTTTATGGAGCTTTTACATTCCAGCCTACTCTCACCTCCACAGCCCTTACCACCAGGAGCCAGATACTAAACTGAGGACATCACTGCGCGATGCCCCAGATCAGGCAGAAACTATACATTAGCCAGTCTACTCCACCAGGAAAGCACAGTCGAAGTTCTTCTCCCCAATGTCCCCCTTTGCTTTTTCTTTTTCTTTTTTTTTTTTTTTTTTGGATTTTCGAGACAGGGTTTCACCGTAGGTTTTTGGTTCCAGTCCTGGAATTAGCTCTTGTAGACCAGGCTGGCCTCGAACTCCCAGAGATCCGCCTGTCTCTGCCTCCCGAGTGCTGGGATTAAAGGCGTGCGCCACCACCGCCCGGCTTGTCCCCTTTTCTTTTCTTCATCCTGGTGCTTCTCCATGACACTCCCTCAGAGTTTGTCTTAGGATCTGTGAACAACAAACTATCTTTTCAATGAAACCATCTCTTAATCTGTTGGCCCCACCAGATCTGAACTTTAAGGCAACTTATATCTATATTTTACAACAGCATTAGTACCCAAAAGTGAGACAGTCAACAAGTAAGCCAAAGCTGGATTACCAAGCAATCTAGTTCCAACTGTGAGGTGCTTGTTCAAATTCTTTCCTTTCGAGGAGGTGAGACAGGGCATGAGTGAGGGGCGAATGAACATGTGTAAGGGCGAATGTGTAACAACTGTCAATTGAAATAAAATTGCCAAATTGAAGTACTGCTTACAGATTTCCTGATGTCAAATGCCCTACCACAGATGTTTTCCCTCTATAAAGAAGAGAAGAAATGTATATGTGTCAGAGCCTGTGCGCGTTGGCTCTGACACACCAAATGAATAGGAGTTCCTACCATCTGCAAAGAGAATCAGGGGAATTCCCAAAACGTGGCCCTGGAAGGTCCATGTTTTCCTTGTTGTTGTTTTGGGTTTTTTTTTTTTTTGAAGCAGGGCCTCTCTTATCCCAGGATGGCCTCAAATTCATTATGAATCTGAAGGTGACCTTGAATTACTGATCTTCCTGCCTTGGCTTCCTGAGTATTGGTGTTAGTGGTGTACATTACCATATCTAGCTCAAGAGCTTAGGGTTTTGAAGCTATTTAATACTCTTCTAAGCCAGGCGTTTGGAAGAAAATGGAAGTTTCCTTTGGCTTTGAAAAACAATTGGGGGGGGGGGTCCAGGCACACCATCATTGCTATGGTTCATAAAAGTCTCTGAGCATCCTTCAAGCCAGCATCCTTTAAGAGAAAATGCAGTTGAGGACTATGCAGTGGGAAAGAGAAGCCACTCTCTTGTGTCACATTGCTCTGTCTTAGATCCAGAACTCCACTGCTATGATGTTGGATTAATTAAATCCAAACCCTTGACTGCTCATCTAAAAAGCTGGGAATGATGATTCTATATCCATGGACTGTGGGAAAGGCTAGGAATGATGGATGTGTGTGACTCATACCTATAATTCCAGAACTTGGAAGGCTGAGTCAAGAAGTCAGACTGAGACATACAACAGAAACTTGTCTCAAAAAAACTAAATAAACAATAAATAAACAAATAAGCAATAAAGACTAAGGAGTTTGCTAAATGATTAGGTATAGTTAAGACAGTATTGGGGAGTAGTGGTGACTTCTGAGACTGAAAAAGTTCAATCTATAGTATCAGCCTAAGGATATTGAATCTGAAGAGATGAAAGAAATGACTGATTTGACAATTAGGAACCAAAGGATGCTGTCAGCTGAATTATTATGATAATAGCATCGATTGCACAGACAACCCTTCTAGTTGCTTGTCATCACCTCTGCTTCTCAAAGAATGTATAAATCAGGGTCATCTCAGCCATATTCTAAGCTTCCTGGCAGTGAATGCTGCAGAGACTTGTTCTTACATGTGATACTAGGCTTTCCACATCTGTCTTTAGCAGAAAAAAAAGACACCCTCCTTTTCCTTTGTATGCTTTTCAAGCAAACCAAGAGCCTTCATCACAAGGCTCAACCTTTGCATTTCCCAGGCTGAAGTACAAGCAGAGTCATTGAGGTCCCCAAATTCCAAATAAGCTTTACTGGGAACTCTTCTACAGTGCCACACAGCACTTTTGCCTCCCACAGAGGGCCTTCCATTTCTGTCCATAAGCACTACTGACTGGTGGCATCTATTTTTGCTTGACACAATCACACACTCGGTGCCAGCAGTATGCTAGTAGATGTTTTGCAACTGATATAACATTGAGGAAAACAGGCCTTAAACATGTGTGCTTGCTGATTTCTTTGGTGAAAACACTCCATCAAGAGTTGTTTCCCATAACCTACAAATGGACCATCAATGATTGGAAGACATGCTCACAACCAACTCTTGTAAATGAGATACTCAGTAAAACACGGCCCTGAACCCAGCACCAAAACACACTATGCAAAGATCTCTTCTGTCAATAGCCTTCAAAATACCGAAACATTTCTAGGCATCCGGGATGAGTAATATGATACTAAGGGTATTTGGGAGCCAGCTGAGGAGCAAGAGCTTGGGAGCTGAGCTTCCTGTTGTTTAAGCCAGCAACTAGAAGAGCAGATGCAGAAATGAAGCTAGAAAAGATCAGTCAGCAGAGTCACTAAAGCTGCATGCACCATGAAGACTACATATCTCTATAGCACTCCATTCCTGAAAAAAAAACATTACTACAAAGCTTTAGCCCTCCCAAAAACAGGCCAGCCAATCACATTCACGTATCTCAATACCTTTGAGATGAGCATCAGCTTAGGGAATGCATTTTTTTTCACTTTCCTTCGTTCATCTCATTTTTTCTGATTTCTTTGTTTTTAATTCATTTTATTATTATCCATTAGATGGCTGATTGTTTTCTTTTTATTTACTTTTTATTGTTTTTATTGAGCTGCATTTTTCCCCTCCCCTCCCTTCCTCTCCCCTCCTCTTCTACCCTCTCCTATGGTCCCCATGCTCCCAATTTACTCAGGAGATCTTGTCTTTTTCTACTTCCCATGTAGATTAGATCCATGTATGTCTCTTAGGGTCCTCTTTGTTGTCTAGGTTCTCTGGGAATGTGAACTGCAGGCTGGTTTTTCTTTGCTTTATGTCTAAAAGCCACTTATGGATGAGTGTGCATTATATTTGTCTTTCTGGATCTGGGTTCCCTCAATCAATATGATGTTTTCTAGATCCATCTATTTGCCCACAAATTTCAAGAAGTCATTTTTCTGCTGTGTAGTACTCCATTGTGTAAACATACCACATCTTCTTTATCCATTCTTTGGTCAAGAGGCATTTATGTTGTTTCCAGGTTCTGGCTATGACAAACAAATTGCTATGAACATAGTTGAGCACATGTCTTTGTGGTATGATTGAGCATCCTTTGGGTATAAACCCAAAAATGGTATTGCTGAATGGGCTGCGATTGAAATCAGAGAAACATCACCCTTCACAATAGCCACAAATAATATAAAATATCTTGGAGTAACTCTAACCAAACAAGTGGAAGACTTGTATGACAAGAACTTTAAATCTTCGAAGAAATAAATTGAAGAAGACACCAGAAAACGGAAAGATCTCCCATGTTCTTTGGTAGGTAGAATTAACATAGTAAAAAGCAATCCACAATCAATGCAATGCCCATAAAACCCCAGCAAAATTCTTCACAAACCTTGAAAGAACAATACTCACCTTCATATGGAAAAGCAAAAAACCCAGGATAGCCAAAACATATCCTGTACAATAAAGGAACTTCTAGAGGCATCACAATCCCTGACTTCAAACTCTGCTACAGAGCTACAGTACTGAAAACAGCTTGGTATTGGCATAAAAATAGATAGGAGGACCAATGAAACCTAATCAAAGACCTGGATATTAATCTACACACCTATGAACATCTGATTTTTGACAAAGAAGCAAAATACATAAAATGGAAAAAAGAAAGTATATTTAACAAATAGTGCTGGCATAACTGAATATCAACATGCAGAAGAATGAAAATAGATCCATATCTGTCACCATGCCCAAAACGCAAGTCCAAATGGATCAAAAGCCTCAACATAAAACCAACAACATGGAACCTCATAGAAGAAAAAGTGGGAAGTACACTTGAATGCCTTGGCACAGGAGACCACTTCCTAAATATAACTCCAGTAGCACAGACACTGAGAGAAATAATTAATAAATGGGACTTCCTGAAACTGAGAAACGTATGTAAAGCAAAGGACATGGCCAAGAAGACAAAACAGCAGCCTACAGGGTGGGAAAAGATCGTCACCAACCCCACATTGGACAGAGGGCTGATCTCCAAAAATTTACAAAGAACTCAAGGAAGTTGTCATCAAAATAAAAAAAATAACCCAATAAAAAAATGGGGTTCAGACCTAAACAGAGAACCCTCAACAGAGGAATCTAATATGGCTGAAAGACACTTAAGGAAATGTTCAACATCCTTAGTCATCAGAGAAATGCAAATCAAAACAACCCTGAGATTCCATCTTACACCTGTAAGAATGGCCAAGATCAAAACCACTGATGACAACTTATACTGGAGAGGATATGGGGAAAAGGGAATACTCCTGCATTGCTGGTGGGAATGCAAGCTGGTACAGCCCCTTTGGATGTCAGTGTGGCGATTTCTCAGAAAATTAGGAAACAACCTTCCTCATTCACCGCTTTGATCATGTTGTTTGCTTCATCCTACTTCCACAATTTCCTGTCAGTTCTTTCAAAAACAGTTAATCAATAAATTAACAAACCCACATCAACTGAGTGAACAAAAGAAATCTCAAGACTTTTAACAGTCGTCATGACTAATAATAGCCCACCTGTCACATATCCGTCCTCCCAGAGTCAATCTCAGTGACTGATGCTCACCTTCAATGGAGGTCTTACTAGAGTCCTAGATTAGTAGACCATCAACAGTCTTTCCTGATTTTCTAGTGGCACACACCTTTTGTGTACCACAGGACAGATAGTCGGTATCTTTATAGGCAAAAACATAAATGATTTAGGAAAAATCATAGCCTCTTTCCTTCTAAGTGGGAACAAAAGTGAGAAAAGGCAGGGACAGGGAAAGAGAGAGAATTGAGAAGAATTCAAAGGAAGTAAAAGAAAGGGCTGTCTGAGGTGCTTGTGTATGCCTAAAGGATGCAAAGGGGCCAGATAGTTTCTTCTGTTTTTGAAAACTGCTGTTATAGGTTCAAAATTAGATCGCATGCTGAACAAATGGCCCAGCCGTTTAGAATACTTGCTATTCTTACAAAGGACCTGGGTTCAACTCCCAGCATCCACATGGTGGCTCACAACCATCCATTAACTCCAGTTCTAGGGGATCCAATGCCCTCTTCTGACTTTTGGGAGTACCAAGTATACAACTGGCACACATACATGTAGGCAAAACATTCATGTACATAAATAATCTAAAAAAATCATATCCACATTAATATTTTGAGACATATACAGTATATGTAATCATTTTGGATATATATATATATATATATATATATGTTATATTGTAACAATATGCCACACCGAATGATATGAAGTTTCAGTTACATTGAGTGCACAATGTGTTATATCTGCTACTAAAAGTAATTCTTCAAGGTGAACATTTTCATTCTCATTTTGTGGATGATGAAACAGAGTCTCCAATTCCAATGCCACAGAAACTTCAAAGCCACTGGGCCAAGATTCACCATCTGCTATGATGGTGTTGGTGATGTCCTAATCTTGATGTAGGTGGAAGTTACACAAAGAAATGAAGCCATATCTAGTTGCAATAATGTATGTATCTATGGAATGAGTTTTCAAAATTTGACCTTTTAAAATCTTTCATTTATCCATGCTGTGTTTACTCATGTTTCTTCAAAATAAGATAAAACAACTTCCAGTAGGAACAATCTACACATGTGTATGCACACACATGTGCACACACACATGCACACACTTAAATGTGAACACACATGTACACACACGAACATGTAAACAATATTCGCACCATGCACACAAGACCGAACAAGAGAGAAAATTCAAATACAATGCAAAGCATCTCAGAAGAAACATTTCCAACATTGGTTGTAAAAAAAGAAAAGTAATCTGGGCCTACGTGTTGGAAAAAAAGTTTATTACTTCCAAAGCCAAGAGAATACAGCATCTCTCCAAGTTTCCATGGTTGCAAGGCCAGAGTCAAGAAGGGAAGACGAAAGTCACGTCAGGAGCAGAAAAGTTTGTCTTTCCTTCCTCAAATGTCAGTGCCCACTGATCACTAAACCTCTCCCACACCTTATTAAAGCAAATGCCACAGACAGTTACAGACACCGCCTTACTCATCAAATGCACTCAGAGAGCTTTCTCAGGGAGAATGTTCTTTCAAATTAAATAGGCCATTGGCAGTACAGTGAGAAGATTATGATCCACTGTGTCCAAGAGGTCATTCATATCACCGGATAGGTGTTTGATGAGATGTTTTTATTCTCAGGCTGCACTAAAAATAAGAAGAAGGTAAACTTTAAACTTGAAGCTGCTTTGCTTGTGACGTGCTCCACTATCTGCAACTGTCACCCTTGGCCCCAAGGAAGTACAGAGCACTCGTGTGCTCAGGAGATCATAGGCTCTGCCTTGCAGACAACTCATTTTGTTCAATAGTATAATATACAAAATATAACTCACGCAAAATTATCCTTCGTTTTAAAGCAAAGACTTCAAAATAATCTTGTACTTGAAAAGTTGTGCCCCCAAACTATCAAAATATCCTTTTTCTTCCCTATGCCATCAGAAGCACTTCAGAGGAAAAACTGAGCTACACAGGAGTCTACAGAGGGAAAGCGGGATTGGCGCATACATACTCACTGGCACACATGCTGGTGTGGTCTGAAGTGGGCATGGCACATCTTCTTGGACACTTTTTCATTGTACATCATAGAAGAAGGTGACACGCAGATATCATAAAATAAGGATGCTAGAACTTCAATATGAGGTCATTTGTTAGGGTAGACTTTGCAAAACTTGCTGCACTCCTTTTTATCTCTGTATCCATACCTCTTCACGAAGTGACTTCCAGGTCCTCCTATCAAGGGGATGTTTCCCCTTCCCTCAGATCTGTGCTTGCTTTCCCATTCACTTCAGCCCAACAGAACACAGCAGAAGCAGTGCCACAGCCACGCCACCTAGAAGCCTTGGTCGATCTGGTCCCGCTCATACTTATTTATTTTTATTATGGAGTAAAGTGGAAAATTCTAAAAGATTATACTTCAACAAATCTGTAGGCTTTCGCTCGCCTCTGCCAGACCTTAGAATGTTCTCAACATTGTAAGATGAGCCAGGTCATTGTTTGCTAAAAGCCTTCCTCTCGTCTCATTAATAAAAGGCAAAAGCCTACGAGCTGCCCACAGAGTCCTGCATGAGCTGCACTGCTGCTTCTCCCTTGGGATTTCTCCGAGCTCAGCTCCTAGAGTTCGTACCCCAGCTGCTGGGTTCTGTTCACATCGGTCTCTGCTCTTTCTTAAACATGCTTGGCACATACTTCAGCCATGGGGCCTTTGTGTGAGCAGTGTTTCTTCTGATTAGAAATCTCGTTTGCAGATAGCTATATGAGCACAACCCCTTTCAGCTTTTGACACAGATATCTACTTCGCAATATGACTTTCCTTGATTGGTCATGTCAATAAGTATCCCTCAGCAAGCCTTATCCTCCATTTTTGTTCTGTTATGGCATCACCAGCCGACAATGTTTTGTTCATTGCTGCATCAGGACAATTCCAGGACCACTGAAGCAGACGGAAAACTATCTGTTCAACGACTAAATGAGTACAAGAAATTTTATTACCGTCGGAAACCCTATCAGGACTGGAGAGATGGCTCAATGGTTAAGAGTACCGGAGGACTGGACCTCAGTTCACAGCATCCACATGGGGTGCTGAACGCCCTTCTGATCTCCTTGGGCACCTTCAGGCATCTGTACACTCCCCAAAACACAAACATAATTTTCAAAAAACATAAACATATAAAAATAAATTATTTAAAAATAAGTGACCCTCTTGGTAACCCATGCATAGTCCCCAAACTTACTAAGTGAGTTCTAGTAGACTGCCATTGGCTGATGACCATGCCTCTGACCCTGAGAGCTACTTTTCCCTAACCAGGATTATGGAAGGTTAATGTGGCCCATGTATAAAGTCAGCAGAAAATGCCAGAAAGCTGCCATCCCTAGGAGCACAACCTACCAATGACTATTTGGAAGCTGTATCTAAACACCACAGTCCCCTGCCTCCAGCTGAGATTATCCTTCTGTAAGATTAAATTTAGGAACCTTCCTTAGCTTTCTGCCCCTCTTCCCTCTATCACATCCTCATTATCTACTAGCTGTTCTCGTATGGCCCTCTCCCTTAAACTATCATTTTATCAGGGTCTATTTTTTTGAGAACCAAATCCAAGACAGCTGTGAATCCTCACTGTTGTTTTCACTACACATTAACAAGCATTGTCTGAGCCCCTACTATTTGCCAAACCCACATGTTAAGTGAAACACAGGGTACCTAATTCCTGCCCTTGGACCAATAAATATAACAAAGGTGTATCCATGAAAGTTGTTCAATTACAAGCTTCATGATCATGATATGACTACACTCCGAGAGGAAAGAAGGATGGTGGGCTTAACAAGTTCATTGCAGCTTTCCTCTGTAGCCGCCCCTCCCCCAAGCTCCAGTGACATGTTTTTGGCTCGGCTGGGTTTTTTTTTAGACTGCTGATAAAAATACGCTGTATTCATCATGTGGCCAGACCCAACTAATCCAAGAATCCCGAGGCTCACAGCTCTGAAAACTACAATCCTTTCTTGATAATCCCTCTCTCTTTTTACTCCCTTTCTTGGTCTCTATTTTCCCCAACCCCCATTCCTCTAGAGAGCCATTCCCTCTGGCTGATAAATCAGAGCTCCAGATTCTCTTGTGGTGCTGTAACAAGCTGGCAACAGGCAAGACATGTAGTAGGGGAGGGCAATAGGAGCCCCTAAATCAGAAATAATGAGATTTTTCTCTCAGAGGCAGCATGAAATGAGAGGCAAAGAGTGAGGTGGTTGGAGATAGGAAAGGACTAAAGGGTGGGGGCAGGAAGGGAAATCAAGTAGCTTGGGGCAGCTTTAACCTTGTTTGCACTGATGTAGTTTTAGAGATGTGTGAGTGATGGAGCGTGTGCATCCGTACGTGAGCACGTACATGTGCAATAGGCACAGCTGTTAAATTGCAGATAACTGGCAGGAGAAGCAGAAGATGCTCTTGGGAATGTGGTCCTACCCAATGATCGTAGGTTATTGTGCATCTCTTATTAATCATTGTTTGCCAGCAGGCAGAGGAGATTCTTGGGCAGAGATAATACCAAAAGAAGACTGGTCAAAAGAACAAATAAAAGAACAGGAAATAAAAGAGCCAGCTAGATGGGCAGGAAGACACACGGAGAAGAAATATAATCAAGTTTTCAGAGACCAGATGGCTACAAAGCTCTGAAGCAGCTAGTTGCAGACCAGCCTTGAAGGAAATGGAGGCTGAGGTTTGCTCTCTTCTTTGGCTTGTTGTGTATGTGTACAAAAAGTCAGTGCATGAGGACAGCCTTGGTATATATCTATATAACACCTGATATACAGAGTAGCTAGTCTGGGATCAAGCTTCCCTTTCATTCTTTCTCCTTGGAAGTTAGAGAAAAATTGAATAGCTCTCTGACGATGACATGGAGGGATTGATTAATGACTGGGTCACATTGAGTCACCCCTTTTATTGTCCCTCCTTGCACTTCTACCACCACCACCTGCAATTCCCTTATTTTTTCTGTTTTAGAAATTTTGGCTCTTTCCAGGGTGTAAATTGAGAATCATGAGAAGATATAAACCATATTCCTCACTGGCGGGCTCAGATGGCTTCTGAGTTGCCTACATCTAGAGTGAAACCCTATGGAAGATTTTACATCTCTGGGGTCAGTTAGATGGTTATTGCAGCAAGATTTACATGGCAGGCTGTATAATAGTTTTGCTCCAAGACTAAAACATTCCATCTTTTAGGGAAGCCCTTTAAATAGGGAGGTAAACAATTCAAAATAGCTTCAGGAAGTCCCTGAAACTAAGCAGATTCAGTAGGCCACACCCTGCCCGAGTAAGCAATTAAAGCTGAGAAAAGCTGCAAAGAACACTCTGAGACCAGACCAGCTGCCTAGAAGAAGAAACCAGCTGAGCTGCCCTGAAAAGGTTTAGACTAACCAGGGCACCTGGAAAGGGCACACTCCAACTTGTGAGGCCACCTGCAGGTTGTGCAGTGTGCTCCAGGTTCCCAGATTTCTGAGCTGTCACCCTTGCTGGGGTGGGTTTTGGTACTGCAGCTGTCTTTGAGTCATTTCTGCTCCTGTAGATAACCCCACTAAAACTCACTGGTTCACCAAATTGGATTTTGGTGATGCCTGTACTTTAGTCTGTCATGAGGTTCCCATCTGGTCTAAGGAGACGTGCATCACCCCGGGAAAAGCTTGTCACACAACACATGGTAGATGCTATCGTGTGTCACCAATACCACTTTCCGTGCCATTCTATAGTGATGTACCCCCACCTCCAGCTGCTGGGATTGTTGACTTGTGAGGGCTCACAGCTGGTTCTGGCTCTGGGAATCGCCTTGTGTAGAAGGAAGCCATCTTACTCAAGGTTCTCCCTTCTATCTAGGGACAACCTAGACCCATAGACTAGTCGGGTGGAGGATACAAAAGCCAAGAGCATCTTGCCTTAATTTGGGACAGGTGTAAGGGGCCAACTCAATTCCAGAGCTGATGTCTCTGTTGAACCGCATGGTCCTTCAGCTCATCTGTATGTGCAGCCCTGCTTCTAACCTTGCAGCTGTAGGTCCTACATTCACTCTCCAAGTAATCTTCTTGAATGAAGATCTCTGTTTCAGACTGGATCCCTGAGGCTCAACCTAAGACGATTAGGTAAACAAGAAAGCAGACTGTCCGGAACTCATTTCCCAACTAAATACCTCATTGATCTAAGTCTTCAACAGCACGCAATCAAGTGAAACAGAAATAGAAAGTGATCCCTCCCTTTCTGGGCACTCAGAAACTTACATTACGCGCGTCAGCTGGTGACTGGGTTCTTAGACCAGCAGGGAAGAACAAGAAGAGCTTTTCATCCCTGTGAGACTATGGGGGGGGGTCTCACCATTATTCTTACATCCCAGTTCAGTTCACTCTCACTTGCAAAGTGAACCTTAGCTATCAAATGCAAAGCCAAATTATTCCTCTACAGAAATAAACTGCAAGCCATGTATGAATCTGAATTTTTCCAGGAGCCATGTTTTTTTTTTTTTAAAGGAAAAGGGGGAAACAGGTGAAATAAAATGATGTATTTAATTGACCTAAAATATCCTTTTCCTACCTCAACTTGATGTGCCATGCTTTGTTCGAGTTCTTGGGAGACCTGCCCCTTTCTGAAGGGAGATGGAGGAAGAGTAGATGAGGATGGGGGTAGACGGGAGTTAAGTGAGAGAATGGGAGGAGAAGAGGGAAGGGAAATTGTGGTCATTATTTAAATAAATGAAAAAGTCAATTAAATAAAATAAATTTTAAAATATGTGATCAGTGCACACAATTACTAATGAGATGTTTCACATTCTCTTTTTTTACTTTGTCTTTGAAATCACATGTGTTCTTACAGGATGAGTTCCTCTCAAACGTGGATAGGAAATTTCCAATAGAAATACTCCATCTGTACTCAGACTTTAAGAAACGGACAACTGAAAACAAAACAACACAAAACAAGAAAAAACCTAACACACATACGGATATTGTTCCAAGGATACTAAAATGCTTCTGCTAATCAAATCAAGTGCTACTTTTTTAATTTTAAATTAATTAAGATGGAGCAAAATTTTAAGTGCAAATCCTCAATCACAGCCACTGTATTTCTGTACTCCTAGTATTGTGACTAGACACTGCTCCATCGCACAGCACATCCTAGAGTTCTTGACAACTGGATATTATAGGTTGACAATAAACTGGTTATTCAGTTGAGGAAAAACAACCCATTTGTTCTTCCTATGGGAAGAAGCATCCTGACTCTCAATGATCTGACAAGCTCATATAAGTGAAAGAAAAAAAAAACCCTGCAGTATAAATGGGTCACAGCTCAAGAATACTCTGCTTATTTCTATAAGGGGTCTTTAGAAAGAATTCCATAATCCCACCACTTATTCTTTCCCGCCACTTAATAAGTTGGGTTCTCATTTTTCTTCTGGTATCTGTCGAGAGTTTACTGGCACACCCATGCTTCCTGGCTTGGCTCAACTGTCTTAATATTATGTGGTAAATAAATCATGTATATTTATGTTCAAACTCCTTCACTTTCCGCATATCATTGGAAAATGTGACTCTTCCTTATTCAAACTTGTACATGGTGTACCTAACTCAAGCTCGTGCTTAAAGGCATGGTTGCTGCTCCTCTGGCATCTTGGAAAAAGTAGGATAGAACCTTTTCCTTCTGCTGCCACTGTGGTTTGGAGTTTGAATTTCACTGCCTGAAAGGAACTGTGCCTTTGGTATCAGACGTGAAGACAAGCAACAGAGCTAACTGCCTTGCACTTGATGGCTACAGCACTCCAGTAAATCAGTGTCTTTTTGGTTCAAAGATCCAAACTAATTCCTGCTAGACTCTAAAGCATTCTGTCTGGGTCTATGATGATCTAGATGATGGAGCCAAATCTGTTTGAACACAGAATCTATAGAAAACACCTTCTATGCTCAGGGTTGGATGTCAGCACTTGAGGAAAACTCGTCATCTTTGACCTATCAAGGTATGTGAGAAACATCTCTGTCTTGTTCCTATTATTTATAATCAAAGGGAGATCAAGCTGAAAGGAATATGAACAGCTTGCCACAATGAACTTCAGTGTTGGAAACCTGAAACATTTTGGTTGGAGTGAAATTTTCATAATTAAGAGAACACACAGATCAGGTTTAAAATAGTCCTAAACCACTCATATAGGTACCCATCTCTGTTTCACTATCTTCTTCTTCCTCGCCAGCTCTTCTTCCCTTTACTTTCTCTTTAGGCCCAGCTTTTAACTTCCCCTAAGACCGAAGATGATCTTTCAACATGCCAAATTCTTGCTGTTTACTCTGATCATATTTCACATGCTAACTAAATGTCTTGATCTTAACATAAGTGGACATGGTGTCAGGAGACTCCCTAGGAAAGCAAGCATATCAGATTGCAAACCAGAGCCAGAATGAGACACAAGAATCACCAAACAGATTTATGTCCAGTTGTCTGCCATTTTATACAGCAGCATTCATCAGATAACACTTTGATGCGAAACCTCTCGGTGTTCTCTGAACTAATATTTCACCCTAGACGTTAAGTGCTTCAGCTAGATATTGAGCTCCCATCAATGCCCTCCCTGCCCCCAAACATACATACTCATCCCTAAGGTACACACACAGGGATTCTCCTTATTCATACTAGACTTATTTTATACTGTCCTAGATATACACCTATGATATTTACCCCTCAGCAACGAACCTTCTAGCAGCTTGCTTCTAGTTCCAGTAATTTCCTAATTAGTGAGATGGGTTTTCTGACTTGAGTGTGTGTGTGTGTGTGTGTGTGTGTGTGTGTGTGTGTGTGTGTGTG
>NC_022026.1:47527730-47570059 GCF_000317375.1 Microtus ochrogaster | reverse complement strand
GAGAGAGAGAGAGAGAGAGAGAGAGAGAGAGAGAGAGAGCAAGTGTGTGTAAGAGAGAAAGTGCATGAGAGAGAAGAGAATGAGAAAGTGTGTATGTGTGTGTGTGTTTCTGAGTACCAAACCCAGTCTCTTATACATGGTAAGCAAGCAAGCACTCAACCACTGAACCATGCTCTTGGCCGCACAAAATGTTAACACAAGTTTTACTAAGAATTCAGAAAAAGAGCCACAAAATGAGATCTGAATGTCTTCATTCTAGTATAGCTTTCATTTCCCCCATGGCTTTAATTATAGCAGAAAAATAATATAAGTGAAATTAAGAACACAAGATGACATTTGTTATGAGGGGATTAACAACTGGTACTGTAATGGCAATCATACTCAAAAGGTAGAAATCAACCTTTAGCAGTTGAAATATTATTTTAAAATAGTTTTATTTAAAATTTTTGCATTGCAAAAATCCTTATTTTTAAGACGTAAGGGTGTCCATGTTCTATGTTTTCGTTCAATATAGTATTCAAAGTCTTAGATAGAACATGAAAGAAATAAAGGGGATACAAACGTGAAAGGAAGTAAAAATATCCTAATTTGCTTATGACGTGATTCTATACTTAAAAGACCCCCAAGGACTACACCAGAATGTTCTTAGAACTAGCAAACACTTTAAGATAATTATCAGGATACAAACTTATAATATAAAAAAAATCAATAGCTTTTCTGCTTACCAATAATAAAATTGTTTTAAAAAATGTAATTGACAGGGCAAGGGATACAGTTCCTAGAAATCTCAAAACAAAAAAAGAAAGAAAGAGAAAAAGCCCTTGTAATAAATCTAAATGAGTGAAAGACTCTCTAAAGAAGGAAGCTGAAGAAGATGCTAGAAGTTAGAAAGATCTCCCATTCTCCTGGATTGGAAGAATGAATATGGCAGAAATGGCTATACTCTAAAAAACACTACAGATTCAATAAAACCCCACCAAAATCCTAGTAACACTCTTTACAGTGCTAGAAAAAAATTCCAAAATTCCTATGGAAGCATGAGTGGCCTCAAATAGTCAAAATAATTCTAAGAAGAAAGCAATGGAGTCAATCAGAACATTTGATCCCAAATTATACTATAGAGCCATAGTAACAAAAGCAGCAGACAACTAGCACAATAATAGATGCAGAGACCAGCAGAATAGAAGAGAGAACTCAAAAATAAGCCCACACATCTATAGCCACCTTCTGACGTCATTAAAGTTTCAGAAACAAACATTGGAAAAAATAAGTCTCTTTGGCATATCCCTCATTCTGCACAAAATTGATTTAAAACAGATCAAAGACAATGCCACCAAGAAATGAATGGATAAAGGAAAACATAATACATATACACGATGGAATTTTATTCAGCCACAAAGAAAAATTAAATTATGACTTTTGTAGGAAAATGGATGAAACTAGAGATCATGTCAAGAGAAATAACCCAGCCCTGGAATGACAAATGTGTAATGTTTTGTCTCATATGCAGACTCTAGATTACATAAGACAAGAATGTGGAGGAGGGACCATGAGAGGGGGAAACAAGTGAAGGTAAGGGAACAGTGACAAGAAAGAGAAAGAGGAACTATTTAGGGGAAGGAAAGGGACCAGCAAGAGGTAGGTAGCGGATAGATGAAGAGGGTAATGGGAGAGGTAAAGAAGAACAAAGTACATTGATGAGAATGCATGATTATGAAAATATTGCTTTCACAATGAAGTCCATTGATTTGTATGCTACCTAAGGATAATTCTCATTAAAAAAAAACTCTTTTGTTCCTTTTCTAGCCTATTGGCACATTCAAAATAGGAAAGATTGAGCTGGGGTATACCTCAGTAGCAGGGCACTTGACAAGCACGCCTGTGGCCCTGGGTTCAATTCCAAGTACCACAAAAAAGAGCCAAAATAAATGAGAAGGCTTGAAGAGTGGTCCAATCCACAGGCAACCCCACTCCCAGACATGGAGGCTCTAAGGGCTAACCCCATTGGCTGGCCTCATCAGAGCTGTGGTCGGCTACGGTCTTTGTACACAGTCTCCAATGCGTAGATAGAATTGACATATGCAAACCAAAGTAAATAAACAGAGCTGAACAAGAAGAAAGGCAGGAAATGAAAATGCTCAACCAAACCATAACCCAACCAAAAAGCCTAATGAAAAGATAAACCTCTGGCAGAAGAGAGAGAGAGAGAGAGAGAGAGAGAGAGAGAGAGAGAGAGAGAGAATGAAAACTAAACCATACTGAAAAAGTAAAGAGATACAGTGTCTCAGAGTTTCATCCATACAAATTGGGTTCCAGCAATCCTCCTTTGGTATTTACTTCCTGAATTTTAAGAACTATTTTCATTACTAAACACTAACTGATTGTTCGGGGATGTACGATGATCCAACCCTAAACCTAGACCACCTGAAACTGTCCTCTCGGAAGAAACAAGCCCAGCAATTAATGCATCACAAACCATGCAACCAGAGGCCTTGGAGTCAAGAGCATCAGGTCAGGACCAGAAACATGATGGAGACACTGTTTCAGATTAAAAGGTCAAAGACGTTCTCTTTAGTTAATTGACTTTGAGCAGAGCGCTTACAGAGGTGAGAAAGTAAACCGTGAGAGTGAGAGCAGGGAAGTCCAGCCAGAGTGAAGAAGCAGCAGCTATTATATAGTCAAGACAAGCCATAGAAGAAAGAGTATGCCAGAAAGTGCAAAGATCCTGTGGCATACTGAGGAGGTCAGTGGTACCTGAACACCTAAAAAGGAAGGGATCTGATAAAAAAAAAATTGGCAAAATGAGAGTTTATTTCACAAGTTTTTCTCTTTCTTTCTTCCTTTCTTTCTTTCTTTCTTTCTTTCTTTCTTTCTTTCTTTCTTTCTTTCTTTCTTGCCTTCCTTCCTTCCTCCTCCTCTCCTCTCTCTTTTTCCCTCTCTCTTTCCTTCTTCCCCCTTATTTTGAGATAGGGTCTCATTTATCCAGGGATGATCTCAAACTCTCTATGTATGTGAAAATGACCTCAAGCTCCCGATCCTCCTGTTTCTGCCCTTTGAGTGTTGGATTACAAGTATGCACTACCCTGCCCGGTTCATGCAGTGTCGGGGAATTGAACCCAGAGCCTTGCGAGAAATAGTCATAGTCATACCCTCTACCAACAGAGTCTCAACCCCAGTGCCTATCTCACAGGTTGCTAGCAGCAATCACATAAGATTGAGCATGTGGAACAGGAACTGCCAAATTCTGTCTGAAATGAAAGTATCAGAGAGGCTGTCTCTACATTACATTTTGGCTTTAGCAGAGAAGCAAAAACTCGGGCCCCCAAAGGTAAGCCACTGCTATCACAGTGGTTTATTTGAGCCTTGGAAATGTGCAAACGATTGTGAAATGGGCGGTATGTGGAATCCGGTTGTTCTGGCTTGGATAATTAAGGAGGAAACGGTGAATGGGAAGCCCTGAGGCAGACTTCTCAGATTCTGCTCTGCATCTTTAGCTGTGTGTCCTAAGGGATGTCACTTAACTGCATTGCTTCTCAGTTTCCTCAGCTGGAGCACAGGGATAAGACTATGGCTACGTCAGGAGCTAATGTGAGGACTGAGTGACATAGCACTCATAAAATGCCACTTCCATCTCTGCTCATCAGCCCGCCCAAGCACTGCAGTCTGGGCCTGCTCTACCTTCTCTCAAGAAACTTCAGATCATTTGTTTGCAAATTCTTTTCAAAAACCCACAGAACTCATTCTTAATACGGACTCTTGGGTGTGATTCCAGCATTGCTGAGAGACCGGCTGAAAGGGGTGGTTCTCTGGTTGAAAGAAGAGATTCCACACAAACTCTTCCCTCACTTCAATGAAGATGCCAGGATGCCTAGAATATGGTCAGACAGGATTGGAAAAACATCTGCCAGATATGCATTCTGTGACACCTTCTCCACGCTTAAAACCCCAAATACTATCTTCACCCAGCCCCTCTGAAGTGATCCAAGATATTCTCTCTGAGAGTTATGTACATATATCCCCAAGAGAAGTGGAAACTACATATACTTCTACAAAAATCTAGCACAAGAAAGTCCACAGAAGACTGGAGATGTAGCTCATCTGGTCCAGTGCTTGCCTAGCAAACTAAAGCTCACAGAAACACTATTAATATTATAGCAGTTCCAAACCAGAATATTTCCAAATACCCAAGGACAGCAGACATTGTGGCCTAGTGACACAATGAATCACAAAGAAGTGATGGGGTGGATGGCCTATTCTTATGCATGACATCAATAATGACTCTCACAAACAGAATTTTGGACAAAAGCATCCAGACACAAAAGGGCACTTGTTACAAGGCCATGAAATGTGTTCAAAATCAAGAAAATGAATCCAGAGGCTTAAAAGTTAGGAGAATGGACTTTTTGATACTCTGAAGGTCAACAGAAATAGAAAGGCTCCAGAGAAGCTTGCTGGTAATGTGCCATTATATATTTTGTCCTGAGCTTGTCAAAACTCACCAAGTTGTCCTATTCATTTTGCTGCATTTTTTACACGGATGTGAAGCATGCATGCATTTCTGGTTGTGAGCCTAGTCTTTAGTGGCTGAGCCACTAGGCTTGTATTTTTAAAGTGCACTGTAAAAGAATTCTTGGTGAGGCAGGGCTATGACAGTGACAGGGTCTCTGAGTGGCAATCCTTGGTTTGAGAGGCTTCTGTAAGCAGGTGCCACACAGTGAGGATACTGCTCTCTTCCAACTCATTTTAGGGACCAGCTGAGACTGGGTCGAAAGAAAAACCCCTTCTTCCTGAGTGAACTCTCTTCTTTCAGGTCACTCCATCTTTGGCTGAACCTGAAGCTGCAAGATCAAGACTTAAAAGCAACTGTTACCGATAGCAAGGGGATTTTTATTTCGGATCATATGGTGAGCTCATACTTTTTCTTTTTGAAAACAACATTAGAAAGCAGCCTTTTGGAGAGAACAGGCTGTGAGTGTGGCAGACAAGAAAAGTGTAAGTCCATATTGTGCCTACAGAGCCCATGCCTTTGATTCCTTCCTTTCTCTACTACAGGAGATCACTGCGTAGGCTTCACAGCATTCCTAACGGAAGCAGAAATAGCCGATTTCCAAATCTCCAGGGTGACAGCGGGTGTGAGAGCAATCTAAATCAACACAGTGATGTATTAATCTGTTCAGATCCACAAACTGGTTCTTTTCCACAAAGAGTCTGTAAGTGTATTGTACAGGCTTCGAATTGACTAGATTTTTAAATAGCACATTAATCAAGTCACAACTTTGGCTTCTACCAATTATATAATATTCTTCTTTTCAATGTTTACCCCAGTTCCACCTATATACCACAAATCTGATTATCTGATCCTTTTTGATTAAGAAAAAAAATCCCCATTTGACTTTTTGTTCCCTTTTTTTTTCTTCCTAGGCTACTCTATTATTGGGCTACAGGCAGATTAAAAACATAGTGAAATGGTAATTAATTTACTTTTAAAAACGTATACCTAGGGAAATATCTTTAAGTGAGAAAATTTAGGTTCTAAAACATGTTCAATTATAACTGATGAGATTATAATTTGGAAGAATAGAAAAATAAACTACTATTAACAATCCAATTCTGAGCACTACAAAGGCTGATGACACCCATCCATGGCCCCCTATCCACAATAAAAAGTCCTAAGATAATAAGGAACACAGCAAACCTGAAACCATATGAAGTTCAGTCATTTAGCTTAAAAGAATTACCAAGAGAAAAGGTTCCTAGATTTGGGAAGAAGGGGCAGCAGTTTGGAGAAGCTAGATGCATCTCTTACACACAGTAAGCAAAAACTGCATACCCTGTCTTCTTTTATGATTGAAAGGAAAAAGAAGGCCATTTTAGTGCAGTCCTCTTCATGACGTGGGAACACCAAGGTAACGTGGAAGACAGGACAAATTAGAAAAACAAATAGTAAGCAGAAAGCATTCCCAAGGAGGAGCCCAGCTGAAGATCCAGGACCATTGCTCTTGCTGCATCTGAGGACAAGGAACCTGAAGCCCTCAAAGGGCCTTCTAAGTGCTAACATTTTGAGAATTGTTGAATGATGCTACAATTGACAGAAAGATCCATCTCTCCGTGGGGATTCACTGGCTACAGTACATTAATGGGAGCTCCACAGGGACATCTGGATCATATGCTTGAGCACAGATTTGATTTTCAATAGACACCCATGAAAGGAATCTGGGGGAAATGGCATACATATTTTGTTATCCATAAGATCAAACACACGAAATAGGCTCCTGTCGCCTCTAAAGGTAGAGCCAATGACATAAAAGTTAGATATGTGTGTCGGCCAGGGCAGGAAGGTGTATGTTTCTGTACTGTAGCAAGATCTCACTTTGAAGCTGGGAGTGGTGGCCTATGCCTTTAATTCCAGCACTGGAGTTGGGAGACAGAGGCAGGGAGATCTCTGAGTTAGAGGCCAGCCTGGTCTACATAGTGAATTCCAGGCTAACCAGAGCAATAGTGTGAGACCCTGTCTCAAAATATAAAATAAAACAAAACCAAAAATTCAAACAAGCACATAAAAATCTTGAGGTAATAACAAAGAAAGAGAGGTTACGGATCTAACAGTAGGTTATGGATCTCCTGGCAATGCCTGCTGCTCCATGAAGCAACTGGGCTCGTCAACCCTCCAGCAAAGAACTTTCTGTCCCTCCTTTCCATTTCTTTGTTGACAACATTAGAGTAAGATTATTTTCAGACTGTCTCTTTCCACTAAGAGGTACTTGACTGCCCCAACTCTGGCCAACCCCTTCTACTCAAGCCCTGGCTAATACACATAAATCTAGTTTTTCCATCAACTGATCAGATACTAATGCAGTTTCATTATTCAAAGCTTACTTGTAGATCAGTGCTACCTTGTACCATCCTCTCGTCTTTACTTCATGCACCAAAATCTTTTCTAACACCCTCGTATGGAGACATTCCTTAAAACACCTGAGAACAACAAATTGGATTTTTCCAGACTTCCCCCATCTGTTTTCCAACCACTTCCATATGGCATCGCTATCTATCTCCCTCTCCCTAGTTTCTGCCTTCTGCCTCTCTCATGCTTGTTCCCCTTCTTCTCCTTCTCCCTCTCTATCTATCTCCCCTCCCTCCCTTTATCCCCTTTCTCTCTCTCTCTCTCTCTCTCTCTCTCTCTCTCTCTCTCTCTCTCTCTCCCCTTCCCCACGTCAATGAGGTAAATATAATGCTTGCTAGGGCAGAAGGGTAAAACTTTATTTAGTTTCCTAGCAAATGTATGATTACCCGCACAATAACCACATCTGTGCTCTGTTTGCATTTGGAGGGAGGCACATGCATGCGCGGACGTACATCATTCTGCAGGGCAAGCTTAAACACCCAGCGCTGGAGCTAATCACCACATGCTAGACATTCAAATGTAGTCAGATAATGAGGGCAATCCATAGAGGAGAGAACAGCCCTGCAGAATGTTGATTTCCTGAGAGCCAGGAGGGTGCGACCAGGAAGGCACAGGGTAAGGCTGAAAGTCTCTCAGGAAACCTATACAAAGCAGCCCTGGCATGGTGAGCATTACACACGATAGGGGAGACCCACACAGCGATGGATCTGATGATTTAAAAATTAGACAAGGCAAACAGCAGTTGCTGCACATAAAAATGTAAAAACGCAGAAAATAAAAACAAAACAGTCTGTTCCCAGAGGGAAAAAAAAACACCCTCTTAGACGCTAACTTCCATTGGAGCACGGGTACTTTGTTTTTTTTCCCAGCAGAGTAGCTTCTGTTGAGGTGCATGCCACCTCCTGCCCCTTCATCTACTTCTCTAACAATCTGAAAAATTAGCCAAGTGCACTCTCATGTTTTCTTTCGCTCTACAAATACCATTTTAAGTACAAACAAGGAACAAGCCCACTCCCATCTCAGCCCTGTTCCAAGGGCACGAAAAGAGTCCTTTCCCAAGGAAAGCATCTGCTACAGTCTTGACCACATTTATGACACACAGAAAAGAAACTGCAATCGAGGCTTCCAAAGTGTGTCTTTTATTCCTTCCATATTTACTGCTTGGGAGCTTTTATGAAGACTTTTATGAGCGAAGAAGCCAAACACATCATTCATTTGCCCCACAGTAACAACCATACTTCTGTCCCAAACCACCCAAAAGCTTCTAAGTTCTAGTCAAGCTCAGCAACCTCGGAGCCTGCAGTCCACAAGCGGAGTCATTCAATGGCGCTGGAGTCATTGAAATCGAGCCAATGAATGTGGAGCCATTCAATGGAAACAGGGGTCTCCTTTGACCCCTCAACAGTTCTCCCTGCCCCGGGGAAAATGCACATATGCATCACTGACGTCCTAGCTCATTCTGCCTGAGAGCTCTCATCTTCTCTCCTGCATATTCACTCCCAGGAATTTAAGGCATCTTGCAGACATAATACAAGTGTTCATGTATTGCTAGCTGGAGTGCCAGAGACGTTGGCATTTCCTTGCTGCCGGCTCTCCTCATCTGTGGCATTTGCCCCAGAACACTGCTACCATGACCTGACCTGCTCTGGTCTCAGAGCGGACCACGCCCTATCTGGGAGCCTGAGATATGGTGCTCTAGTATTTTTATATAGTTTCTTGTAAAGCAAAATATGGCAATGGGAAGAGGCAGGCAAGAAGATGGTTCAGCATCATCTGGGTACAACAGTGAGCTATTTTCCAGTGAAATATTTAACGGGCATCTTCCTAGGTATTCTTTGCATGAGGTTACTGGCATTAACCCTAAGATCATCAGAATCTCCTCTTCTCGTCATTTGGACTTTTCTTCTTTTATCTGAATGCAAGAGGGCTTCAGAAATGGGAGCCCTCTCCCTCAGTTATAGAAGAAAGGGTATGGAAATGGGGCCTCTTCCCAGGACAGTTCATTCCAGGATAGGCTCGCTGGCTGTGTCTTCTCATGGCCTGCACAGATTCCTCTCCGAAAGCACCCTGAATGCCAGGCACAAATCACCCATTCTGTGTACTTGCCACTCTCTCGAGTCAAAAAGCAGCTTTAACTGTCTTCCTTCACAGGTATTATGTGGTCACTGGACCATTACCTTGAGTCCTGAGAGCTTTCAGTTTGCTTTATTTGGAAGTACATTATTTCTTCAGGAAACCAAGAGGCAAAAAGCTGAAAAGTCAGGGGCTTCAAAAGTTCACTACAACCCTAGAGTGTATGTTTCAATGGCATCTTATTGATCCGTCTTTCATTTGTCACCTTTCTCAAGTGTGAGCCACCTAAGCAATATCAATGTCCCCTTCATCTATAGTAATATTTCTAATTATATTATCAAATTACTTCCCTCTCTGAAAAACAACTATTGAGGGCAAGTAAGATGATTCAGTGAGTAAAGGTGTTTGCCGCCAAGTCTGATGTCATGAGTTTGATACCCAGCACCCACTTGGTGGAAGGAGACAGTCAACTCCTGCGAGTTAGCTGATCTCCACATTCATGCGCATGCATGGGTACACACAAATGAATGAAAAAAAATGAAAAATAAATGTAATTTAAAAGCAACTCTTGTACCAAGTATTAAAATAATAACTTACTTGGGAGTTCTGGTGCTTTTTACAGGCTACGTGTCCCTAGATCAACATCTCCCAATCCTCTTATTTCTTCTAAAATGTTTATTATCCAGTGATGATGACTTTATGAGCTGTTGTCAAATATTTTATTTCCACCAGTCTTATTTGTTAAACTAATCTATTTAGATTCTATACAATGTTAAGAACCTATTGAGCAAGGAGCAAGCACAGGAACATTGTAAAGTCACTGGATTGCAAGCTCCAGTATGACATTTGTATTGGATAGCCCATGTGATTCATGTTCCCTGGAGTAGGGACAGTGCAGCAGACCAAGCTGTTCTTAACTCATGGTTATCCTCCTGCCTCAGCCTTCCAAGGGCTGTGACTACTGGCATGAACCACCCTACCTAGCACTTTTCCTTCTTTGTTTATATTTACTCACGTTCTTTATTTATGTTCTGAAAAGATCTAAGAGTTCCTGCCCCCGCACCTATAAATTGAGACTAAAACAAAGTCTAAATAAATTAAGGGATGCAATGAATTACACAAGTGCTTACTCATCTACTAGCTGTGAAACCTTGCACATATAACTTCCTAGAACTCTGGATTCCTCATCCATAAATCTGAGATAAAAAGCAGGTCATTAATGGATCAGACTATGGTGGGAATGAAACCCCGCAATATAGTCAAGTGCCAGCCAGGCATTTCCTAAGTCTTCCATCGGTAGATAGAAGTACATATTAGCTGTTATCCACATAGTGGCATATCGAGCAAGTGTCACGAAGGTCATAATGGGCAGGAAAGCATAGTGCTCAGAAGACCCCCGGCTCTAGAGTCAGTCAGACTGCCTAGATGAGAAGCCAAAGCTCCCCCAAGTCCACCTCGACTAACTATATGACTTTGCTAGTTAGATGAATTTCTCAGACTCAAGACATTGCCCTGAATAATAAGGAAAATATTACTCAGGTCTCAATGATGTTGTAAGAAACACACATGTAGAACTCAGAGCCATACATGAACATTGTAAGCATGTGATACATGCTGGCTGACTTTTTTATTATGGTACGTTCTGACCTTGTGGATGATGATGAAATGACCACAGATTGTTCTCTCCGTGTATTCACAGCCTTGCACACATTATTACCGATCGACCATCAAGAGCTAGAGGCTATTCCTCCACTCTTTGAATCTAAACTGGTCATGTGACTTGTTGGAAATAAATAGCAACCACGACACAGGCCAAGGTATGGGAAAATTCTTGGAAACTGGAGTTGTCTTGTGTTGCTGTTCCTGGGAACATGTCTACCTTGTGGGTGTGTCCAATCTATCCTGTTAGAGGCTAACAGGCCACATGGAAGAAAACCAAGGCACGTAAGCCAATAACTCTAATCTGACCATTTTTTTTTTTTAATCAATAGTCAGTACACGATCCATCCAGGCACAAGCCAAACTCTCTGCTGACCACAGATACATGAGCCCAACAGAAAGTTGATGAACTAATGAACCAGTCCAGAGAAGAGCTGCCCAGATGACCTACAGAATTGTGATTCAAGTCATTGGTGACTGTTTTAAGCCACTGAGTTTATTCTTCTTATACAGCACTAACTGAAACAAGTCTGAAGTCTATACAGCTCCTGGTACCACTTTTACTCCTGAACATATCTGTCAGACATATGTGGTCAAGAGATGGATGTTGTAAGCCATTTAAAATTAGCCCCTCTCTTCCCACCTCTCCTTGCATCACCTTCCTCTCCTCTTCCTCTCTTTTCTCCCCTCCTCCCTCTCTCTCCCCTGCCCTAGACGACAAGTTTCCAAAGAGAGCAATCCTTCCTTAAGCAATTTGTATTGAAAATAGGAAATGCTTCTTGGTGTAATTATAGACAAACAGATGGAATCTGAAAGTTGGAACGCACTGTGGAGAAAAGTCTGTGGGTGGAAGGGCCAATACAGAAGAGAGAGAGTGCTGTTTCTTCAAGGTGGCTCAGCGAGTAACAGCAGTTGGCTCACAAGCCTGAAGACCTGACTGCAATCCCCAGAATCCATGGTAGAAAGAGAGAAGCAATTTCTAAATGTTGTACTCTGATGTCCACACTTGAGCCACTGTGCGCGCGCACACACACACACACACACACACACACACACACACACACACACACATACACACACACACACATACACACACGGACGAGAGAGAAACAGACAAGGGAGCCAGACAGATGAACAGACAGAGAAGAGAGAAACAAAGAGGAGAGAGAATAATACAGAGGGAATTGTGAAATAATCACAAGCTTCCACTCCTAGAATTTGGGGTTCGTTAGAACAAGAGACTGGAACTCCCTCAAAGCCACTTCCCATGAAACGTTCTCCTCAGCCTTTCTCACTGACATCATCTGCTTGAGTTTTGATACCAGTATTGTGAGTTTAGGCGTGGGGTTATTATGATCTTATGTGACCCTAACAAAACCACATTATCATATGTATGCCAATCTTCTCTACCAAACAAAACACTACATTCCTTGATGGTAAGAACTTGTCTCAATCACTCTCAGTGCCTACCTAAGTGTTCAGCACGTAGCTATTGAAGGGCACAGTATCAGGAGCTGGGGGAATAGTGCTAGCATGGCGGTCTGAGTTCAGCTCTCCAACACCCCCATAGGTGGATGTGATGTGAGGAGGTATTTCCCAGTCAGTGTAAGGATGGTAGAACAGCTTTGAAAATTTACTTCAAATCATAGAATGTTTGCTATAAGCAGATAAGCATCAAGGTATACAAATGACTACACCTTAATAAAACTGTTTTTGAAATGTGTGAAGGGCTTAGAGAATGGTGTCTAACCCAGAATCAGTACCATATAAATCTTCATTTAAAATATCTAAGCATTGTACTTAGGAAATACGGGCATAGCAGTGTTCTCAGGGTGCTGAGCCTTCCTCATTTTTAAATCCCCCTTCATCCCACGTCCTCTCCTACCCCAGGAATTAAAAGCAGACATCCTCTCCCTATGAGTCCAGGATGCTGCTAAGCCGGCCATATGTGTCTCCCTGGCTGCTACTGTTCCTCCTACTGCCAGAACTATTAAGTGCCTCTTGTTTATGTAGCTCATGATGCCAATCTGTGTTTTATTATATGAAGCCAACTGCTCTTATGCAAGTTTTTTTGGGGGGGAGGGGGAGAACGGGGATGTTCAGAGGAGGACATGATCACACTATTGAGGGAGGGAGATTCCTTAAAACCATGACTCCAAAAAACCAGCTGTTGATTACTCATAAAGGCCCACACAGCCTCGCCCTTGACAAATGCCATGCCACAGGGTAGCTCCAATTCTCATCAAAGTCTGGACAACGACACTCTCTTGGGAAGAAAGAAGGGGAAGACTGGAGAAGGGAGGAAGTTAGGGAAGAGAAAGGAAAGGAAGATGGGAAAGAAAAACAATTCTTTTGAAATAGATTGATAGCTAGGCTGGACCACTCACGATGCAGGAAGAGGGAGGGAGGAGTGACTTAGCAAGAAGTCCCTGGAACCAGAGTCTCAAGCCCACAGTCTTGTAAACTTGTGGCTTTCACATCTTGCCCCAAGCCATCTGCAAGGAGTTCTCAGACCTTCTGTGAACTCATCACCCCGCCCTGTTTTATCTCCTGGCCTTCATTAAGATCTGGCTCATTCATTCAGTTCCCATCAGGTCATGTGCTCAGTCGCTCACCATTTCCCACAGTAATGCTGATGGAGTCTATCTTTCCGGCCATTTAAATGCATCCAACCAATTTTTTTTTTTTTGAGAGGGAAAGAAACATGACTCCACCTCCTCACCGTCTCCTCAGACTTGGCAAAAAGAAAATCTGGAGTCCTGCCCAGACCTAGTAAAAGCAGCCCACTTCCCCATTCAGTGTCAGTAATTTATGTATGCAATCATTCAAAGGTTATTTGTGGAGCGCTCACACATGACAGAGCCTGGGTTCCATACCTTCACAGTGCTTTTTCAAACTCCAACATGCCTGGGGCTCACCTGGAGAAACACTAAAATGCAAATTCCTGACGGAGCTAGCCTCAGGTGGCTGAGAATCAATTATTGAACCCACACCAACACAGAGAACCCCACTATGAAACCACGTGAAAAGTGTTAAGTCCTAGCCTTATGAGATACCCAGACAGTAAGGAGGGGAACTGGAAGGAAATGCTAAAGTTGTCTGTGTGGATATAAGTACGTGTTTGTATCTGCAATCGTATTCAACAAGCATGTATTCTTAATCGCAAAATCCATGCCACACTCTTTAAAAAAAAAACAACTTTCTCAATACCTAGCTAAGTGCTTGATACAGTAGATGCTCATTCACTGAATGAATGAATGAATGAATGAATACAAGTGTAATCATTTGTTTATTAAATTGTGTATAACAATGTTTCACACCTTGGTTATACATTTAACTGCCTATTCAAAACTCAGTGAGCTACCTGGGTGTGGTGGCACATATCTATGATCCCAGGATCCTGGGTCTCAAATGGTAGAGACAGAAGGATCATGAATTCAGAGCCAGGCTTGACTAAGTAGTGAGTTCAAGGCTAGGCCTAGTGTACATGAGACCCTGTCTCAAGACAACAAAATTCCTCAGTGAGTCAACAAATACTAAAAGAGCACAAAGACCATAGCAGGCCTGAAATGGATTTGTGCCAGCTCCTATAACGATTATGGTATGTGTGGTTCCTGCTCTCAGAAGTAGAGAGGCTCCTCTATGCAGGATGGTCTCTCAGAGCTCACTGGGTAACTTGTCTGAGATTCACAGTCTTGAATGGCCCAGGCTTTAACTCTGAATTCTAGCTTGCTGACTTGTTAGAGGCATTAGAGTAAGCTATTTTTCTGTGCCCCTTTTTCTTTACCTCTAACATGAGACTAACGGAAAAGCCCACATTAGAGGAAAGAGTACGTGAACTCCTCTCTGTGATACACTTCCGGCAGCAATTTTCTGGGGGAAAAAATGGGATTAGAAGCTTTCATTCTTTTCATGTCATTATTATCATCATTGCTGTCTTCAACGACAATTGACCCTGGGCATGAGATACATCAGCTTATAGAGTATTAAGCTGGAAAGTGAGTTCAGAAAAACTGGCCTCTTGGGCCTCTAAAGGCCCAGCCTGGTCTTCTCACTTTCTTCCTCCACACTATTTGGGTTTCCCTTTCTCTTCCAGTCTGCTCCCATACTAACTTCTTGAAACTTCCAACCCGTTTACAAATCAAGGCCATTGCTGTGATGGCTGTCGTCCAGGCCAAAGCTGGCAAAACTGAGGAAAGACAGGCCCCGCTCATTCAGCCACACACAGCCTACTTGTCACCCTTTTGGAAACCAGTGACTCAGATGTAACCGTCCTGCAAGGTAGCAGCTGGTGGGCTTTGGCAAAGCCTATAAAAGGAGCACATTCTCTTGCCCAGTGACCCAGAGCTCCAAGAAGGTCTTAATGGAGCGCTCATTCATGCTTTAGCCTAATTAAAATGGCATTATCAGTTTCAATAGCACGTTACTTCTGCCAGCTGCAACTGCTTCTCTTCTCTGGGGCATTCACTTCTTGTTTCAGTCAACAAATCCTCAATATGGAGGCGAGGAGCACTGGAGGAGCTCAGCTCTCCTTCGTCTCTGCCCTGCCCCATTTGAGATTCCTGGTTTGCGGAGTTCTTTGCCATCTTTGTCTATCTACGCAGGTTCAGACTACTCAGTGTGGGAGCATCTCTATACACCAACAGTCCAAACTCCCATGGGTTCGTGCATGGACTTTTTATTTTAATGTTAACAGAAGATCTTCCCAAGGCCAGAGCCCATGTTCTATACAAACTGAGACATCCTCAGCCCAGCCAATTCAAAACTACAAAGGTCCTAATTTCTGGCAGGCCAAGATGAAAGGTAACACACTGTACCTTACCTGTTCTCTTTAAGTTCTACACTTTTACCTCTCAGGAAGTAGGTCACTATTTGCCTCTAAACATCTCCCACAAATTCTGTAAAGAGCTTATTTTCGTCTGCCTTAGCTACCAGCTGAATATGATTTTACATTTTGTGATGTAAGAACCCTTGATTTATGCTGGGTTTGTGGCACATGTGTTCACATTGCCAACCTTTGGAGGCAGAAACATAAAGATCACTGTGAGTTTCAAGGCCAGCTTGTTCTACATGGAAAGATCTGGGTCAACCAGGGTTACATAGACAGACTGTCTCAGAAGGTCCAAAAGTAAACAAACAAACAAAGAACCCCTTTGTAGGAACTTGGTAGCACTTAGGGAAAGGCTCCAGTACTGCAGCAAGCAAAGCCGCTAAATTCCAAATCCAGACGTAATAAAAGACAGCAACAGTGCTTTAAGTGATTTGGGAAGGGCAGTAAAGACAATACAAGAATAAATCATACCTCAGAAAATCGGTTACTGTGGCCTGTAATCTTTTTTGGCCACACCGTGGCATCTATATTTTCTACTAATTTGCTAATGTATGTATCTCACATTTGCCGAATCATAAAACTATCACATATGGCATACTGGCTGGGAGAATGAGCTTTAGGTTCAAGCAGGCTTACTCGATTGCCACTTGTACCACTTGAGCAGCTGTGTCTTATGACAAGTCATTTGGATTTGTCCAAACGCCAGTTGTCTAAGTTTAACTGAAGTTCTCCCATCCAGGATGAGGTGGGAAAGATGCGGTGGAAGAGATTGTGATGGTGGGCTTGGGCAAAAGAGGGGTTGCTGCTCTGGCTTGAAAAATTCCTTTCCCAACCTCAGTATTCCAAGCCTCTTCTACATAAGAAATTATATTTCAGTCTTCCAAAGCTCACAATAGCTGCATGCTTTGATTAATCTTCATGGTTACCTTGACAATGAAGATTAATCACCACAGGAACACAATTCTAGGTGTGCATATGAGGGCATTTTCAACAGGGCGTGACTAAGATGGGGATTCTTACCCTGAAAGTGGGTGGAGCCATCATTCATCTTTTTTTTTTTTTGCTTCCTGACTACAGACACAGTGTGACCAGCTGCCTACTGCTCCCGCCACAGGGTCCTTCCCACGACAAAGGACTGTAACCTTAAACTGCGAGCCAAAGTACACCATCTCTTCCCTTGCTTTTGTTAGGTATTTTTGCCACAGCAATGAGACATCAAAGAGCTAATACACTGGGGAAGCCAGCCCCTGACGGAAATGGTAGAGAGATGACTCAAAGAGGGGAATTCTGTTTTTTCTTCTCTTTTATCGATGTTCTTCCCATTGAATAAAAGACACAGTGGGGTGGCTAAATTAGATCCGAAATAAAAGGAAGCCTAGCAATCTCTCTCATTTCTGTGCCTGGAACTCAGGGTCGGCGGAAACTGACACAGAGCCTCTTCTAAGCAAACACAAAATTAAAGTCTTTCCCTTGCACCTTGGCAGATAATCACTATCATTATTCCAGACATGGAAACAGCTTCAGCCTCTCCAATTCTTCTCTTTTATGAACACCCAATAGAAAGATAACAAGCTGAAATTACCATGAAGCTCGAGTGTTCCAGTGATGAAGCCCATGGGTACCTTGTGAGATTCTCTTGTTGCTTTCATAAACTTTTGCTCATCTCCAAACGTTTCCGTATTCGTTCATGTTCATGAGAACTCTCAGCAGGAAACTTAACAACAGGTTTATGTAAGAGAATGATGAAAGTAGCCGCTCGGAGGCCATACGGTTCATCCAAGATCACCTAGCTGCCACTAGAACAGTACAAGTTAGAACCAGAGTCTCTTTACCCCAAATGTGTGTTCTTTACTCAACAGCCTTCAAGCCAACTTTCATCTACTAAACTGTGGTAAGCTCCAAACCAGCAGAATAGGCGACGAATCACTCGTGATTACAACAGGGAGGAGTCAGTAGTCCTTATTACAGGTACTGAGAGAGCCTCATGAATGTCCATCTGGAATTGGCAGGGGCTGGGGACCCTAACAAAATGATATCCATGAGGGCTTCTCAAATGACTCCAGTCCATGGCCTATGTGACCACTTCTGCCCTAAACTGATCCCTTCATCCCATCTACCCAGAAGCTTCCCTTACTTGGATGTCCAGTGGGGAAAGTCTGGCTAACTCAGCATAAATACACTCCAGTGATATCAAATGCCCTATAAATCAACAGGACTCACTCAGACTTTAGCGTCTACAATAAAATTGCCCGTTCTACTTCCTTTTAAGCAAGGAGAGAGAGTCATCAAACTAAGGTCTCATATTCTTCCATAATATGAAACACGTGTGGCTTACTAATACCAGACAAGAAGATCTGTACTCTGTGGAGCACATTCCTACACATACCATGGGATGTGCATAACAGGGTGGCTTTAATTAAAGGCCTCCAAAGCCCTTCTTTAAACTGCTCTTTTACTCCTTGAATAGCTTTGTCCTTTGGCTACAAATCACCTGATTTACCTACCCCAGGAAGACTGTACAACTTCAGCTGCAAGCTTTTCCTTTTTATTTTAGAATAATAAACAGCGTACATTTGCCAATGAATTGGTGAGCCTGAAGTGTACCCTTCATGATGGGTTGGGTATCAGGATAATGCCTTTGAATGCGGATTAATGACACATTTTCTGTTAGGAAAATGTATGAAAACTATGGATTATTTCCAAGAATCGTTCTTTGAAATGTATTAAAATATAGGATTATAAAGTAAAATGATTATATTAAAATACAGTTATCCAAATACTGAAGAGCAAATTTTAATAGAGTAATAAATATGCTTGTTTACAAATACTTTACATAATAATGTCTAGAAGTGAGTCTTATACCATCATGATTTTGAAGCAGTAATGAGCATATTTTGAGAGTTAGGAACTATAATATTATACTATAATAATATGTATAGTAGTAGCAACCAATCAAAGGAACAACTAAAACTAGAGACTCATGTCTCTATTTGCAATTGAAGGAAGTGTCAGTTCAAGCTTGTTGAAGCTAAAGACACTATTTTTTTCATGAATTTTGATCACAGACTCTTTGAGCGAGGGATTAGTGGATTCTCAATTATGATCAACCCTTATACCAGAGAGAGCTACACGGGTATGTCTTAGTCATGGTTTTCATTGCTCTGATAAAGACCATGATTAAAAAAAAAAGCTTGGGGAGGAAAGGGTTAATTTCACATTACAGGTTGTAGTCCATCATCCAAGAAAGTCAGGGCAGGAACTCAAACAGGGCAGGAACCTGGAGACAGGAGCTGATGTAGAGGCCATGGAGGGGTGACATTTACTGCTTGCTCCTAGTGGTTTTCTCAGTTTGCTTTGTTAGAGAGCCCAGAACCACTAGTGCAGTAGTGGCACCAATCACAGTGAGCTGAGTCAACCTACGATCACTAATTAAACAAACACACTATGGGCTCGCCTACAGGCCAGTCTGGTGGAGCATTTTCTCAACTGATGTTCCTTCTTTCCGTTTAACTCTAGCTTGTGGCAAGCTGACATAAAACTAGCAAGCACAGAATGGATTGAAGAGGAAGAAGGCTAGCTGTCAGTACCAATGAGGGAATTTGCTAACAGCCAACTTTTGCTGAGGAGGGAAGAAAAAATAACCCCTAACTATTGAAGCAAGGTTTTCTACTGCTGGCGGTGAGGGAGAGATGAGGTTCCAGAGCACGACACTAGAAGCATGACAAACACAGCAAAACAACCCTAAAGCAAGGTATCCAGGGACCTACTGAGCAGCATTTGAAGAGACAAATTTATGGAATTCCCCAATTTTTTCACTTAATAGTTATTACATTATTTCTGTAAATATTAAAATAATTTTCTAGGTCAGTGATCTCTGAATAAAGTAGCTACTACATCCAATTTACTACCTCCCAGGAAAGATGTAGGTGCAGGAGAGTGACATTTTGGAGTCAGGTTTTAGGACCATATGTTCTTGTTTCTTCTTGTGTGATAGTTTATTGGATCAAGGGTGAATTTCAGATTCAAAAGTAGCCTAAGTACTGTTTAGCAAGCAACCAGTTGTGCAGCTTGACAAGAATAATCAGCAATCCGGATTATATGGCCTCCCTCTTATGCTTCCTTGGAGATTGTAAAATGGGGCACACTGCAAGAAGAAGGCAGTTCTAGGTAGAAATCAAGGCTGAAAGAAAATACAGGTGAAAGCTCAGGCCTTAACTCAGGCTCATATGAACAAAAAAACTAACGCCGGACTAGAGAGTACCAATGATGAACTAAAGACCATAGACTCTACTTCGGGGTCCCTATGGTGCTTTCAGATTGAGACTCAACTTTACAAAGTCTCAAATTTCTTTCAAGACTCCATTTCTTCCTCACAAAGCCTTTACTTTTTATTCTCAAAATAACTCCATTTCTTTTCTCCTTGGAGCCTCCACTTCCTGTCTACACAAAGCCCCAAGTTCCTATCACTCTGGAGCCTCCACTTCCTGTCTACACAAAGCCCCTAGTTCCCATCACTCTGGAGCCTCCACTTCCTGTCTGCATAAAGCCCCAAGTTCTGATCACTATGGAGCCTCCACTTCTCTTCTCTATAAAGTTCCAAGTACCTGTTACCATAGTAAAATTTCATGAATGAAGTTCAGACTTGATGTGGGATTCCCCTCTGTATGCTGTGAATATGCTTTATTACCACTGGTTAATAAAGAAGCTGCTTTGGCCTTTGGCAAGGCAGAATATAGGTAGGCAGGAAAGAAAGCTAAATGAATGCGGGGAGAAAGAAGGCAGAGTCAGGCAGAGTCCATGTAGCTGCCAAAGGAGAAAGACGCCAGGACCTTACTGTTAAGCCACAGCCTTGTGGCAACACACAGACTAATAGAAGTGGGTTATTTTTAAGATGTAAGAGCTAGCTAGAAATACACCTGAGCCATTGGCCAAACAGTGTTGTAGTTCATATAGTTTTTGTGTGATGGTTTGGTCTGGATGGCCGGGAAATGAGAAAGCAATCTCCATTTACACAGACTATAGAGGAGACCATATTTTTGTCTTCACTAATTTAGAACTAGAAGTTCCCCATTTCCTTCCTCTCCTTTGGGGAAGCCTTTTTACTGTCCTGTGAAGTGTCCCCCACAAACCTTTTCACTCACTTCTCAGAATACAGAAATCACATTCCCGGAAATCATCTGTGTCTGTGGCTTTCCTTCAAGTTAAACAACAAGTTTCTTGAACACAAGGCCTCCACTCTGCAGGGTTTGGCCTGCTCTACCCCCTATTCTGAGGACTTGTCATAGTAAATGTCCCATAATATATACTTAACAAATATTTGTTGAATCAATCAAGGAGTGAAATTTCTACAAGAAGCCATGGGACATAAAATAGCAATTTAACGATGCAGTTTAACGATCTAGTCATAGCTGTTAAGAGGAAAATAATGAAGCCGATTCAAAACCTCATAGGAAATGATTAAATTAAAGCTTTTCATACAACAATGGTTAAAAAGTCATTTGAGTCACCGAATATTTACTGTGAACAACTCGGGGTCATAGTTTCTTCTGAGGACTGAGCTAACGTGAGAGGCAGAACAGGAAGAGCACTGAAGCATACCAAAGAATAAGAAGATGCATACTGTATGAGACAGATCACCTGAGGTGTGCCGTAGAACTAGCGTTAGATGGCCTATACCCAAATACTAGCCCCATCTCTTAGTAATAATAGAAACCTAAACAAGTTGCTAAATCAGGCCTCAATTTTCCTATCTATAAAATGAGAGTAACACTATGAATTTCACAGAGAACTCCAAAAAAAAAAAAAAAGCAATAAATATGTAAAGGAACCCAGCCTGGTAACTGACATATAACAGACATCCATTAAAGGTTTGTTTTCTTGCCACTGATATGTAAGAGTGTTGTAGGGTCTGGGGGTGTAGCTCGGTTAATTGTGTACTCTTCTCCAAGTACGTACTGGTTCCCTACATCGCATAGATTATGCATTGCAGAACACATTTATCATTCTAGCACTCAGAAGGCAGAGATAAGAAAATCAGAGGTCCAAGGACATCCTTGACTATATAATAGGTTCAAGACCAGTCTTAGCTATCTAGAATTCAAGAACATCCTGAGCTACATTAGACAACCCTCTCTCAAAAACTAGCAAGAAGAATATTTTTGTTGTACATTCCCAGCAAGGTGGAGGTAGTGGTGACAGAAAATAGAAATCGGATCAGGAACTTTAGACAATCGCCTCACCAGGAAATCAATTTTATTTAAATAGTGGAAAGATAAGAGCAGAGGCTCTGGAATCAGCCTTTTGAGGCTGGCCAACTGACTTCTTTCCCCCGTGCCAGATAATTTGTTTCTAAAGGGCAATAGCAATGCCAGATTTTAGAGTTAGTAAGGATTAAATGAACTAATGCATGCAAAATGCTTAGAGTGACATCAGATACACCGTAAACTGTCAATCACTGCTAGACACAGCTGAGAGGAGGTAGTAAGAGGAGTGGAAAGCATAACAGTTAGAGCAGATTAGAGGCTTGCTACTACTCTTTCAGTGTTATCCAAACTGATTCTGGAGCTCAGCTACTCTTCCTTATAGAAAGTAAGAATCCTGGTACCACCGTGTACCAGCGTGAAATGGCTCTTGCAGGGTGGCAGAACCTGAAGTTCACAATCCAAAGGCAATCCAAGGGGCTATGGTTCCAATTAGGACAGCAAAGTTGGCCCCCAAACCATTCCCTGCCGCTTGGCAGGAAAAAGTGTTTGCAACAAACCAGACCATGTCCCCCATTTTCTGTCTTTGTTTCTCAGTTCAAACATTTGCAAATCGTTCTGAACTTGGGAGAGGTGGTGGCGGCAGCAGTAATGGTTTTAAAAGACAGAGCCAGGATCAAACGAAGGCAAAGCAAACACATATATGTTCAAGGGTATTAGAAGCCAAAATAGAAATCATGAACCTATAGAAATTAGGAGTGATAAAATTAATGTTCACCCAATATAAGCAATTATATCTTCTTAGACGTAACATCTGATTCTTGCCAATTAAAAGTCTATCTAGATCTTAAAATTCCCAATTGAGTTTTCTTTTAAATCTGACTTGAGTGTTTCTGTTCCTCTCCCCTAGAATCCCTGACAACTTCTATAATATTGCTATAGGGCAATTTAGATGATTTCATTTTTATTATTTTGTATTGAAACGATATCTCCACACAGAAGTGTAAATATGAAGCATATAGCTAGTGGAATTTTCACATATGTCTACATTCAGGGTAATATTATTAGATCAGACTCAGTAATATAATATGGAATTAGTGATCCCAGAGACTCCTTGGGGGCTCTCATAAGACTACCCTATCCTCTGACCTGTAGGGCCAAAGGTGAGTTTGGGTGGTTTTGAACTTCATGTAACAGATACACCTCTCTTTTCTTTCTTGAATCTTCAGACATGCCATTAAGCATGTTATAACAGACACAGGAAATAAAAAGGAGAAATGAAAATGATAAAAGATACTAGATCAGAGCCGGGCGGTGGTGGCGCACGCCTTTAATCCTAGCACTTGGGAGGCAGAGGCAGACGGATCTCTGTGAGTTCGAGACCAGCCTGGTCTACAAGAGCTAGTTCCAGGACAGGCTCCAAAGCCACAGCGAAACCCTGTCTCGAAAAACCAAAAAAAAAAAAAAAGATACTAGATCTTTCTCATATATATGTAGCTTAACATAAAACAATAGATAGCAGAAAAGAGGTCCTCGAGGAGATGATTGGTCTCCTAAGATACCATTATGCCACACTTGGCACCTCTGATATAATGCATGAGCACTATTGCCCAAAGTTTCCAATGATCTAAATCCAGATGTGGTTCTCCTCTGTAAGTACTCTAGCAGGCCCACCACCACTGGGGAATGACCTGAATCATATCGAGAGTCATCTTTGTCTCCTGCAAAATGAGGTCTTATTTCTTGTAGTTTATGCCTTTTCAATGCAAGTTAAGAGGCATGGACAGCAATCTCTGCCACTCTCTGGCAGGGTAACTTCAGAAAAATCTCTCTGCCTCAGTTTCTTCACTTGAAAAATGAGGCTGGTGGGGGGTTTAGATGCACACCACTGTACTCAGGTTTTCTGTGAGTGCTGGGCATTCAGACTCGGGTCTTCATGCCCACACAGCAAGCACCTCCCCCGCCAATAACTCTATGTAATAAGAAAAGGCCTGTCTAAGGAAAAAGCACTTACACTTCTCTTTAGGGCTCACATGTAAAGATGAAGAAGAATTTCAAGAACCTGCTTCATTAGGCATTATTAGGATTAATTACTTAGAGCAATATCTGAAGCACATTATCTCTTAAAATTAACTTGTTTTCGGTACCGTTCCCATTATCATTATCATTACTATTGTCTAGAAAACATCCTTAGAGATTTCAGAATTATCTGAGGCATACAACATAGACCAACAATACACATTGAGCACATGCAAACCAGATACAAACATAAACGTATATACATGCATATCACTGCATATGTAGGTGTATACATATTACACAGGGTACTTTTATACAAATATGCATACAGACACATATGTGCCTTTGGCTCCCCTCTTCTCAGGATATAGGTAGAAATGACTCTCCAAAATCCCCTAGGAAGCTCCTGCTCATTAAAAATCAGTGGAAAATATCAAAGTAAAAGAAGTATAAACCAGGGAACCTTATTCATAAGCAATACATTTGCCCCCCCTCCCACACACAAGTGAATTCTGGGTTCACCTATTCTGAGATGATGTGGTGTAAGCTGAAATTCACAATATGACCATAAAATACTATTGAGAGATTTGACTCATGATCCCCAGACCATAGTGAGTCTTCCTGAAAGAAGAAAGGGAGTTCAGTTAGCCACTATTCCATGATAGGAAACACCAGGTAGAAAGTCAAGTCATGCAGAATATCACCTTAGAAATTCTGTCTGTCTCTAAAATCCCATGACATTTCTGTCCAAGTTTGTAAGCCCGGAGAGAAATACAGACACGGCCTTGGGAAGTTTCAAGGGATCTTTGTCTCTATAAGAAAAGATTATTTTTCCGAACAGCGATGGAAATTTTTAAAGATTCTGTGATTATGAGTAGGAAATATTCCTACTAAAGTGGTTATTAGTATCATTAAAACTATCCTCTGGCATACCTTCCGCCACTATCTCGTCCAGGTTCCTCTGGAGTTAAAATGCACTGCTCTATAAAAAGGGGATAATCCAAACTCCGTTCTTAAGACTCAGTTCAACAATGGTGCCATGGACATGGGAATGGAATACTGGTAAGCTTAAAAGACCCACAAGCTTATGGCCAATACCGTGTGTTTGTAATGTATTGTGCCCATGAACTGGGAAGTGCTAAGCAAAGAAAGAGCTGAGTGATCCTGTTCTAAGAGGGTTTATTGCTATGAAAACAATTAAATCAAAGGTAAGAATCAGGAACTTGGCTACCATTCAATCCATTCTGGCAAAACAAAAAAACCTAACCAATTAAGAAAAGTGAAAGATATGCTTTCAGAGTCCTTTGGCCCAAATGCTTAGATAATATAGGTTGACTTTTGGGCTGGCAGACAAGAGAAAAGAATGCCAACTTAAAGGTGAGTTGATGATGAAAATCACCCCCGTTGGGCCAGCGAGATGGCTCAGCAAGTAAAAGGACTTGCCACCAAGTCTAACTGAGTTGAACCCATGAGATCACAAGTGGCATAAGGAGAAAACCAATTCTCACAAGTTGTTCTATGATCTACACACTGGCACCATGGCAAGAATGCATATAGGCATAGACACACACACAAACACACACACTATATACATACACACATATATAGTGCATATAGACTATAGCTGTATATGTATATATACTATATATGTATATGCTGTTGTGTTTATGTATATATATGTACATATGTTTATGTAAGTATGTATGTATGTGTATAATACATTTTAATTTTAAAAATCCCTTACTGAAAAGACATAGATAGCAGGCTCTAGATGATTAATATTAACCTTCATTTCAGAAATGCATGGAGACCTTCTCATCACGGCAACTATCCCTTCTCACCTCTCCTACCTGGCAGACACAACCTGGTATATAGAAGTTTGAGGCAGGTTACTACCGGAATGACCCAACCACACCCAGCAAACAACATGAACCTTGAAAGCATGAGACTGAACAGAAGTCAGGTACTTCTGAAAAATGAAGACAAGTGGTTCTATTTAATTAAAAGACAAAGAGAGATGAAATAACACTACGATGCCAAAAGACTTGGGCTGGATTCAGTACTGGGGTAAGTAGATACTCAGCATTATTTGCCTTCTGTGCTATTTCCAGGATTTCTAGCTGTGCTTAGTGGGAAAGAAGTGTGAGAAATGAGTCTCTGCCATCTCATGTAAACTGCCTGGCCTAGGGGTCCTGTCTAAAAACACTCTACTTCCCGTTATGAAAGATAATCATCATGGCCAAGGGAAACATTGGATGTGCCCTTGGGGCTCTGCCAATGGCACACAGCTGAAATTTCATAGGCACTACAAGCCGGAATGTCCGCACAAGACAAAGGAAGCATTTCCCAGGAAAGAAGCATTTTCCAGGAACTCATTCTTCCCCACACATAGGCTCCTACTGGCAGGCGGTATCTCCCCAAAATAATTAACAGTATTAAATGGGGACCACCTGATGGGCTTGGTTGCAATGTTACAAAAGCACGAACACAGCCAGTAAAGGAGTTCGCCACACAAGCAATGCCTAAGCAGCCCCAGCCCTTCTCAGCACCCTAGCCCTGCTCTCTCATCCCCATAGAGATGGAAAACTAGGAAGTCAAGAAGAGCAAAAAGAAATACAGGCAGGGTCAATGAGGAAGAATACCTGGGTGCCTGTGGTTCTGACAGCAGCTTCTTCAAATCCTCACAAACCACTTAGAGCACTGCAATCTTTACTAAAATTGGGGAGACCTGTAATAACGACAGTAGTGCTTCCCCACATTGGCTGCATGTTAAAATCAACTTGGAAGCTATTTAAAAGCCTGGGGTGATACCTAGGCATTCCTTATACCATTTCCTTCTGAATATTCAGGACTGGGAGGGCAGACATAAGCAGTTTTAATCCCTTCAGTTTAGGGACTAGAGCATTATTTAGCATGTAAAAAGCCCTGAGTTCAATTCCCAGCACTAAACACAAAGCAAAACCAAAACTCCCAGCTATATCCAATGTGCCGCCAATGTTGAGAACAAATGGTTTAAGTCAGCATTTGATAAACATTTTTTTTTTCGAAGACAGGGTCTCACTATGTAGCCCTGGCTGTCCTAGAACTAGCTCCATAGACCAGAATGGCCTGGAACTTACAAAGATCAGCCTGTCTCTGCCTCCCAAGTGCTGAGATTAAAGGAGTGTACCACCACCACCTGTCCCATTTGATAAACCTTAACATGCATAAATTGCACATAAAAATAGATTCTAAAACTGTAGGACTAGGATGAGGCCTGCTTGTGCTCTTGACCCTTGACCTTCTTAGACTAGTACCTGAGGCTGCAAGAAGATGAGTGCATTTTGATAATGGCCAGAGACATTCCAATACATATGATTTTTTCTTCTAGTTTCTTATGTTCACTTAGACACGATGGGATCCAAATCTGTGTCCCTTTTATACTAAAGCAGGTGTGAAGACCCTGTTTTTCACTCCTCTGCTTTAGGGAGATGGCTAATGTATATGACACCCGGTTTCAGGAACATCACGTCATATAAAACGAGCCAGCTCTCCAACCGCTTCCTAATTACTACTAGTAGGGCCGATTTCACCGTCGAAGTAATGACTCCCTGCAGTTTAGTGATTTTCAATGCCTTTCTATGAGCTCCCTTATCTGACAAGGTATTAAGTCCAAGCCATACCAGAGTGTGTGTGTTAATGAAACCCACATGTAACTGTTTCAGAGTAAACACTCACTTAATCCTATGTACCTGGACAGTCTAACAAATGAATTAGCTGGTACCATCTACTTAGGATATATGATCCAATTTACATTACGACTTCTTTCTAAAGGTTGAACTGATTTTGACACATATAAAAATGTGGTTTCAATCACTCACAATTATGCCATTTGAATAAGGGAGAAGGAAAGAATTTTTGTTGTTGTTGCTGTTTTTCGAGACAGGATTTCTCTGTGTAACAGTCCTAGCTACTCTGGAACTATCTCTTGTAGACAAGGCTGGCCTCGAACTCACAGAAATACACCTCTGTGTTTCTGCCTCTCGGGTGCTGGGATTTAAGGTGTGCACTACCACCACCTGGTGAAAAAGGCTTTTAAGGAGCCCCGATGTGAGGCAAACAAGCAACAAGGTGAAATGAAGGGAATCTGTGCAAGGATAGGATGGGACATTGCTACTGTATTTTTTCTGTATCTTTACCCAATATACATGCAGAAAAAGAAGAGGTACTGGCTACGGTAATGTATAACATTACAGCCAATATCCTGATTTTGAATAAAGAATTCCTGAGCCTGAATCTGGTGATTTCCCCCCATATTATAGCTACACTATAATGACATTAATTGATAACCTGAAGAATATACAGAAGATTTTCTTGGGAGCACATGAAACATCTTTCTCTCAACAGGAACATTCTCATCCAATCAAACCATGTTTCAAGTAGATCTTCAAATAGGCTATGATAAGACCTGAGACATATTTCCTAGGTTTCCTTTTCTCCCCAAACATATTTCCCAGATTCCTTTGCAGTTAAACACATCTATATAAGAGTTCTGACCAATGGCAAATGTACAGAAATTATGTTTCTCCATTAAGCCTAAATTATAAAACCAGCACAATCTTCCATACCCTTGTCCCTTACCTACTGCTAGATTATGATGTCCCCAGTGGAGTAATGTAAGGCCCTGGGGAGTAGAGGGGCTACCAGGTGGAAGGACTCCAGGGTCTTGAATGACTGCATGGAGCAGAGCAGACTTTCATCAACTGATAATGAACTGTATTGTGAGCAGGGAAGAACTGCATTGTCCTGTGCCACCAAAACATTAGCATTCATCTGCTAAGTCTCCTTTGCCTGGCCTGATTAATATATAGAACACACTCTCTCTCTCTCTCTTTTTTTTTTTTGTTCTTGGCACTCTTAAAATCTTACCTATTGTTTAGTGATTGTTGAGGTTTGGTTCCCGAAACCTCTCCAGTGGGAGCTTATTAGTAATACAGAGTCTTAGATCTCATTCCAGACCCACTAGATCAGAAACTCCAGGGTTTAGAGCCAAGGAATCTGTGCTAGAAATAGTTCTCCAGGTAATTTTTTGCTTTAGCTCAGTGCTGGAAATTGAACTGAAGGTCTTGCAGCAGGCTAGGCAAGAAGAATTCATCTAATTCTGGGTGATTCTGAAACACGTTTCAAGTTTGAGACCCACTAGATTCAGCAAGCTAAAAGTCATTGATGAAATCTGTAGTGCACATGCCAAGCCTCATCTATCTCCTCCTTGACTGACCTCTTAGTGCCACTCACTTTGGCACAATATGGATATGGCCATTACCACTGTGACCATGTTATTCTAACTGTGCCATATATGATTGTCTCAAGTTTTCATGGTGCCATCATCTTCCATGCCTACTGATGAATGGTGAAAGCAAAGAAGGATCGAAAGGAGGGACAGAGGGGCATAAATGACACAAGATAAAGTAGCCAACTCACTGGTCACCAGTATTCAGGAGATGGAAATCTACGAAGTGTTGAAAGGTGACATAACTGCTTTGGCTACGATGTAAGAAACATCCCCACCTTGCCCATGACTCAGTTTCCCCATATGCTAGATTGAGATAATAATGGGTACCTACCGTCATGGGGATTTGAGAAGATCTTTCTGTCTGATGCTTAGAATAATCCCTGGCATGTAGAAAGTGTTCCATGAAAATGAGGAATTATGCCCTACTGAATGGCTGGCCTGAAAAAGTTGTATAATCCTCTGAACCATGTTCCCTCATCTGTAGAAATAGCCATTGCAAGGATGTGTTGAGAAGTAGTATGCATTGAGCTATGGTCCAGCACACAGGAGGGACCAGGTCAAGGGTTTGGGTCAGTGCTTCTCTGGTGTAGAAGGTCCTTCTGTATTTGTATTGCTTTCGTTGGTTGAATAAAGAAAACTGCCTTGGCCTTTGATAGGGCAGGAACTTAGATAGGCGGGGAACACAGAACAGAATGCTGGGAAAAAGGGAAGTGTGGCAGATGCCATGAATCTCCAGACTGAGACCGATGTAGGTTAAAAATCTCTCCCAGTAAGTCACAACCTTGTGGTGACATACAGATTATTAGAAATGAGTTGAATCAAGATGTGAGAGTTAGCCAATAAGAGGCTAGAACTAATGGCCAGGCAGTGATTTAATTAATACAATTTCTGTGTGGTTATTTTGGGGTTAAGCTAGCCAGGTGGGATGAACAAAGAGCCCACTCCCCGCACAACACTTCTCAACCTTCTTAATGCTACAACCATTTAATACAGTTCCTCATGTTGTGGTGACCCCCAGCCATAAAATTATTTTGTTGCTTCTTCATAACTCTAATTTTGCTATTGTTATGAATTTTAATTCAAATATTTTTGGAGACAGAGTCTTGCCAAAGGGGTCACGACCTACTGGCTTAGGAGCTCACTAACCTCCAAAGGCTGTGTTCTTTTTATCCCCAAGTCTCCTTGGGTAATAGAGACTGGAAGAGAATACAGAGTATTAGTCAGACATCAAACAGTTCATGGTTGAAAGTGGCTGGAAAGAGAGCAACTGAAGCTTCAGCCTCCTCAGAGGGACTGGCGATCAGAATCAGTACCAAGTCAGCATCCAGAGAGGTGGCCTAGCAGGCTAGTTCTTTAGGGTTTCCAAACATTTGCTGCCTTCTCTAAATAAATAACCACTATGGTCCCATTGACTTTGCTCCTGGAAAATCTTTGTCCGGCTCTGAGAAACTGCTCACAGCAACTTGAGAGCAAAGGTTAGACACAGCTCTCCTCAGACTGGCAATTAGTGGATCCCAAAAAGGGAAGGGATTGCCCATTTATTACCTCCCTTCCAGATCACCCCTCCGGAACTGAGGTGAGATGGACAGGAAGACAAGGAATTTCCTTATTTTCTTTTTTGTTTTTGTTTTTAAGTCTAAGGGCCAATTTAGAAGATGAAGAAAACCCACAATGTTTACATGGGGTTAAAAGGCATGCAACAGAAGTGAAGATGGTGGAATTCTTAAGCCTTTGCTTTTCTTACCTGATGTCTAGCTTCCTTCCGTCCAGGAGGTTCATTTTTCTTGGACTTTTCTACTATGTAGCATCTCATAAAGTGTGAGTTTGGAAGAACTATTTAGCTATAAAAAGCAAAGATATGCAAGTCCTTTCACTCAGCAAGTCCATCTCCACTTGTACCCCCGACAATGGATTTTTCTCAGGTTTGCTACCTTTGGTATACACAGGGAGAGGGGTCACAGTTTGCAGTAAATTCAAACTCTAACTGACTTCAAGCAGGGCCTGAACTTTGGTCCTTCTCTGCTTAGGATGTCAGAGGAAGAGACTGGTTTTTATAGGTCCCTAACCTTGCTCTTATCTAAGTCTCCCCCAAATCACCACACATAGGTGCAGAGGACAATTAGGGCCTGTGGGAGGAGTCTCATTGTCGGGGAACCCCAACCAGGCTAAGAGCTCTAGAGAGAAATGAGTACTCGCTACACACAGAAGCAATAATATTTAGGAAGCCCCCTCACTCTCACTGTGTGATTCCCCACATACCCATCCTTTTGAGGGACCTTCAGTCTCTCATGCACCCCAGGTGGGGGCTCTCCTCCCCTTGGTCTGGATTCGAATCTACCATTCTAATGATGATCTGGCTGCACATCAAAATCACCAGGGATGCTTCTGTGAAAATTAAGACAAACCAATGCCAGGGTCTGCTCCGCTGTTCCCCATCCGACCCAGATTATAACTGGCCAAGTTGACCCCAGGCTGCTCCAGTGGAGTCAAGGCTGAGAACCCACTGAGCTAGTCCTGGGGTCTGGCACACATTGATCTGCTTCCCTTTAACTGACCAACTCTATGTTTCTTCTGGGAGTCTCAGCACAAATGCTGAATCTCTCTGGAAGCTTCTTTGGCTTCCAGACTAGGCTCCCATGGCACCTTCCCTTGCCTTCATATGGTCCTTGCAGCATAAGGAATCTGTTCATTCAGTTCCCTGTCTTCTTACAGATACTGGTTCCGAAAAGGGCAAGGACTTCTCTGGGACTGTGTGTATTTGTCATAGTGGCCTCCATTCCCCACTCCATGCCTGACTTAGAGTAGATACTCAAGACAAAACTATTTGGTATTTTCAGTGCTGGGTGCTGCCCCGGTAGATATTGATAGTAGTTAGTAAAGCAAGCATTTTTCAAACGACAGTAAAATACCCAGCCCTTCCTTATGGCAATTGAATGGGAAAGTTTCCAATTTGCTTTTTATGTGGCAGAGACTCACTTGTTTTCTACCAAACGAGCTGCCTACCCTTTGGGTACACTAATAGATCACATTTCCCCACCTCCTTTTGACTCTGAGCAGCCTTACATACTAATGATGGCCAGTGTAGCATCTTCTTAGAAACAATGAGTACCATTTCCCATCCTGGACCACAAAAACTGGCCTTCACATTCCCTACATTCAATTTTCTCACAGTCTTGAACTTCTGACTAGATTCAAGGGCTAGTAAAGGACTCTAAGCCTGAGAGGGAGGGTAGAGCAACAAGAGAGGGAGTCCGGAGCTTTGAATGAACATTCTCAGTAGAGAATCCACCCTGCTTTGCCAGACCATTTTGGACAATGATGCAAATGAGAAATAAGCATTCATTGACTTAATGTCTGGGGATGTGATAGCATTTAGCATACCATGGGAATATATATTTTTATATTTATAAATTTTATAAAAATAAGTACATATGTTTTATAAATTGTATATATTTTACACATTTATATATTTATAAAATTACTAAAACTTCAGAGCATATGTAATCTGTAAATTCAAAGAGCAAAGTGGTCTTTACTCTCTCAAATATACTCTATAGTTCTAATTTGAAGCACGTGGAATTCCCCTGACAATGTATAAATAGCTGCAGTATCATTCATATCTCTACTTCCCACCTAAGCCAAGTGTTAGCAGAGTGTAGAAGTAAGGGGATCTTCTTGGGTACCAGACACCTTTAACCTGACACCTTTCTTTTGAAGATCCAGAAAGAATCCTAACCTATACTGTAGACTAATCTTATTCTCATATGTTGGGCTACTACCCAAGTGACTCCTAATTCACTCTGAAAAGTCATGCTCAACAAAAGCCAGGTCCCAGCTCCCCACCAGACTGTCACAACACTCCCACCCATTAGCCAAACCAATGACTGAAACGGTGACTGCCTTACAAGCCCAGAACCCAATTCAAGTAACTCATGAATTCCCAGACAGCACTAAGAGGGAGGGACTGTTTCTGTTTTCGTTTTTTTTATTTAATAAAGCATTAACTATACATGAAGGAGTACCAAACAGAATGAAGCCTATATATTTTCAGAAATTACTAAACTCCAATAAAACTTTAACACCAATCTGTCCTTTGAACTGACTCATATTTTTATTTATTACTAGACTCTGGCTCCACTGTTTCCCACCTCCCCAAACTTTTACCTTTGGAAGAGAAAGAAAGAAAGCAACCAGCATGCATACGCCTCTGTGTTTATATCTGGCTAAAACAATAACAGTAATTTAATGGTTTAAGACCATAGTTTTCAAAGGGGATTAACTATTTACCAAACATTTATTGCTCTCCATGCAAGATTTCACAGGAAATACAAAACAATTAGTCCAGGTGCTACTCTCTGAAGGCTGACCATCTGGATAAGAGGATTGTGTTTAAAGAAGAATTCATTCCAATGAAGGTTAAATGTGAGAAATGCCATAAAGGAAGTGATCTAAAAGCAGAGAGGAACAGTGGATTGCTCCAAAGTGGGAAAAGACACTCCTTTGCTTACACATTCAGCAAAGACTTCCTCACTATCCACTGTAGATGAGCATTCTGTTTAGTAGTGTGCACACCGCAGTTAGCAAGACAGACATACAGGCACAACTTCACAAAGGTGGTGACATCTGCATTGTGCCAATAGTCATGGGTGAATGGATGTTAGGACAGTAATAACAAATAGAGCAAGGCACCGACAAAGAGCCTTTGCAGTGTATTACATCTGCCCGCCAACTGAGTCCTCACAACAACCACACACAGCCAGCACTAATCCTATTCCCATTTTACAGATAGGAAAGTTAGCTTTGAGAGGTTAAGTTACTTATCCATGGTCCCACAGAGCCATAATTATACACTGGGTTGATGGAGGAGGGTTATCTGTCTATGTGTTACTTTCATTGGTTAATAAAGAAACTGCCTTGGCCCTTTGATAGGACAGAAGATTAGGTAGGCGGAGTAAACAGAACAGGATGCTGGGTAGAAGGCTATGAAGCAGACGCCATGAGCTCCAGCCCAAGATTGACATAGGTTAAAATCTTCCCGGTAAGCTACCCACCCTGTGGTGCTACACACATTAATAGAAATGGGTTAATCAAGATGTGAGAGTTAGCCAAGAAGAGGCTAGATATAATGGGCCAGGCAGTGTTTAAAAGAATACAATTTGTGTGTTGTTATTTCCGGGGCTAAGCAAGGTGGCCGGGAGCCGGGCAGCAGGAACACAGCCTGCAGCTCCTTCTACACTGGATAGGCTAGCTTCCTGGCCCTGATCTTTATTCATGATACTTTAAAATCAGAAATGGACTTTAATTCCAGGGTAAAATAAATTCAAACCCAGGTTTTGATGGAGGAAGGTCATTGGTTAATTAAATAAAGAAGCTGCTTGCCCTGATAGGTTAAAACATCGGTGGGAGGAGTAAACAGAACAGAATGCTGGGAGGAAGAGGAAGTGAGCTCAGACTCGACAGCTCTCTTCTTGGGGGCAGACGCCTCAGAGAGACACGATGCTCCACTCTTGTGGGCAGAGGCGAGAGCTCTGCTCTCTGAGGCACACGCGATGAAGCTCCGACCCAGGATGGATGTAGGCTAGAATCTCCCTGGTAAGCCACCTTGTGGGCTACAGCAGATTATTAGAGATGGGCTAATCCAGGTGCAAGAGTTGGCCTAGAAGAGGCTAGATAGAAATGGGCCAAGCAGTGATTAAATGAGTACAATTTGTGTGTTGTTATTTCGGGGCATAAGCTAGCCTTGCAGGAGGCGGGGGGGGGTGCTGGGGACGCAGCCCCGCCACTCCTATTACAACAAGGTTTTGCCATGTTGTTAAGGATGGCCTTCTAGAAGCCTTGGGGATGGGATGAAAATGCTGAAACCAAACTTAGAGCAACCTTATATTGCTTATGCTATAAGTCAAGACGGGCATCCTACATGCCAGGTTCAGGTTGATTCAACAAAGCAGAAGAAAATTGTTCTGTGTGCCTTAGAACAAACATAAGTGATGATGTTCTCAGTTGAAACTGTTGTTCAAAGGGGCATTTAACAGTGTTATACTTCAAGAGCCTTTGGTCATTTTTATAGTTAAAAGCCATGAAAAGAAGATGTTCCACGTGGAAAGTAGAGACCGTTTTCTCAGCCTAATCAACTCAGGGTTCTATTTTAAAAGCAATTTACTCTCACGCAAGCACGCACGCACACACACACACCTCTGATTATTCGTGGGACAAATGAATTATTGGATTCTTTAAAAACATCTTACTAAATTGTTGAGTTTTAGAGAAAAAAGCATGGCTCTCCAATCACAGCCAAACACCAGGCAAATAACAGACTATAAAATGAAGGACCCAATTAAAGGGGGGTTGGCAACCACAGGGCTATAACTTGGGCCGTTGTTTGGAGAGGGAAAACCTATAAGAAGGAGTTCCAGATGACCCAGCTGCTAACCAAACTGAACAGCTGGTTTGTGTTCCCCACAGATATAGGGCTGATAGTCTCCCAAACATTCTAGGAGGTCATGTTTCATAGCAATTCCTTAAGAGAGGGCAAAGATTAAAAATTCTGGTTCTGCCAGATCCAGGAGGACCACTCGTCTGGGAAATGAGGCCACAAGAAGCTACAGAAGATGAATTTAATGCATCTATAAAAATGACACTGCCAGGCTGGGCATTGCTGAGCTACACCAATACCATCCCCATTGGAACTTAATCCTCCTGCTCTTTCTACTTTCAGAACTCACAGGACAATGACAAACTAGACGTATATGACCCCAAAACTTGCATACAAATATTTATGGCACCGTTATTCAAAATAGTCAAAATATAAAATAAATACAAAATGCTCAGTTTTCTGAGTGGATGAATGAAATAGAACTTATTCCTGTAGTAGAATATTATATTCTCATAATATATTCATACATGTTACAACATGAATGAACCTGTAAAATAGCAGAAAGGCGAATAACTCAGGTTAAAAAAATCACACCTTGTGTGATCTCATTTATATAAAATGCCCAGAATAGATACATAGATAGAATGTATCCATGGGTTCCATGTCAGAGCCTTCAGAGAAAGTAAGAAATGAGGAATGACTGACTGTCAATGAACATGAGAGTTCTTTGGGGAAGGGGATACTGAACATTTTCTAAAGGCGATTACACCGATGGCTGCATACCTCTTTGGATACACTAGAAGTCACTGAACTGTATACTTTAAGTGGGTGATCTCTGTTTCAATACAGGTGTCATATTTCAATGGTTAAGAGGGAGACTCTTAATAAATGTTTCTTACTCAGTAGACAAGTGGAGGAGAAGGAAAAGGAGAGTATTTAATATATATAATTATGAGAAAGCATTAGGCATAGTCAAAAGAAAGAGAATTATATAAAATAAGAGACCTGACCCCTTCAAATTTTCCAGTGTTATAAAGGGCAATATCAGTGTCATGAAAGGACTCTGCATATTATTGTGACTTAATTGGAAGTTTGAAATGATAACACAATTAAAAAATAGCAAATTTCCCAGCTCTTGGGAGGCATAGACAGGTGGATCTCTGTGAGTTTGAGGCCAGCCTGGTCTACAGAGGAGGTTTCAGGACAGGCTCCAAATCTATGAGAAACTCTATCTTGAAAATAATAATAAATTAACAAATTTAGCTAAGCATAATAATCCATGCCTGTAATACTAGCACTGGGGAGAAGGAGGCAGGAGGAGCATTATAAGATCAAGGTCAACCCAAGTTACATAGTGATTTCCAAGGCCGGCCTGGGCTACAGAGTGTGACCCTATATTTCAAAAAATGAAAATAAAATAAGCAAAGCCAGAGAGACAGACATATGGACTTTGGAAGAAGAAAGAAGTCCTCTAGGTACTCGATGGGATCCCCATAGCTTTGAATTCCTTCAGTCAAGTTAAGCAAATCAGAGGAGGAAGGAGAAGACAAAAGTGGTATAGACCAAACTGCAGTGATGGGAATGGACAGAGGAACTACCACCCCGGTCTCTCAAACAGCGATGATGAGTTCTCTAATGGCACTCTAATAACATTCTTACAGCAAGTACCCAAAAGACCACCTCAGGTGGGAAACAGGAAAGGCCACTGCACACTCATTAGGGTGGAAGTAACTCACCAGTAGCCTAACCTCAGGATGAGAGTGTCAACAGTTCAGCCTGGGCCTCAGTGCACAGAGGACAAGGGAATTGCTCTTACCCTTTCCTAACATGTACTTTGGGCTCATTCCCCAGTACAGGATGGCTATGGGGTTCCAATATCTCTGATTTCTTTTCCATCAAGCCTTCGTTTATTCATCTGATCTATGTCAGGATACACGCTTAGTGAGAAATACAAATTCTATGTTCATGTGGCTTGGACAAAAAGGAAGAGAGAGAGGGTGAAAGGAAGGCGGAGCGAGAGCGAGAGCGAGAGCGAGAGCGAGAGAGAGAGAGAGAGAGAGAGAGAGAGAGAGTGTCAGAATTTTAAGATTGGCTATAAAACCAGTAAATTTTCCCTTATCCAACCTTTCTGAAAGTCGTGCTAGAGTTTGAGTTTGATTGTTGGCAAAGGTATCCACATGCCTTGGAGTTTCCTGCAGAAATACTTGAGGTTACCATGGACCCAATCAAAGGGAATTAAACATTAAAGCACTTAGATAACATTACAGGTTTGCAGTGATTTTATATGTAAGATACACACACTACATACAAACAGATGCATCTTTAGCAGATTTCATTGTCTTTTCCATAGGAACATTTTTCTAATAAGAGAATGATCAGCTATGGTAATATTGGGGATTGCCTGCCACACTTCCTCTTGAAAATCTCTATAGCATTCTACAAACTGGTGCATCTTGGTAATAGTATCTATTCTCCTGTGTCTGTGATGGTCACTTCTATATACCCTATGTCCTATTCAGGACCTGATGCATTGTACGTGTTAAATAAATATTTGATAAATTCAATTAAGTAGAAATTAAAGAATAGATAAGAAAGCAGGCAGAAATTTTGGTTATAGTGAATGGGGGGTGTTAAAATCTTTTATTTTTATACAACACATTCACTCACACACACACTCATACACACAAATTTTAAAGACAGAAGGGAGATTTTTAAACAGGCTTAAACCTAGGAAGCCCCCAAATGTCATTAACTATTTTCTCATTCAGCATTCTTAAACTATAGCTTATCTATCACTGGGGTCCCCAAAGGCCCTTTAGCACTGTGCAGGCATCTAAGTCACTTTAGAAGATTAAATTTCTAAATTTATGCTGCTTGCTTCCATTTCGGAAGGAGGGGAGATGAGCTGCTGACTTTGTGTTCTGCTTCTTTGTACTCCCCATTCCCAAACAAAGAAATATCACTCAACAAACCTTACTTTTATCAATGTGTTCTTTCCTATTAAGCAAAAATCTCTTGAATTTTAAACAAAGGGATAATTTGAGACACCATGAATTCCAAGAGTCTCAATGGTAAAGCAAAGAACACTTCAATCAGAAATATTGGGGTCTATCATGCTAAATTTCAATTTCATTCAGGTAGCAAATTGAAAGCACAGCTTTATATTTCATCTGTGCATTTCCTTAACCAGCTACCTACCACTACTAAACTAAGAACAGAGAAAAGAAATTGGCCAGGTAGAGACATCAAAACATTCACTTGAATCAACAAAGAAAGTTGGCTCTTTATACTGATTAAATGCAACTCTGTTTTGGTCGATGGCTAGACAATACGAAATGGCTTCTTCACTTAGGTCACATACCATTCCTTACTAATTGTTTCATACATTGAAAGAGTTTAATGGAGATAGACTCAAAGTACATGTATATGATATACATAGTGTTCCTTGGGCTTTAATGTACATATAAATCACCTGGGGCTTATTTAAATACTGATTCTGATTGATTTAGTGTGGACTGAGAGGGACCCAAGATTCTGCAATTTTAACAAGCTCTCAAGGGGATGGTGATGCTGCTGGCCCATATGTCATACTTAAACTAAGGACAAAATACAGTGTATTGGAAAATGTACGTCTATAATGAATTAAACTTGTGGCTTAAAGACTCAGATATCAAGGGGCTGCACAGATGGTTCAGCAGTTAAGAGCACTGGTTGCTCTACCAGGGGACCTGGGTTCGATTTCTGGCACCCACCAACATGGTGGCTCACAACCATATAACTACAGTCTCAGGGAATCTGTCCTCCTGTAGCCTTCATGGAAGCCAGACATGCGCGCATGTGGTACACATATATACACGCTGACAAAACACACACATAAAATAAAATAAGTAAGATCTTTAAAATATTTAAATGCAGACATCAAACATAAAGGGTTCAAGGGAGTATTTAATTGAAAAATATTTTCGTAAATATTCCAAAAATGTGATTGAAGCCCCTCTCATCAGTCTGAAGCCAAGAGGTTTCTAGCCCATGGCCGTTGTCTGTGCAAGGCAGAAAGAAGTATATTTGCATTTTCAACAGATTTCCAGGATAATTGACTTCTTTTCTAGTGATTCACATAGTGTGTGCTTCTGATGGCAGACGTTAACAGCCCATGCCTTTTAGCTACAGCCTCTGAATGAACACAGTCCAGATGGCTGGCAGGGGTGGATAACCAACCCTGCAAAAAAAAAAAAAATAGTAAAGTAAAGTACTTAGGTTCTTGATTCGAGAGTTAGGTGGCCTCATAAATACAATCATAATAACAACTTGCATGTGTTACCACATGTGAATGTGCACATTTTGGCTGGGGGGGGGGCACGTTCCACGGACCCATATTTTTGCAGGTGCTAAAATATGAGCCTATGTATGTAAGACTGTAAGCAACATTGGAAATTTGCTCGCCTCTATAATCAGTCCCAACTCCCCATCAGTACCCTCTTTCCTTCCAGCAGGCTCGTTATTAAAGGTGTATTTATTTCCTTCTACATTCCATTACGTCCACTCTCAACCCTGAAAACTATCACTTTTACAGAAATCACTATCCACCTTTTAGAGAAATTTAAAGAGAAAACTTCATATAGACATATATTACCAGATCATTGGGACTAGCAAAAATCTATTTTGGTTAATTTCTACTTCAACGAGATGAAAAATATACAAAACTATGGCAGCGGGTTAGCTAAGAAGAGCATGGCAAGCAATTTGGGATTCAGAAAACATAGCAGATTCCTCTGAAAGGTCCTTTAAGACCAAGAGCTGGTTTCTTTTCTGATCAAGAGATAAATCACTAAGTCAATAATTCTGGGTCCTCAGCCCATTACTGTGATAGGCTGCTTGTAAAACAGGCACACTCAAGCAGCCTTCCTTGCAGAACAACCCTGATGTGTACTGATTGCTGCCTTTTAAGTGTGTTGACACCTCCAGATGAAAGGAACTAATTCATTATGCTTGCCACTTGAAGGTGCCCCACTCATCCATGTTGGAGGTACAAGCCCAGAGAGATGCAGAATTACGAAGAGCCCAAGATTTAGAAAGGGAATTGAGAGAGCTGAGCTGGTTACTGTAACTCATGTGCCTGGACACTCTGAAGGGTCCCAAGTTTTTGAGATACATGATATTTCCCTGCAGCTAAGCATTCATCAAATTGCAGAAATGTCAGAGCTAGACGGAAACTTAGCAATTACCTAATGATCTAAATTACTTTTATTATAGTGAAGAGGAAGCTGAATGCTGGAGAGGTAAAATGACCTGTCATGTAGCTGAGCAGCCCACCCTGCCAGCCAGTCTACCTCACGATGCGCTCTCGGGCTGAGTTCACTAGAAGAGAGAATAAGAAGCAGTCTATGTACTACAGGGGGTCACAATGCAAGCAATGCAAAGGGGCCTGCTTTACTTTAAGCTAACAGCCTCCCTAAGTGAGTACAGTGGTGTTAGGAGAGAGGAGTTTTCTATGCAAACTGGTAGGTGTTTAACAACCAGATAAAGGGGTTGGAAGCCCAATTGCCATTGTAGCATTTGCCCATGTCCATGGTGTAAATACTGTGATGGCGGATTGCAAACTTATTAGCTTGATATCATGAAACTTGAGTTGAACTGAGATATACACAAACAGCTCTTGTGAGCTGATGAGAGCTAGCTCAAGAAAACAAGTAAAATTTCTGAGAAGTAAAAAATCAGTGGCCTTCCTATACACTAAGGATAAGGAAATAGAGAGGGAAATCAGAGAAGCATCACCTTTCACGATAGCCACAAATAGCATAAAATATCTTGGGGTAACTCTAACCAAGGAAGTGAAAGATCTATATGACAAAAACTTTAAGTCTTTGAAGAAAGAAATTGAAATGGACACCAGAAAATGGAAGGATCTCCCCTGCTCTTGGATTGGGAGGATCAACATAGTAAAAATGGCAATTCTACCAAAAGCAATCTATAGATTCAATGCAATCCCCATCAAAATCCCATCAAAATTCTTCACAGATCTGGAGAAGACAAAAATCAACTTTATATGGAAAGACAAAAAACCCAGGATAGCCAAAACAATCTTATACAATAAAGGATTATCTGGAGGCATTACCATCCCTGACTTCAAACTCTATTACAGAGCTACAGTATTAAAAACAGCTTGGTATTGGCATAAAAACAGAGAAGTCGACCAATGGAATCAAATAGAAGAAACTGACATTAACCCACAAACATATGAACACCTGATTTTCGATAAAGGAGCTAAAAATATACAATGGAAAAAAGAGAGCATCTTCAACAAATTGTGCTAGCAAAACTGGATGTCAACCTGTAGAAGAATGAAAATAGATCCATATCTATCACCATGCACAAAACTCAAGTCCAAATGGATTAAAGAGCTCAATATCAGTCCGAACACACTGAACCTGATAGAAGAGAAAGTGGGAAGTACTCTACAACACATGGGCACAGGAGACCACTTCCTATGTATAACCCCAGCAGCACAGACATTAAGGGCCTCATTGAATAAATGGGACCCCGCAACTGACAAAGGTCTGATCTCCAAAATATATAAAGAACTCAAGAAACTAGACCGTAAAAAATCTAATCAACCCAATTATAAAATGGGGCACGGAGCTGAACAGAGAATTCTCAACAGGAGAAGTTCAAATGGCCAAAAGACACTTAAGGTCATGCTCAACTTCCTTAGCGATCAGGTAAATGCAAATCAAGACAACTTTAAATACCATCTTACACATGTCAGAATGGCTAAAATCAAAAACACCAATGATAGCCTTTGCTGGAAAGGTTGTGGAGAAAGGGATACACTCGTCCATTGCTGGTGGGAATGCAAATTTGTGCAACCACTTTGGAAAGCAGTGTGGCGGTTTCTCAGGAAATTTGGGATCAACCTACCCCTGGACCCAGGAATACCACTCTTGGGAATATACCCAAGACATGCCCTATCATACAACAAAAGTATATGCTCTACTATGTTC
>NC_022026.1:47496429-47527095 GCF_000317375.1 Microtus ochrogaster | reverse complement strand
TGGACTTCCCACAGGGCAGAGAACCCTGATAGCTCTATGGGCTGACAAGGGAGGGGAACTTGATTGGGAGAGGGGGAGGGAAATGGGAGGTGGTGGTGGGGAAGAGACAGAAATCTTTAATAAATAAATAAACGGGGGAAAAAAAGAAAATACCTAAAAAAAAAGAAATAAAATTAAGAGCAAAAAAAAAAAAAAAGAATTTCTGAGAAGTTGAAATCTCTCAGATTGGAGAATAAAATAGCTTCTCACTTCACTGGTAAAACCATCCGAGTTTGTGAGGGAAATTCTAGCTGCACATCTTCACTCACCGAATCACAAGTGTTCCCGGTTCCTGTGTCTTTGAGATCCAAAGAGACCCAAATGTGGAAGCAGTCAATTGGTCCAATGCCCATCTTCCCTGAGTCTCAGAGTAGAGTCTTTCCTAATTGTTCATTAGCAGGAATATTGAGAGGCAGAATTTTCACCTTCTATTAATGCTAGGGACAACCAAGCATTCCTTTCCCAGTAGCAATGCACTCAAAATTTCTCAGTTTTCTTTAGCTGAAAAGAGCTCCGAGAGTGGGGGCAACAACTCACTAGGAAAGGTTCTTAACTCGTTCTTCCATTTCACTTAACACTGATTGGCTAAGGGAGAAAAAATGGCATATAAACAAAGGTGGCTGATGACATCCAAGGGTCTGAAGCAATTCTCCTACATCGTTCTGACAGCTAACAAATGGAGCTAGCTCTTGGGGAACATGCTTAAAGAACAGCTGGAATATGTAACAGACATTTCTCTGTGATTTTGACAGGTCAAGCTCCATCATCGGTTGAGCTACACTCAGTGGACATGGATCAGAATGAACTCTGCCATTTCTCGGAAAGTTGCCAAGAGGTCTTTGGAGAGAAAGAAATCCAGAGAACTGTGTTTCAGAAATTGAGAGGAATGAATGCCGGACAGATATAAAGCAGGTCCAATTTAAAGAGGAAGGCCTACAAATACTAGCCTTTTCGGCTTTCTCTCTGCTTTCCTGTCCCTCTGATACGTCCACAAACAAGGTAAAACTGCAGTCCTTTCCCAGAGGATCACTTGAAGGAAGCTCCTGCCCTATCACCTATTTGGATTTAGTCTCACCTCTACCTCCCATATGCACTTGACAAAATCAACAATCATAAGTTTCTATAAGACATAGAAGATACTTATATAAGGGTTTACTTTAAGACTTGGGGAAAAATTGTGTGATTCCCCCTAAAGTGACCTAGTTTACCAAAATATTGTTTGACACATGTATTTCAGGAACATACCCACTCTCTAGAGCAAGGAAAATCAATCATCAAAGAAACTTCTCAAAATGGATAGATCATCTTGTTATGAATGGAATGGGAGATCACCTGTTAAGTGAAAGAAGCCAAGCATAGAAAGCAATTAGCTCTTATTATCTCTCATATGTAAAATTGAGACTTAACTATACATATGGATAGATGATAGATAGATAGATAGATAGATAGATAGATAGATAGATAGATAGATAGATAGATAGATAGATAGATTAAAGCATGAAGGAGACTATCTAAGGGAAGGAAGCCCTCCAGAGGGGGAAAGGAGGGATGGGGAAGAATAATGGGGGGTTAAACATGGGCATAATAATAGAATGATACATAATGTGCTGAAATGTCTTACTAAAACGTTTCCCACTAAAATTTTAACTAAAAATTTAGACAAGAAAATTAGAATTTCAAAAATTAAAAGCCTACCAATAAATTATTGAGTATACCCAATATTATTATTTCTCTTCTTTCAGGGTCAAGGTTTTTTGTTTTTGTTTTTTTACAAACAACAAAATGCTTTTAAAAGAACCTAGAAGATCATAAGATTTTCTAAAAATGCTAGGGGGTCAAGCATGATAGACACACTTCTCAAGACAGCCCTTCATCCAGCCCCTTACCAAGAGCTCCACTCTAAAACAGTGTTAGGGCAGGAAAGGATGAACTTAACTAGCTGAGAAGAAAAGAAGCTTGTGGTGCAAAATACGGACAGCTCTACTGTCCAAGTCTTTCCCTTGAAAGTGAAAGGACTAGATTGCAATGGGGATGTTCTATCAGGAACTCACCAAGGCCAGCTGGCCTGGGTCTGAAAAAGCATGGGATAAAACCGGACTTGCTGAACATAGCAGACAATGAGGACTACTGAGAACTCAAGAACAATGGCAATGGATTTTTGATCCTACTGCACGTACTGGCTTTGTGGGAGCCTAGGCAGTTTGGATGCTCACCTTACTAGACCTGGATGGAGGTGGGTGGTCCTTGGACTTCCCACAGGTCAGGGAATCCTGATTGCTCTTTGGGCTGATGAGGGAGGGGGACTTGATTGGGGGAGGGGGAGGGAAATGGGAGGCGGTGGAGGGGAGGAGGCAGAAATCCTTAATAAATAAATAAATTTTAAAAAAATCACAATTATTGTACCAAGTAAAAAAAAAAAAAGAACCCACATTTAAGAAGCCAGGCTTGGTGATGTCTGCTTATAATCCTAGCATTGTGGAGGCAGAGACAGGAGGGTCCCTGGGGCTCACTGACAAGCCAATCTAGCCTAGTTAGTAAGTTTCAGGCCAATGAAAATCTGTCTTGAAAAGAGAGGTGGGAAGACTCGTGGGATAATACCCAAGGTTGTTCTCTTGGTCTCTCTTTAAATAGGGTCTGTTTATGATCTGTCTGGTATCACACACACACACACACACACACACACACACACACACACACTACCACCATTGTAAGAAATTCTTCTCTTTGGGGACTTCCAATTCAAGACCATCTGGCTTGATTGCTCCTAACCCCACTTTCTTCCCCCAAAGTAGATGAAGCTCACTTTAGACAATCACTAGACTTGGCGATTAAGAAACTCTGAACCAAAACCTTCAGAAGTCCTGCCAACGGATAAGCTAAATTACTGCCAAGGCTTAAAATGAAGCAGCACTATCTTTGTTTTCTACTGATCAGGACGTCGTCCTGCCCACCATGCCAGCACTTTGCTCCACGACACACACTTGAAAGTGAAGAGCGGCACCACTGCACAAGAGCAAGAGGAAATGAAAGCTCTTCCAAGCAGGCACCCATTGCCTTCCCCTAATACTCTTTAGCACGTTCACAAGCCTTTTCATCTTCAAAGCACTTGAGGAACATTAGCTAATTAATCCTCCCAACAGCACTGCAAGGCAAGGAAGGATTATCTCCATTTTACAGATGGAGAAATGGACTGTTTTGAACACAAACATTAAACCCAGTGGCAGAATTACCAGAAACTGGGATGGAATGTTTCGCTGTGTATATGATTCCCACACAGACCTGCCAAGGTATCTCTTCCCCAACTTGGGAACTGCCAAAAGCTCCTAACCAGGAGGTAGCCAAGCAGACAGAGGGCCAGAGGCAAGACAGACAAGGCTCTCATGCTAATGCTTTCAAGTCTTTAATTACCTCATGAGTTCACTGCATTGCCTGGCTAGGGGAGTTTCTTCTGGGAGCTTCGGTGGAGGAGGAAGAGGAGATGACTTCTCAAGAGTTTCTTCTGCTTGTGGCTTCCTCCACATCTTCACTCTGGTTAATATTTTAAAGCAGTGCTGAAGAGGGCACCCGATATGGTGGGAACCCACTTTAAATCCTTCCTGGAACTAAAGTAGATTCTGAGCAAACCAGCCGAGAGCCATGAGCACTGTGCTTTCATTATTGAAGTTTTTTTTCATATTTTGGGGGCAGAATCTTCTCTAATCAAATCCCAGCTGCAAATGCCAGTTGGAGCCCTGATGAAAACCGCATAATTAAATGCAGCATATGGATTTTATGTGTGTCCAGGCCTATTACTCAAGGCATTATTCCAAACTCTAGTGGTCTCAGTTCTTGAATTTTCAATAGATTGAAAAATCACTTGACTCCAAGGCTACACAGAAACCCTGTCTCGAAAAACCAAAAGAAAAAGAAGAAAGAAAAAAAAATCAATTGAAGGTTCAGACCGCTAAACAGTCTGCAAAATTTGGACATTGAATTTTCATTTTTATTTTTAAGATGAAGCCTCACTATGTTACCAAGGCTGGCCTTGAACTTTTGGATCCAAGGGGTCCTCCTGCTTCAGTCTTCCAAGTAATGAAGATAAATGTCAGTGTCTCTCGCTAGACTTTTTCATTTTGACTCATTTGTCTTGTCAGTAGCAACCATCAACCCTTGCCAATTTCTATCTTTGTGTTCTTTCATTTCATATTACCATCCACCCCTAGAAGTGAAGTCTGTGTGTTTCATGAATACAAGCATATAAGACATGAGAATTTGGATCACATTTTCCTCACTCCTTCAAAGTATCCTGTAGAGTCCTATGAAGCATGCACAGAAAGTCACCCCCAAAGGTTTGTAACTGTAATGTAGGAAGCAGCAGAATGTTTAGAACAATGTTTCTCAGCTGGAGATGATCTGGCCTTTCAAAGGACACCTAAAGGCATTTCTGTCACAACTGAGGGAAGGGTCATGCGTTTGCTATTGGTACCTACTGAGTGGAGCCTGAGATGCTGCTAAATGTCCTAAAGTACACGTAACCATCACCACAACAAGGAAGTAATGATCCAATTCTGAAGTGAGACCCCCTGACTTAGAAGAAAACTATTCAGATGAGGCATATGCCGAACTATTGGAGAGGCCGCTTGTTGGTTTCCTGGCTGCTCAGCCCCAAAATAATCACTCAGAAACTACATTATTTAAAACACTGCTTGGCTCTAGCTTAGCTCTAGCTTCTTATTGGCTAACTCTTACATATTAATTTAACCCATTTATATTAATCTGTGTATCGCCATGTGGCTGTGGCTTACTGGCTAAAGTTCTGGCATCTGTCTCTGGCGGGTTACATTGCTTCTCACTGACTCCACTCTTCTTTCTCCCAGCATTCAGTTTAGTTTTCCATGTCTGGCTAAGTTCTGTCCTATCAACAGGTCAAGGCAGTTTTCTTTATTAATTAACCAATAGTATTCACAGCATAAAGAGAGGAATCCCATATCACTGACCATATTTAGTGGGTTTTGAATGAAAACTTTTAAACTGACAGATTGAGTTATTAACTGGTCCTATCACTAGAACCAATTCCTGTTGCCAATACAAAACAAAGAAGTAGACAAACTTAAATAAGAGTAACTGAGGTAGGCTCTTCCATTTTCTTAGAATTTAAGTGAAACCCTGATAATTTTGCCAGACAATATTACGAATAAGAGCCTAAGATTTATTTATATAAATAAATTGTAAGGTATTTATTGGTTGAGGCTGTCTTTTATCTCCAGTTTTGCTGGGCACATAGAAGTAAAAAGTACTGTTAGCTTGATTTATTAGCATGAATGCCTATTAAATCATGGGGGACAGAGACGAACTACTAGATACAAATGGAAGGAAATAGAGCTCCTTAGTTAATTTTCATTGTGGTTTAAGATAATACCCCAGGAAAACAGTCAGACTCAGTCATTGAAAACAACACAACACTGCAACTCAAAATGGTTAAATAATGTAAATGTCATTTATGGAATCTGAAAAGGTTAACCTCAGAAGTTGAAAGTAAAATGGTGGTTATGAGGTTACAGATCATGTTTTGGTGGGTGAGAGGGAAGTATTGGAAAAGATTTATCAGTGGAAGTCAAGTAAGAGCTATGTGCAAGAACCACTAAGTTATGGTCAGATAAGCCAGTATCATATATTATTATAACTGCAGGCAACAGTTATATGCTAGGAGAAAGGATTTAAAAAAGCTTATACCACAAAGAACTGGTAAATATTTGAGTAGATGAATACATATATAACATTATACAATGAATACTTGTATTGAACATTACATGATAACAAGCATAATATAAATTTTATCTATAATTTTAAAAAAGAGGAAAACATTGGTGAATCTCACAAGCAAGAAATTCAACATAAAAGTACATGTAGTATGATTACATTCATCTGACCTTTCAAATTAAGCCAAGTGAATCTACGACAGAGATCAAAGCAGTAGTTACTGTTGGAAAGGGCACAGGCATGGTATAAGTGTTGGTTGTGAAAGGGCATGAGGAGCATTCTCAAACATTGCCAGTGCTCTATAGCTAGAGCTTATTGGTAATTAGGGAGGGGGTGCAGACATGTGAGTTTAGAAAGCACTACAGTTAAATATTTTCATACTAATGTATGTTAGTTAACTATTAGTTTTTTTTTCAACGAGAAAATATATGTACAGGGTTGGGAGAGATGGCTTAGCAGATGCTCTCACAGAAGACCAAGGTTTGGTTCCCAGCACACACACAGAAGTTCACAACCGCTTGTAACTCTGGTTCCAGAAGATCTGATGCTCTCTTCTGACCTCCACAAGCACCAGGCATACACATGGTACACAGACATACATACAGACACACATTCACCCACATAAAAATAAAGATTAAATACATTTTCGTTTTTTAAAAAAATGAAAGAAAACAATAAAACACAGTATAAAAGTTTAGAGGTATAATTTTCAGCAGGTAGGCTTATGTTAATATCACTCAAACAGCAAATAGTCACAGCTTTCATCCAAATTTTATCTCTATCAGTTGTCTTCTTTCTTAATTAAAATGCAAATACAGACTTGATAGTTAGTAAACGAGGCAGGGGAAAAATTGCTCACTCAGCCAGAAAGAACACACTAACTTATTTCTCATCAGACAATGAAATTAAAGTTAGCCCTGAAAGATCAAGTCTGACTCTACAATCCAGGGGAGCCTATAAACAAACATATTGTGCAAACACACACACACACACACACACACACACACACACACACACACACAGAGAGAGAGAGAGAGAGAGAGAGAGAGAGAGAGAGAGAGAGCTTCCTGTGATATGACTGCCTAAAGCAGCTTGTAACACAACTAATGCTATTTTCAAAATACAAATAATTGCACTTTGTAGTTAAGAAACCACACCTGCCCCCTGCCCTTTCTCTCTCAAGAAACAAAAGTCATTTGTTTCCTGCTACTGATAACAAGACAGCAAGTATTTCTAAAACTCAGTAAATACTCACCTATATGCTCAACTGAATCCCTACATTCCAGTAGCCCCTTAACTTTATATAAAACCTGCCCTTATATTTCTCTGTTTTAAAATCATATAATTATAAATCATTTTAAGCTAGAAGAATTCAGAAGGAGGATTCTATTGCCAAAGGAGAAACGGGCATTATCATTAAGAAGAACTATTTAAGTATGCCAATACAAATTCACTACAATTACACGGCTGGGAGGGTGAAAGATGCGTTTCTATCTGGAAGTCTAAAATATTTTTAAAAGATAATATGTAGTCTATTTCCCTACTTAGATCTTGAGGTTCAAGAGGACAGAAACTCTTTTTAGAGCTTCATAATACTCAGATGAGTCCACGACTATCAAATGCCTTCATCATCTGGTGAATAAATAGGTGGTTTGGGTAGATAAATGAATGGAAATGCAGAGGAATGCCTATGTAATGAGTTGATAGATGGATGGATGAATAGACTGATTGACAGACAGATGAATAGATAGGCTTACAGATGAATGTATGGATATGTGATCTTATGCATGAATGGATGGATGAATGAATAGGTGAATGAGTGGATGTGTGGATGGCTATGGGTAGATTGTAAGTAGATGAATATAGAGAGATACTTGAGTAAACGGATGTGGATACATAGATAGTTGAGTTGATAGATGACTAGCTACAAGGATGAGCAGGGGGACATAGGTAGATGGATAAGTGAATGAATGAGCATTGCACTAGCAAATGAATTGTTTGAGGAAGTGATTTTTTTCTCACATTGTTTTCAATAAATAGTTAATATTCCAATGCTAACTTTAAAAATGAAGATATAATCCAGACATGGTGGCTCACACATTTAATGAATTTGCTCCCAATATCTACAAATATTTACAGTCATAAAATTAATTACTTCAAAAGTATTTATGAACAGTGGATGATAATGTGGACAGAAGTAATGGTTTCTCACCTTCTTAGAACTTCTAACCTATTCTTTTATATTCTAAATCTAAATATAGTATCCTTTTCTCTCAAGTACAGGCTTCTTAAAGCAGGACAGTTGAAACATTACGTAAATGTAAGCATACCACAGAAACCACCACCCACATTTTCCCCATTAGAAACAATAGCTACTTGCTTTTTCATTTTTTATGTGAATTTGCATACATTTTTGTCTTTGCTTTAAACCAACAGTAACAGTTGGCCCAAGACATTGCATTTTATTATTCTGAGAAACATACCATATCATAGAAGTTTATCACCAAGTTTAGAAGGTATGTTTGAAAACGAAAAATTTCAATAAAGAATTCTCATGCCAAGGATAGTAATAGTTGAGAGTCCCTGGTCCTGATGGCAAGCCACTGAAGATTTTAAAGAAAAGATCTGTCCACAAGAAGAAGCTTTTAGGTTTCTAGACTCCACACTAAGAAGTGGGAAATTTTGTTTACAAAAGTCTATGGCAAAGCTTGCTGGTTTAAGACACATTTAACCAAAGGAAATGATATATACTAAACCATAAAGATGCTATAATAAAACTGCAATTATGCAAATAGTTACAACAGAATAACCCCATTTAATTTTGGTCTTATCTACCAATACATATAGAGAATTGAGAGATGTGGAAAAGAGCTCTCAGTCTTTCGGCCAACAACAGTTATCTCGTCAGTTTGCTCTTCAGGTTCCCTCTTCCTCCTCCTCTGCTTCATCTTTTTTCCTCCTCCTCTTCCCTTTTCTTAGTCTTAGCTTACCCTATTTAATCTTTACACAAAGAGATGCATGTCTGTTTCCATTCCTCCTCTTTCCTTCTCAAAGTCAAATGGACTGAAGGGACATCATCACAAAGCATGCCTTGAGGAAACGCACCCGAGAGAAGCTTGGCTATGCTGTCATTAAAAGTTAATAGATGTCAACGCTGCAAAGAGATTAGTGGCAGCCTGGACCTGGGAGAAATTGAAGAAATGACCACTTTCCTTACTCCTGGATTGAAGGCAGCACAGAGCAAAGAGAAGGAAGCCACACCATCCTGACAGACTGGACTTAAGAGTTCTGAGGCTCAAGAACCAGAAAGGCCTCATTGGAAAAACCATGCTAGTTTAGTTTCTTCCAGGAACAAGAAGGAAACTGCTCGGAAATGAGATGCTGAAATTGGCAAACCATTTTCAAGGGTTTAATGAGCAATAACAAATAGACTCTTATCATTCAGAGAATGCATGATTTCTCTGAGTGCATCAAAATGATGCTCTCTGATAATAATACTGAGGCATTACCACATACATTTAGAATTCAGCTCACGATTTCTGTTTTCTTTTTGTACTGATTGCTTGTGGTTTATTTTGTTCGAAGGAGTCTTTAATGGGCAAGGATAGGATGCAACATTCCAAGCCCTGTGCTTTGGAGGTGATGTGAGCAGCTCCAGAACAAACAAGAAAAACAAAGCCTTTGCTCTTGTAGGATTTAGCACTTTTTCAAAGTGATTTGATAAATATGCTTTCCAGTGACAAATACGACTCTGACCTCCATGATTTAAAAAGAGGTCATTTGTTAATGACTGCAAATAGAAGCTATTGTTGACAAAATGGAAAATTGCAAAATTATCCAAAGGTGTGAGATTGATGCAGAAAACCCACGGTCTATTATCCCCCATCCCAATGAAATCACTATAATGAATTCACAGCATATTATTCAGCCCTATCATAGCATATGAAAATAGCTCGACCATGCTATAGCTTCTACAAATACACCTAATTATGACCAGTCTGATAAACAGAATGTCAAAAAAGAATAATAATTCTAGTCAAATTAGTTTATTCACTGAAGATGACAAAATGCACCATGAAGATGCTAAGTTAGTGAATTTAGTGCTAAAGATTTAGATCTTTGTACTGCACTTTTATTTCGCCTTAGGAATCTCAAAGAGTTTCATCATAAATATTTGTGGCTGATGTGAAAGCAAATGTTTCCAGTACCATTGCCCAATCTTACTGTACTTGTTCCCGTTGTTGTGCCCATATCTCTTCACAGTGTGTATGGAATTCCAAAATGCAAGAAAATATTTTAAACTAAAATGTCACTATTTAAAAGTTATATACTCTTCCACAGGTGATGGATGACTCCAAGGAAACAATGTCTTTCAGACCCAACAAGATTGATACATGGATGAACTCACAAAGTCTGTGGCAGCAAGCACAGGTCCTATACAGGTTCAAGTCACACAGGATGCCAGCACTGTAAGGGGGAAACGGACATGGGTTTCCTCCCATACCCGAGGAACTATCTGTAATTGATACCAGCTGGCAAAGGGAAAACATCAGTATTCTCCAACGGTGTCTCACTGGGTATATTAACCACGCTTCAGGGCAGGGCCCATGCCCAGGAGTAGTTGGCCAACACAAAAGGAACTCAATGGTATTTTTATAGACATTTTGTCTCATACTGCTTCATTTGGGCTTTTTTTCTTATCGGTCTTTTGTTTGTTTAATTTCTGCTTTTGTGGGGGGTGTTTCATGTTTTGTTTTTTGGTTTGTTTTGGTTTGTTTATTTTTTTAAAGAAAGAGAAAAAAGAACATAACACTGGGTGGATAGGGGGTAGGGAGGATCTGAGACAACTTTCCTTCCTTCCTTCCTTCCTTCCTTCCTTCCTTCCTTCCTTCCTTCTTCCTTCCTTTCTTTGTGAGACAGGATCTCATTATGCAGCTATAGCAGTTCCAGAACTCACTATTGTAGACCAGGCTGACCTTTGAACTCATAAAGATCCAATTGCCTCTGCCCCTGCCCCACTGAACACTGGGATTAAAGGCATGCACCACCATACCTGGCAAAAATATTATTATCAACAAACATGGTTTAAAAAGTTTTATGCTCTTGTAAATTGCCTATTTTCTCATTGTGTTGACTCTACAATGGTACACTTTAGTAGTTGTAACATAAATTACATGTCCTTCAAAGCCTAAACTATTTACACTCATTTCCTCTATAGAAAACATTTGATGAATCCTCATATGTAATAGCTCATACATATTTGAAATGTTTTTTTGCATGTTCTTGATACTTGGAGATTCTGCCTGTGTGTGTATGAGTATTCTGTGTTCCAAAATTCAGGTAGACTATTATAATTTGAATATGAAATATTCCCCCCAAAGTGATCACGTATTGAAGCTTCACCCCAGATGATGTCACTATCAAGAAGTGACTGGACTGAGGAACAACTAACTTCATCAGTGACTGCATAGCTAAATGGGTCATTAGGAAGTGAGGACAAGTTGAGGGAAGTAAGTCACTAAAGCCATTCTGTTGAAGTGTTCCTCTCTCTCTGTCTCTCTCTGTGTCTCTGTCTCTGTCTCTGTCTCTGTCTCTCTCTCTCTCTCTCTTTCTCACACACACACACACACACATTATTCTACATTTTTGGATGGACCCATTCATTCAGAAAATATTTATTGACTATCCATTAGATGCCAGGCACTGTTCTGTGTCCTGAGAATCTGAAACAGAAAGACTGATGGCCTCTTCCTTCATAGGTTGACAGTGGACTGCAACAGACAAGCAATTATTGATTAAAGCCCTATGCTACAAGTATTAAGAAGAGGGATATCTGTAAATAGAAAATACTTTGGTAACAAACATATGAGTGAGCAGATGAGAGAGACAGAGAAGGTTTCACAGGAAAAATTACAATGGGTTAGTGTTGTAAGAGCTGCGGGCCTGCTTTTCGTCCTTCCTGGCTCCTGCACGGCTAGCTTTACACCAGAAATAACAACACACAAACTGTATTCATTTAATCACTGCTTGGCCCATTATATCTAGCCTCTTCTTGGCTAACTCTCGCACCTGGACTAGCCCATTTCTAATAATCTGTGTAGCCCACGCGGTGGCTTACCAGGGAAGATCTTAACCTACGTCCATCCTTGGTAGGAGCTTCTTCGATCACATCTGCCCGGGAGAGGGGACCATGGCCTCTGTGAGCAGAGCTATCGAGTCTGAGCTCACTTCCTCTTCCTCCCAGCATTCTGTTCTGTTTACTCCACCCACCTATGTTCTAACCAATAAAATGGGCCAAGGCAGTTTCTTTATTAGCCAATGACCTTCCTCCATCAGGTTAGGGCTTTACTATCTGTGTAGGAGCTATTTGTGAACAATAATAGTAGAAAGATCATTGGAAGCTGCAGGAACAATGCTCGATTTGAAATTTATTTGAAATAAATATCAGGTTCTGAGATTTATTCATACCTGGGCTCAGGTCAAGGGGAATGGAACAATATGAAAAGATGAGCTGGGAAATCAGGCTACCTGTAAACCCGTGCCTTGCTGAGGAGTGTGTGTGTGTGTGTGTGTGTGTGTGTGTGTGTGTGTGTGTGTGTGTGTGTGTGTGTTGAGACAGGGTCTAGCTATATAGCTCAGATAGACCTTAAACTCACTATGTTGCCCAGGCTGGCACCTAGTAGTATGAAAAGATAAGCTGGGGAAAGTCAGGCTACCTATAAACTTGTGCCTTGCTAAGAAGTGTATGTGCATGTTTGCTTTCATGTGTGTGTGTGTGTGTGTGTGTGTGTGTGTGTGTGTGTGTGTGTGTGTTGAAACAGGGTCTAGCTATATAACTCAGGTGAACCTTGAACTCACTATGTAGCCCAGATTGGTACCCAGTCTAGGTAGCAGTTTGGGTTTTATCTTTTAAACATGGTGGTTGGGTGTTTCTTAAATATACAACATACTCCGATTTCTGGTTTAAGATGATAATGTTAGGGAAAGGGTGATGAGTGACCAGGACACAAGCAGACTGAAAGAAACAGCTTCCCCGTGTACCAGAGTATGCCTGCACACCCACGCACAAGACCTCCTTGCACCCTGAGAGACATCCATTAAATGGGCATCCCTAAATTGAAGCCATCCCAGCGACTGAGTAATCTGAAGAAAAAGTTCAAGGAAGTTTTTTAGGTAGAAAATGCGGAACAGTTGATACATGCCGACTATACTTCATAAGAGGCAAAAATTCTTCTTTCTATTGTTGCTTATGTGCCTGGAAACTACTTGTGCTAAGAGCAAGCTCATGCAAATGGCAACAAAGGCAGAAATGCTACACTTATCAGCTTTTGTGCTTGCGGTGGGAAAAAAAAATAAATGAAGACTCTGTTCCTAAGCCCAGAAAAACTGATTATTACAATATCCTGATCATAACCCAGACATCTCCAACTTGGGGAATGTTTGTCCCTTACTCTCTCTTCAGAAATGCCTCCCCATTAGAGAATTCTTACAAAAATGAAATAATTCCAGCTACTGTTTTTCCCATAAAAGGGACCACTGTGTTCCTGGTGCTTTTGCTCGCATGTTTCTGTAGGTGGTCATTTCAACAATAAAGGAAGTTCAAGGGTTCAAACAGATTTCCACTGTTACAGCCCAAAAATTTTAGGTTTTTTTTTTCAAGGAAGTCCCCCCTGCTGAGCAATTTTGCTTGAATTCAAGGCTGGCTCTTTCTTAGCAAAGCTGTGGGGGAGAGTAAGGCCAAGGAGAGCGAGTGAGGAATCTAGGGAGAGAAGAGACTAGAGAAATGAATGCCCGCAATCAGAAGCAAATGGCTGCAACATCTGACACAATGGAGACTCAGAAAGCAGGAAAAGAATGGAGTCCAGGATTTATTCATTCCTCAATTTTATTTTTGCCTAGTTTTGACCCTGATGAATTCATGTACTGAGAAAGAAAATACCTGCAGCCATGTTATGTGGAGTATAACAAGCCTCCGGCAACAGGTTCAGAAGATTCTGGAGGAAGCCAGTAGACTCACAGTGCCTTGACAGAGAATATTTACTTTTTCTTAGGTGCAGTGTTGTGACCAACATCTTGTTTGGTCATTTCCAAAGAGCTCTCTATATGATGACTCACAATCTCCCCAGGGCAGGGCAAAGCAAAATAGATCCAATCGCACGATGCTCCACCTCCACAGCATTGCCAAGGGCAACAGGGTGCTGCTGTTTCACCATTTTGCCTCCTGTCTAAAAACTCCTATTCCTGGAGTTGTGAGGGAGGATGACTCCAAAGACCAATGAATGGGAGCCTTGCTGTTAAGTTCTCTAATTTCTCTCCCGTGCCCCTCTGTGTATACTTGAGTGAATGGCTCCGGCTGATTGCATTTTCTATCCCTGAAAAGAATTCATCATCCCCATTACTTCCTGAGTAGATGTATGAAAACATAATACAATAAAACAAAGTCCTCTAGAACTGTGAAGGTCCCCACCATCCGCTAACCTGTGTCCCAGGTCCAGATTCATGAAAGCCACATAGATGCCTTTTTTTTTTTGCTACTATCAATGAGAAAACTGCTAAAAAGTTTCTCACAGACAAAACAGCTCCCAGTTAAGAAGATAAACACACCACTTAGTGATTCCACTGAGAGGGAAAAATATTCTAATAGAAAAAATTCGAGAGGAAAATGCACAGAAAAGCTTATAGCTGTTGGGTATTGAATTATCAGACTCCTATTCTCAAAGGTATAACCTAAAGGGCTTTACGAATACCAAACTACACCTGGAGCCATGGCGGGTCAGTGGTGCTCTCCTCACTCAGATGGGGCATGCCTTTTTGCCACGCTGCCTCACACTGGGAATTCAGTCATTTATCCTCATCCATGAACTGCACAGAATGAGAAGGTTAGGGCAAGGGGTGCTGTCCTTAGCTCTGCCTCTCTGTGCCCGTGGTTAGACTATGGGGCGTGTACTAACTGGCTTTATGTCAACTTGACACAAGCTGGAATCATCAGAGAGGAAGGAGCCTCAGCTAAGGAATTGCCTCCATGAGATCCAGCTGCAAGATATTTTCTCATTTATTGATCAATGAGGGAGGGCCCAGCCCATGGTGGGTGGTGCCTACCCTGGGCTGGTGGTCCTGGGTTCTATAAGAAAACAGACTGAGGGAACCATGAACAATAGGCCTATATGCAGCCCCCTCCATGGTCTCCGGATCAGCTCCTGTCTACAGATTCCCACCTGTTTGAGTTCCGGTCTTGATGTCGTTCAGTGATGAAGAGCAATACTAAAGTGTAAGTCAAACCAAACCCTTTCTTTCCCAATTTGTTTTTGGGTCAATGTGTGGCATCACAGCAATAGAAACCCTAACTACAACAGGGTGCATACAAAGAAATGAGCGCATTAATAAAAACATTTTAAAGAAAATTATTTTCTAGAAATGAAATGAAAGCAATTTTCCTCATTTTTTTTCTGTTAAACTTTTGAAACTCATATGGCCTGCTTTGAATTAGACATTTGACTACTAAACTTTTACCTCAAATTCTGATTTTATATTTCTTTGAAAATATAGGAAGTTGAGGTCTACTGATTTGGGGAGTCCAAAGGCACAGCTACAGCTTAAATCTTGGTAAGACAGTATCCCAAATATCAGCCAGAGCCCAGCTATAAAAATCCAGAGTTCTCGTCTGATCCCCTTTCTCTTACAAGGAAATGCCTCAAGATACTGGTTTAGCATACATCCAATGTATAAGAGTAAACTTTTCCCTGTGCTTATCAGCTTATGATGGTTCAGCTTTTGAAACTGTCTATTATTCCGTCTTTCCAGCGTAAAAGGATTAACCAGGTGATGGCTCCCCTCAGGACAAACAGGTGAACAGATAGTACATGCCAGACCTATCATCCCATAAATCCACTTTTCAAAGCATGAGTCTCTCCTGTTTCTGGGCAAACACTGACAGTTTCTCTTCTGGGAAGAAAGAAGAGAGTCAAAAAAGATCAATCAATCTGACAAAGCCTGCGGTTTCATTTCAATTAATGCTTAGTTTAAAATTGTCTAATGACATGAAGAGAGGATGATTCATAACAAAAGCGACTTGCACAGCCCACATTAAAAAAAAAGTCCATGTGACGAGCATCATTACCATGAAAGAGTATTAATTAAGCCATATATATATATATATATATATATGATCATGATGCAATGAACTTGAGAGGAGAAAAGACACCAATGCCAACACTGCAGAAACTTTAGTTGGATAAGGTAGCCACAATCTGAAACAGAAAATATTTATTTAGAAAATGGAGCATATTTATTGCTATAGGATAAAACTGCATACATGTGCACGGATTTTCCAGAGTGATCTGAAAATGGCATATAAACATTAAACACCCCGTTCTTATACTTGAGCATGTGCAGACAAGCATACGCGTTCATCTGTGCATGTGCTAAATATGTCCATACATAGATATTCAAGCAGCTGTCATACGTAAATTGGGCTCTAATTAGAGTGGAAGTTGACAAACTTCATCTCTGAAGACAACTAGCTCACTGCCTGTTTGTGTCAATAAAATTGTGCTAGGACAAATCCAAACTAACTCACCTGCACATTGCCTATGGCTGCCATTGCCTATGGCTGCTTTCCTGAGCAATGTCAAAGCTGAATGGGGTGACAGAGAATGCATAATTTGCAGAGCCTAAAAACTTTTGCTATCTGGGTCTTTACAGGAAAAAAAAGGTTGCCATTTTCTGATTAAAATAATGGACATCACCTAACTAACACATAAATCAGTGTAAATGTACCATTGAAGTTTGACTCAGCAAGTTCTAAGCTTTCCCCAAACTATTGAAAAGTATTGTTAAATATCATAAACACTACGAGTTCAGATAAAAGGAACCTTGGAGACTTAGTATACTTGCCACCTTTGTTTTGGATTATAGCTTCTCTAGGAACCTTTTTGAGCTTTGTTTTTGATATGACATATTCTTTTAATACATGGATAGCAAAACAAATAATTTCTATAGTAAAATGCTATTGAAATAGAGCCACACAAATGTCACCCACATTTTAAAAGTTTCGTGTATATGCAATATTTGTCTCACTACTTTATAGAAACATGTACACTTAAAAACTACAATTAAATCCCCATTATTTATAATGAGTTGGATTTGTGTTACTGTAAATAAGGACTTGAGTAACAATGGGGGCAGCTGAACATCTAACCGAATTCTCCTATAGTTTAACAGTATAAAGCGATCTATAATTCCAGTACCACAGTGGAAAACATCTGCCCTAAGTATAGCAACCATTTACCCTTTACAAATTACCTTCTCCTAGCTCCCAAACAATTGCTCGCTCACATTTCCCCTGTAGAGAAAGAAAACTGCACTTCAAAGAGCATTCAAGGCAAATCTTAAATGCAGGGTTTAAATCTACGTGCCAGGAAGAGGGAATGTTACAGAATATGTTCATCAGGTTTTCTCTATTACCTGGATAGATTTCAAGAAACATTCCATCCTCCTTCTGCTGTATTTCTAAGTTCAATAATTCCAATTTCATTTCTCATACAGAACTTGTTAATTACCCCTATGTGAGATGAAATCGCTTTCTTTAAATATAAGGCCTTTTACTGTTTGAGGCTAAGGAGTGAACATAATTCATATCATTACCATCATTTTCTGCCAAAACCCATGCCCTAAAGGTGACAGAGATGATGATGAAATGCTGTAGGGTGGCACTGATCCTACTCTATCGTACGGAGATGTAGGCTGTCACATTCATGATTTGGATCAAGAGTACATGACCTCATTCCTGCCTAGTCAACCTCAAGCAAATGTAATTTATTGGAGCCGGGAGGCCTCATTATAATGTAGCATCCACTGCCTTTCCTCACAAATAAAAATGATAGCCATAGAAGAAATCCACATAACTACTCCTCATTTTATTGACAAGATTTTTTTAATACAGTAGAAAGAAAATATATTGCTCCAGTTTTGTCAACCCATGAAGAACTAGTTGCCATATTTAAATGAGGACAAAAATGAATATGGGAAAAACATTCCCTTGAAATCTCATTTGAAACTTTAGCTTTGAGATACCAGTTTTGTGGTACTTAGCTAAAATCACTATGTCCTGGGAAAAGTTCAACTGCAGCCCAAGGAGCAGGAATTTCCTTTGACTAAATGGCAGTGTTTCTGCCTCTCGCTGCAAAAGCAACATTTAGGAAGAAGAAGGGTCTGAGTGTGTAAAGTGGGGGAGACCTGCTACTAACATCTATACATTGGAGTCTCACGGATATTCCACCCCAAGTAATTTAACTGAAAGTTGCCTTGCCCGAAACACTGGAAGTAACAACCTATGTACCAGGAAAGCTGGGGCAGGGAAGGAATGATGTCAAGAGGTGCACATATTTCTTTACTCACTGATGTTCCAGACTCTGTTTTAAAAGGGGAGCTAAGAGCTGCTGGCAGAAAGGTCAGCCTAGTTTCCTTTCCATGATGTTGCTAAAAGCCTTCACGGCCTTTATCTGGGTAGATAATGAAGTAGTTAGTATCTCAACGTAAGGTCCTGACTCCTTCTATGTGCCCCATCATCAACTCACCATGCTTAATTCAATCTATGTTTATGTAGCTCAGACGTAATCCCTCTAGATTCAGCCGTTCAGCCCTGACAGTGATACTCTTGCTAACATCTCGAGAGTATCACTTTCAGGAAGGATGGGGAGAAAACTTTATCATTACGGGGAGACCACCCTCAGACACAGCCATTTGTAAAATGTTGAGGCATGTTTAGGGGGTTTCATTTCTTGGTGGTTCTGAGATAAGCCATTTGGAAAGCTTTTAATTGTTTCATTGAGGCTATTGTTATTTGTACTGTGAGGACACCTGAAAAGCAACTCCCAGGAGCTCAGTGGAAAACGGCTTTGTTCTGAAACTTACTCCAGGAGCAGAACTGTACAACCACATAGCACAAGCTGGATGTTCCCGCTGTTTCACAAGCAACATTTTGAAGTGCATCAAAGTAAATAAAGCTTATTGGTTCCACAACTTTTGCTCAAGTCCTGTCCCTGTTTGCCTAGATCTCATTATCACCCCATTATAATAATAATCAGTGTTGCTGTTTGGGTTACGTCACCTACCGCTTTGAAGCTAGGTGTGGCCATGTGAATTGCTTTAACCCACGAAAGACGAGCAGAAAAAAAGTTCCATCTCTAGTGATATGTGACAAGTAAGAGCTTTAAGAACCAGCATGCAATTTACTGCATCCTGCTTTACAGTTTCTCCTATGTCAAAATGGAGCTATTAGCAATGTGTGTTTCAGAAGAAACACAAGCAGCAGAGCACTTCCGTTTACAGCCGGTGGACATGCAGCACGGGGGAGAAATGAACATTAGTAGTGTGAAACCACCGGATCGTGGGGATGGTTGTTATCACAGCAAAAGCCACATTCGCGCTTTCCTAGTCCACCTTCTTATACTGTTCCTCCCCTTACTTCCTTACAGGAGCACTGCTCTGTAATAGACACGCCCAGGAGAAGGTCCACATAATCCTCTCAACTTCATGAAAATAACAACAGAAGGAAAGGACAAGGTCACAGTTTGATCCAGTTTGATCAACCACAGATTTTTTTCATCGAGGTTTTTGTTTGTTTGTTTGTTTTTTCCCCCGTTGAGACTTTTCACTTTTCACCTGACTGCTTGATGCCTCTTCACTCACACGTGGTACCGTGCTTGCCTTTCCCTGCTTGGGAAACAGGAGATGGGATGGTAGGCAACAGATAGCACTGTTGTGGGAATTGAAGGTTTCTGTTTCCCCACACTTCAAATGGCGATGCCCTAACCCTTGCTGTGGCTATATTGGGAGAGATGGAGTCTCTAAGAAAGTAATTAAGTTTCAATGAGGTCGTGAATGTGGAACACTGATCCAACTGGATTATTGTGCTTACAATAAGACGTATCAGACAACTTGCCCTGCACACTACCTCTCTCTCTCTCTCTCTCTCTCTCTCTCTCTCTCTCTCTCTCTCTCTTTTTCTCTCTCTCTCCCTCTCTCTCTTTCTCTCTTCTGTGTGATGATGGACAATTAATGCAATCATCTATAAAACACACAAACATCCCTGACTGGAAATCACCTTCCTAGCCTCCGGAACAGTGAGAAATGACTGTCTGGTCATTAAGTCACTCAGTCTATGATATTTTATTATGGTAGCCTAATCTGCCTACCTCGCTGGAGCTAGCCAGATAAGCATAACATAAGGGGAGTTGATGATTACTCTTAAGAAACTTCTTTCAGAACGAAGACACTAAGAGGAAGAAAAGGACTCATACTAAGGGACAAGTGAGGACAGCTTGGAGCAAGGAATTTGAATAACCTTTGACACTTGGGTAGTTGTTCTCTGAAAGCTCCATGAATATGCATTGTACAAGAGGCGCAGAGCATGAGGTTGGGACACAAAGACAAGGGAAAATACGTTACACAAACACACCGCATTGCTACCACCACATCTGCCGAGCACCCACCACGTAATGAAGCATAGCGCTGAGAGTCGAACTAGGCATTGCATTTTTATTTATCACCTGATCCTTCTTCAGACAGATACACATGCTACTCAATTACGAGCAGAATCAGTAACCAGGGTTAGGTTGGTGTGATGGATGGTCCATGTCTTGTTGCCGCATGACAGCACGGTTGGATTCAGATAGTAGTCATCTTCTCATCCCTACTCCTCCAAGCTGCTCTCAGTCTGGCTAACTTACCCTAGAAGACCTCGAGAGGAGCCTGACAAATATGGAAATTTGTAGGCAGCAAGGGTGCATTCAATAGAATCCACTAAGTGTAAGACCTGCAGTTCCTCTACATAAATGTCTTTGGTTTACATAAAATGTTATGATCATATTTCAATATTCAGCTCAAAGCAAATGGCCATTGCACAGCACAGTGCTGGAATTCCTATTCTATTTAGCTCTCATTAAAAGTAACAGAAGTGGCTTTGAATTCTTATCTGAGCACTGGGAAATAATATGTCCAAGAGAAACAGCAATGTGTTTCACCAAGAGCATGCTTCTCAGAGCCTTTCCCATAAGTTTACGGCAAGTATTGTTTCCCCATGCCAACCTCATTCAAAGAACCTCAAGTCATAACAACTCTGTTGAAGAAAAACTGGGTTATCTTCTCTAAAACACTAACACACACAGAGATTCTATCCAAATTGTCTGGGCTTCTTGTAATGATTAGGGAAAGTGAGAAATTGGACAAAGACATTATAATGCAGTTTATAGGAAGAAGAGGAGAGAGAGAGAGAGAGAGAGAGAGAGAGAGAGAGAGAGAGAGAGAACAGTGTGAACCAAACAATACTCTGACACCCAAAGAGGAAATAGAACATTCTCCCCATACTTCTGGGTTTACTATATTAATCTTTTAACATAGAAAAGGATTTGCTGAGACAGATACAAACACAGATACTACCGGTGTCAGTCACGCTCTGCCGCTGCGGAAACACTGCACGAGAGATGATGCCAGTAGACAGAGCTTTCCTCCGCTATCTGAGCTGCTGAGAGGGAGATGGGGAGGAAGGATTCGGCACCTTTCCTCTATAATGCTTCTTTCTTGGTCCTCAGCAGAGTGTGATGCTCGACATCCTGTTTTAGATTTTGCAGAGTAAGGAACTCATCCTGTCTCTCCTTGGCCCTTGCTGTACCCTCCTCTCATCACTTCCCTGCCAATGTTCAGCGTCTCACAACCAGACCACGAGAGACCAAGGAAACTAGAGCTGTTCTTTAACTAGGTAGGGAGGTAAGGTAGCGTGGGCTCTCTATCTGAGTAAGGTCTGAACAGGGTATAAAGGATTCTTGAGAAGGCAACAATAGTGCTCAGTGGCAACAGGAGAGCACAGAGAGATTTCTGTTGGAACATCCTAGCCCTGTGGGGTTTTGTTTTGCTTGGTTTTAATGAAAAAGAGTTCTCTGGTATAACCCCACCTAGACGCTATTATAATTAGCTGGCATGTAGGATACTACAACTTAGGGAAAGTGCAAGCTGTCTTTAATTTTCTCTACCAACACTCAGAAGGGGCACTGGGAAGAAGCAGAATCACAGTGTGCAGGGACATAAACACTGGGAAGGATTGGGTGGTAACTTCTTAATAGACCCACTTGTTTAGAGAGGGCGAGAAACGGCCAGCATTAAAAGGCAAGGTCACTCAAGAGACATTGTCTCCAGCCTTCCTGATCATAAACTAAGAAGGACTGCTTTAGGAATGAGTTTTCTGATTCCAGGGAGCGAGGCATGAGCCTGACGAGAGGAGCAGCCACACGGTCTTGGGAAAGTCATCGGAGCGGCTTTGAGCCTTGCTTTGCTCATCTGTAAAGCTGACATAATAAGCCCTGGCTTTCTTACCTCACCATCTTCTTCTGAGAATGAAAGGAGATAAGGTGTGGGAAAGTGCTGCTGCAAATTCTACAGAGCCACCCACAGGTAAGGTGTTATTATGCCGTGGCTCATACAGAACTCGAGTCCTTGGAGACGCGTTTTCAAACTAAATTGCTTGTCAGTGGTAGCTCTCGCTTGTGCGGCTCTCTTGCTTCTGCCTACCCCACGTGGGAAATGAGTTTTCTACCACCTACAGGGAATGGCTTGGAGAAGAAACCTGGAGCTGAGAGAGGGGTGGTTCACATGGAAACACAATGACTTCAAGGATGTTCCGACTGTGAAATGGAGTTGGCCATGTCATGGGCACTACACACAGGAGAGTGACAAGCAGCTAGGTGCATGTACAAGTGACAGTCATCGACCTGGAAGCCATATGCGAAGAGATGCTGTCACCATCTCACTCTATGGGATGAAAGCAGTAACTCCTATCGCCTCTTCTCTGTCACATCTTCTTTCCTACCCACAAGAAAGAAAGATGTGTATTAATGTAACTCTCTTCCCCTGGAGGCCTGATAGGTGGCACTCATCATCTGGCTATCAACGTTCCGGAAGGCAGGACTTCCTTGCTCTTCCTTGGACTGCTCTCTGTAACGTTTACATGGTCCCCAGGTTCCCAGAGTCCACTGAACTTTTTCTCTATGATCAGTAATCACATAGCCTTTGTGGTGATTAAACTGATTTACCTTAGAATCAAGATGGAGCCTAAAATGCAATGGTCACTCATTTAATCAATATTGACTCAGTCCTACCTTCTGCCAGGTAAGCATCAGTGTAAAGAAATTAGCTATTTTCCCATCAAGCCTGCTTGCTGCTGAGTGAGATTTCCCAGCATCCCCTGTAATTATATGTTGTCAAACGATTGTGTTTAGGCCAATAGATTACGGATGAAAACTAACTACTCAACCTCTAGGCTAATCCAAAACTAGTCTATAAAAGTCTTCTTTCTCCCCTAATCCACGTGCCTTTCAGCTGAAGTCCTGGAAATGGAAAACACGTCTGGTGGATGAGGAAAGTAGATAATAAAAAAGATCTATATATTAAAATAGCTATGTGAAAGATTATCCACTGAACACTACACTGAATTCTTTATTTGTTAGTAGTACTTTATTATAGAAATAATCCGGGGGCTGGAGAGATGGCTCAGTGGTTAAGAGCATTGCCTGCTCTTCCAAAGGTCCTGAGTTCAATTCCCAGCAACCACATGGTGGCTCACAACCATCTGAAATAGGGTCTGGTGCCATCTTCTGGCCTGTAAACATACACAGACAGAATATTGTATACATAATAAATAAATAAATAAATATTTTTTTAAAAAAGAAAAAGAAATAATCCTACCTTGACCCCACAATTGGGCACCCAACAGGGGTTGAGACATGGCCCCTACTCCCCCTTAATGGAGAAACAAAAAAAATGAATAGGTAGTTATAGCACTGGGAGGAAATGGCTATAGGGAGAGAGAAAGAGAAAGAGAGAAAGCAAGCTGTGGGCAACTGGCATCACAATGAGTCGGTCAAGGACATCAGGGAAAGAGAGACTCAAGAACAGAACTGGATGAAGTTGGAGGAAGAATTAGCAAGATCGGCATAGGAGCAGAACCAGAGCAATCTTAGGACAGGGGCCAGTACAGGGAGTCTAGGTAGAAGGTCCCAGAGAGGCTAGGACCAGGCTCCTAGGTCTTGAAAACCAGTTTGTTTAGATGTCATCAGAAGAGTAATAGGAGCCCACAGAAGAATATAAACTAGGACTTGTGCCTTTCAAGAGCCAGTCTATTGGAGGGAAAGAAGTAGATTGGAGGATAGCAAGATGAGGCAAACACAATTACCCAGTGAAAAGCACTTCTAGACACAACGATAATGCCTTAGATTCTTGGCTACTGACACCATTGGATCTGATCCAGCTTTTCCTGATGTGGTGGGTTGTTACTTGGACTGCTGGCTGTCTGTGCTGAAGGCTCCCTCTCGACAGAACTCGTTCTCCCTGGTCCCAGTGCTCCTTTCTTCCTCATTTATATTTTTCTGGCCCCCTTGCAGCCTGTCCCATGAGGTCTGGGCGAGAGCCTTCCCACATGCCCACAGGGAATTATGATACAAAGGAAGCGACTGCACTCTTCAGCGCACACTCTCTGTAAACAAAGCTCTTTAAACACCCAGCAGTATAGCAAGAGACAAGTGCCTCGAAAAATCAGAGCAAGCTAGCGAGGTGAGTTTTCCTATGACATTAGCAGTCAGACACAAACAAACAGACTGTCAGAAAGACAAGCAGCTGTTGTCTGGAAGGGCAGGCACAACCAGCACAGAAATGTTACAAAATAGCCACACCTGTCAAGGCGGCCCTGAGAACTCAAGAAAAGGTAAGTGGGTGAGGGGAGAGAGGCTCCTTTCTGGGTGATGTACCAGTCTTGTCCCTCCCCCAACCCCCACCCCCACAGCCACTAAAGAACAGATGTGGCCAGGAGTGAAGGATGCTTGGAGCAAAGGAACGAAACATCAAGAAGGGCCCGGGGCAGAGTTCTATTTAAAGCACAACCTTAAAGGGGGAACAGTTACGTATTTTCATTCAATCCGTGTGCGAGTAATAAGAAATATCAGTTTATTTCCCACACACACCGCTTGCTTTCCTTCGGATGCCAATATGGACAGGAGGGCTCGGTTTATCATTCTGCAGGCAGGAAGCTAATGTGTTCCTCTTAACCCTGATCTTTATGCTCATCCTCCAGGAGTTACTGACTGAGCCGAGGCTACACTCAGCAGCAGGAATGTGCCTCCTTTGCAGTACTTCCAACTGGGAATGTCTCACCAAGAGCAATGAAAGCAAACAACCCAGTTCTGCTCTCAGACTGACCACAAACACATAATCCCTTAAGTTAGGCCTGCAGTCTGCAATTCTCCTTGTGCTTGGTCAGCCCTTGTAACAGAGACTGGCTAGTTGTTCATGGGACTTGTTCCCCTTTTCCTCTTAGACATGTAAGCCAAACTGCATGTTCCAATCTTCCTTGAAGGGAGATATGGCTGCATGGATGACTTCTGGCCAATTGAATGTGACTCAAAGTCCAGTGAGCCAACTCTCAGCCAATATAATGACACTCTTCCAAGCTCAATCTTCCAACTCCCTTTCCCAATCCATCCAGAAGCAGAATACAGAAGATGCACAGACCTAAAAGATCACACACACACATACACACACACACACACACACACACACACACACACACACACACACACAAAATAAATGAGAAGAACCTGGGACCTTGAGTCCTAATTTGGAGGAAAGACAGGGAGAAGGGCCTACTGCTCTAGATCGGGTAATTATATGAAAGCAATACATTTTTACTGTGTTCAGCCACTAAAAAGGAGGATGGCGACTGTTTGTTACAGCAACTCACCTAACATGACTAATATACTCTCTCTTCCATTATGTTGAACAAAAATTCCAAATCTTCAACAGTGGTCTCATGTCTCTCAAGCTCCATTAATTCAAGTAGAAGAGTATACCCATTTTTGAAAGCTCTGTTAACGCTAAAAGTTGATTCTACCAGTTCAAAGAAGCTAGAAGTTCAAAATGTGGTATTAGCAAGACCATATCCCCTCTGAAAGTCCTAGAAAGATCTGCTTCCCGTCCTCTCTGCTGGCTTCTGTTGGATGACATCTAGACTCTTGAGCTGTTAGAAGAGCAACTTTTAGACTCTTTAGCTTGCTAAACAACTTAGTCTGTGGAAACCAGCTCCAGGAAACTCGTACAAAGTGTCAACTATGATAGGTTACTGGAAAATAGCTCCTTTACTCTGTGCATTCACTTTTCATTTTCTTAACAGTGTGTTTTTATTTATGTGTGTATGTGTATGCATGCACATGCGTGTTCACCCCATATACATGTGAATGGGTACCTGCAGACACCAGCAGGCATCAGATCCCCTGGAGCTGGAGTTACAGGTGGCTATCAGGCACTAAACTGAGTGCTGGGAGCTTAACTGCAGTCCTGGGAAAGAACAGCAAGTGGTCTGAATCATTGAGCCACCTCCCCCTCCCCACTTTTTAAATAGTGTCCTTTGAAAGACAACGAAATAAATTTTGATACTGTTCTATTTAATTTTCCTTTTGTCAACTCTGCTTTCAGTGTCATGCCCAAGAAAATATTACCTAACATAAGATCACACGGATTTGTTTCTATATTTTCTAATAAGAGTTTTAATTTTGGTTTGTTTAGACTTTTTGCTTTCGGGGTGGCAGTTTGAGTTTGTTCTTGTTTTTGTTTTTGTTTTGAGGTAGTCTCACTGTGTGTAGCCCTAGCTGGACTTGAACTCCCTATGTAGACAAGGCTGGCCTTGAATTTGCAGAGATCCATCTTCCTCTGCCTCCTAAATACTGGGACTAAAGGTGTTGTGTATTTGTTTGTTTTTCAGTTAAGGTCTCACACTATAGCTCAGGCTAGCCTGCAACTTTTATAACTGTCTTAAATTGAAATATTGTCAATTGATACAAAACAGATATAGTTATGGATTGTATTAATTCTGTGTATTTATTTATGGAGTACTACCCATTACTAATATAAGTCTTCCAATCCGGAAACAGGAATTTTTTCCAGTTATCTATATATTTTTGTATATATTTTATATTTTCTTTTTTAATATTTATTTATTTATTTATTATGTATATAATATTCTGTCTGTGTGTATGCCTGAAGGCCAGAAGAGGGCACCAGACCTCATTTTAGATAGTTGTGAGTCACCATGTGGTTGCTGGGAATTGAACTCAGGGCCTTTAGAAGAGCAGGCAATGCTCTTAACCTCTGAGCCATCTCTCCAGCCCTCTTTTGTTAAATTTATTGGTCTTATGCTTTTTGAAGCTACTATGAGTAAAATTGCCGCCTTAATTTCTTTGCCTGATTGTTCATGTGCATTATAATTTGTGCTCTTTAAACTGATTTTGTTTCCTAAAAGCTCAACTAAATCATTTGTTAGCTTAATAATTTTATTGTGGCTTCCTTTGGATTGTCAATATAAAAAAAAACATGTCATCTGTGGATAAAAATACATTTACTTCTATGATTCCAATCTAGATGTCATTATTTCTCTTTGTTGCCTAATTGCTCTAGCTAAACTCTTGAGCACAGCACTGAATAGAAGTGATAAGAATGAGAAGTCTATCTTGTTTTTCCTCTTAAAGGGAAAGGATTCACTCTTTATGAAATAGAATGTCATCCAGGACTTTCTTATCGATGTCACTTATCAGGTTTGTTATGTGTTTTTGTCCTAAAAGAGTATGGATTTTGTCTAACATTTTTTTCTGAGCCATTTAGGTAATCATGTTCATACCTTCGTATTTCAAAGAAAGCAATCATCATTGGAAAAAGTTCAATTTCCAGTAATCATCCCTACTATAGTTCACTGTAGTAATCTTCATAACTTTCTTCCTTCCTTCCAGACCACAACCTACCTAGAGATTGGTGCCTAGTTTAGATATTTATCTCTTCAGTAGCTAGACAGATGAGACATACAAGTGTTTATGGAAATGTTGGGGATAAATTTATCCCTTAGAGGTAGTAAACTGTATCAGGGTGACTTACAACTGGAGGAACTTTTTCCAGGAAAGAGCTGTTGATGGGACACCTATGGAAGGCAATGCAAGAATGTTCTCCTTTTAATTAGAATACAAAATGATAGGTTTTAGTGCAACATAGGCACACGTGCATATTATGTTCTTTGCTCATGTCCACACCCGTGATTATTCTCTCCCCTCTCCTGAAATGTCCCTAAGGTGTAGTGGCCTTCACCACAAACAATAAATATCATCTATCTCAAACACAAACAACTTGAAAACTCAAGGAGGCAAGAGCCCTTGTAATGTCTAAAAAAAATCACTATGATCGTCTCGCCCTCATAAAGATGTTTCTGGAATTAAGAAGCAGTTTAAAATATGTATTTTTCCTATACCAAAATTAAGGGGGAAAAGTCTACATCAATAAGTTAATATTTTTGTAGATAACAAAATGACATCTCTTTCTTCTTCTGAAATTTTCTAATCTAGAAGCAATGTATTTCTTCATCCACTGACTGTGGATGGTCATGTGATTTCTACAAGTAGTGCCAAGCTTGAGTCTCAAGGCCTTACATGATTCCATGTTCTACTGGAATACTGCGGTGGAGAGAGACTCTAGATACTGTAATCGATTTACCTAAGCCCAGTGGTTCTCAACCTCTGGGTCATGATCTCTTTGAGGGGAGGGGATCAAACAACCCTTTCACAAGGATCACATATCAAATATCCTGCATATCTGATATTTACATAATTATCAATAACATTATATGTCATGAAGTAGCAACAAAACTAATTTTATGGCTGGGGTCACCACAACATGAGGAACTAACTGCATTAAAGGGTCACAGCATTAGGAAGTTTGAGAACCACTGTTCTAACCAATACCCAAACACTGCTTACATGTAAGACCACTTCAGACAGGCTAGTGTCAGAGTAACTCGCCAGTCATCAGCAACTACTTAGAGACATGAGTGAGCCAATCTGAGTACAGCCCAATCTTAAAATTCAGAGACTTAAAGGCTAAATAAATACTAGTTGTTTTAAGCTACGGAGTAGTGTATGAATTACACAGTGGGAACTCCATACCATTGATAAACCTCACCAATGTAATTTTTTTATCTTGGCTAGCTGAAAATTTTTCTCAAAGACTAATTTCTTGTAATTTGGATTGATTTGCTTCTGAATTGAGGTCTCCCGCTGTTCATTTATACCAACCTTCAAACAAAACTGAGGAATGTGGAAAGATGAACACGGAGCTTAAAAATAAATCCGGGTATCCATGAGGTGAATCTTTTGGGTTTAGATAGCAAAGACCCTGAGATAGATAGATGGAGGAGGGGGGGATAAATTCCTGCTACAGGAAATTACTTACTTTAAGCATTTGGTGAATAAAACAATTAGGAATTTTAGGGAACTAAAAAAAGCCTGACACATAGCCATCACCACTTTCTCCAGCTGTGTTTTAATCTATCACACAGTCTTGTACACACACTGGCATGTGACTCAAGAGTCTTTTTTTTTGAAAAAAGAAATTCTAGCAAAAGCCCTTCTTAGCATGCAAAGTCAAACCTGGATATTGTCCTTTTGTTTGATCAAAGGTTTGGGAGTTTGTTTGCTTGTGTTTGTTAGTGCTTCCCGTCTCATAAATCAGGAAGTAGAATGCCATTTCAGTGGTCATCCATTGGCCACATGGAGAGAAGAGTGCTTTGCATGGACGGACAGGGGCTGGGTGAGTAGGTAGGGGACACAAATGAAAGGCACAGAGCCACAGTTGATCTGGGCACTTTTCCACAGTGTGCTTTTAAAGCCATTTAGCAGAGCATCCATTTCCTCCTCTCCTAAAAGAACAATGTATTTGCTTCTCAGATTTTTGAGAGGCGTGTTACATAATACGAGTATTTGTTATTGGGGTGTGTCTGTGTGTGTGTATGTGTGTGTGAATTTATCTTCCCGAATGTGTTAAGAAGAATCCCCTTGATAATATGTATCCAGCCAAGCCAAAATCTAGTGGTCTCCCAAAAACCTGGAGACAGCATTTGTTACAAGTTAGGGGGTTGAAGAACAAAGTGCAGGTCATAGTCTTACTTTTACTGAGACAACCTGAGAGAAGTAGGGGGTTAAGAAAAAGTCACCCAGGTCCCCATAGTATATCTGGATTTCTAAAGGTCTCTAATTCTGCATAAAGGGCTTCTGCATTTCACCCCTGTCTAACTTCTGACTTCACAGGTTGTCCCACTAGGCCCCAGTAGTTTCTAAAGGCAAAAGGCAATTCCACAGTCACCTCCGTAGTGGGTTAATGGTCCAAATCAGTTCTCTCATGGAAAAGTCAGCTCACTTATCCTTAGTCGGGCAAAGAAATGAAGCATTCAGTAAAATCCAACTCTATGTTCAAGTTTATCACACAAGTCCACTTGCAAAAGCCTAGCTATGTGTCACTCAGCAACAAGGTCTCCGGGGGGGGGGGGGGGGCTTCTCACAACCATTATTTTCAGGCTCAACTGTGACGGCTTCACACTTCTCACACCAGAAGTGAACTAAACATTCAATCCAAACACAAGGCAGCCTTGAGTGTGCTTTGCCCCCCAAAGATGTTTCAGATGTTGCTGATATGCCTGAAGGGGGAAAGTACAGACTAAAACACTCACACTTCACCGTTCTAAGCCAGGTCATTTTAAAGCAAACAGGGAGGGGGCCTATGGGACCAAGAGTGCAGAAGTGGGAAGGCAATATCAGTCTGTGAGCCCAGAACCTCAGTAAAGGTGTCTAAGCACTCAGCCTGTTTGGAGGTTGGAAAAAGGAGTCCTATGGAGAGTTTCAGAATTTTTGTCCCTCAACCCACAAAGCCACATCTAGCTGGAGAAGATACTCAAAGTCCTGAAGGTAGAGCCGAAGGAATAAACTCTCTGTTGGTGGATACAAGCACATTTCATCACCACCACCACCACCACCACCA
>NC_022026.1:47481365-47496329 GCF_000317375.1 Microtus ochrogaster | reverse complement strand
ACTCATTTATGTAGACCTTTTCAACCAAAATCGCTTTAAAACATTTAATCCAGGCAATGCTTGGTGAGAGAGGAAATAACTGGAGAGATTGTTCAATAGTGAAGAGCTCTTCCAGATTACCTGCCTCCACGTGGTGGCTCACAACTGTCTGTGACTCTAGTTCTAACGGATCTGATCCCCTTTCCTGAACTCAGTAGGTATTGCTTGTATGTGGTAATTAGACATACATCCAGGAAAAACTTATAAACAAATAATAAAAATAAATAATTGTTATAAAAATACAAGAATTGTTGTATGACTACATCGTTACAGAGAGAGCTACCTTAGAGGTGTTTATTTTATGTCTGCCTGCATGCTAATACTGAAGAGGCTGATGCAGGAGGATCATAGACATGAGGCTTCATGTTTTAGATGAATAATACAAAATATCAAATGATTATGATTTTACCTTAGATATTTGTAAGGTTACCTTATTTTTTAGTTTAAGAAACTCAATCCAAGCAGAAATTTGTTAAATTCACATTAGAATGTAATCAAAACTAGAACAGGAAAGTCATTATCATGGCTAGATTCTTATCATCAGATCAGTTCTATATTATATAGAACTGGAGCTTAGATTATTTTTATGGTTATGCAGCTAGTCAGTGAACAGCCAGAATTCAGATCTATGAGTCCTCTTTCTTCTACTATTAATTTCTATATTAAAGAGGGATAGTGATTCAAGTGACAAGACATGAGAAGACTTTATGTCAGCCAGGTTAATGGCCCTCTCTTTGGCTAAAATAATATTGTAAAAACATTCAGGTAGCTCTGAATACATGCCAATTAATTAGTTAATTGGAAATCATTCCCCATTCACTTTGCATAAACAGAAAACTGTTATGTTATTATTTTTTTTCTTTTTTGAAAAGCACTGTAAATCTAATGATACACAATAAAGTAGATTATAGACTTGCAAAGCTGACGTGCCCATGACAATTCCCCTCTAGTCTCTCGGGTGGTAAAACTCAGCTTAGCATAGAACTTCATAACAAAGAACTTTATTTCTAGAGTACAAGAAGAAAAGAGGGCATAATCAGAAAAGAAGAAATGTTTTATGTATGCCCAGAGTGTTGGCATCTTATTTGTTCTTGTAAACTCTATTCCAGGCCTACCAGCAAAGCTTAATACAAACGAAAGACAACACCCTCTCTTATCTCACTGAGGATTCTAAGAAATCCGGTTACAACCCTGTGGTAGATGCTACAAGAAGGTGGCATGAGGGGCAGTAACCGTAATCAAGACCAAGGTCCACAGTCCAGCGACAGCAGATCCATGTACCCATGGGATGAGCAACAGAGCAGCAAGAGAGTGTTTGCAGACACCTTTGTGTAAGAGGACCTGTTTCTAGGTGGACAAGAGACCATGACAGTGCTCTGATATCCCACACAGAGAGGATCTAATGACAAGAAGAGGAATAGAATACCACCTTTTATTTTCCTTGTTCCACGCACACGATCCAGTTATCCTGCTTGCTGAATCCTGAACAAACATGAATTACTGATCATTAATTCTCCTCGCCCACTAAAAAATTTTCTGAGCTCTGCATATACAGTTCTATTCAGTCATTTGAAAACTTACTCTGGGAATCCTGATCACATCATTTAAAAATCAGGATTCCTTCTTACAAAAAATGTATAGTCACTTGTGAATTCATAAAGCAATGTTTAACTACTGTCAACCAGAATTATGTCACAACTTACATATATTGGCATATTTAATGCTCAGATGTTCTACTTATGTATTCTCTTTATGTTTAAAAAATTATAAGGATATGAATACTGGTAATTAGATATTAAAAATATTCTGAGAAGAGTATAGTGATTTCTCTATAACCACTCACACCTAAGTGACTTTCTAAGAAAGTATCAGTATTATAATTATTTGTCTAAATGCCCAGAACGTTCCTATGTATTCTACCACCACCACCACCACCACCCCCTTTGCCTCTTGCCCTTCTGAGGATATGTACTACTCTCCTGGACTTTACCTCAAACCTTGACTCTCTTGGTCTGCCCAGCTTTAGGGAAGGTAGTTGCTGATCCAAATCTTGCCCTGTGATCACAGAGCTCATCACTCTGCTTCCTCCACTCCCTCCCACAAGGAAGCAAAGCAATCTGAAAATCTAGAAGATTCTCCTTCTCACAAAAAGAGCTGAATGGTGTCATAAAGTCACCAGTGTTGAAGTGTGATTATGGGTGGTGTGAAAATTCACCCATTGCCTAGCCAGTTTGGATGTTCACCTTCCTAAATATAGACGGAGGGGGGAGGACCTAGGACTTACCACAGGGCAGGGAACCCTGACTGCCCATTGGACTGGAGAGGGAGGGGGAGAGGAGTGGGGGGAGGGGGAGAAGGGTTCGGGTCTAGGGGCTACGGGTGGGAGGAGGGGGAGGGAAATGGGAGGCTGGGAGGAGGTGGAAACTTGTTTTTTTTCCTTTTCTCAATAAAAAAAATAATAATAATAAAAAAGAAAAAAGAAAATTCACCCATTGGTGAATCAAAGGGCTGGAAAGGCCTTCCAACTCAATCGGGTTTCCTTCATTATAGACACCCAAATTTTGCCATTAAATATCAGTGATAGTCTTTTAAATTACAGAAAACCACATGCTTTTGCTTGACCTAGATGAAAAAGTGGAGAGACAGTAAGAATAGTCATTGTCACAGCCTTGAAATATCTATCTGAGACAGGGAGAAAGTTTTATAAAACTCATGTCAAGAAGATTTTAACCCAACAAAAAATGTGCATGTACATTCATCAAAAGATAAGAATTAATATGTTCATAGCATCCTTATTCCAAATAGCCCAAGAGAAAAAATATCCAAAAGGTAGGATGAGCAAGTAATCCTATAATATTCACATAAAGGAATATAGTGAAGATAACAGACTAAAATTACAGGCAACAATATAAATGCATAATCAAATATAGTCATGAGGGGGAAATCCAGATGTGAAAATAGCTTACTACATGATTCCAAAACAGGTCAAAGCAATGATTTCTATTGCAAGTCAGGATAATGGCTATCCAAGATTGGAAGGGAAAACTGGCAAGATTTCTAGAGAGTTTCAAATGTGCCCTTTCTTCCTCTTGATGATCGTTTCAGAGGTATATGTTCACTCTGAAAAATCTCACTGAACCCTACACTCAGCATTCTGTACATTTTTGTAGGTGTGTTTATTGTTTATATAGGGTGAGGGAAGGAGGGAGAGGAAAGAAGAAAGAGAAGGAGAGATGGGGGAGACAGGATGAAAGTTTCTCGCTTTTGTTTGCAACCAAAGGAATTCTCTAGCAACATTTCTCTAGAAACAGGAACTCCGCTAACAGATCTTTATTTCCATTTCCTTGTTCAGGGAAAGCTGTCACACAGCTTCTTGTCAAATGCAAGTTCTCTTTATGTCTGTCAGAAAAAAAAATGCCCGACAGTTTCGTGCTTCTTTTATTTAAGGAGGAAAAACACTAAATACATTGCTGCAATTTTGCCATCTGTGCCTTTTCAGGAAAACTGATGCAGGGTATCTTGACGCTGGCCAGAGACAGTGAACTATTGTGACAAATGCCTCTTAAATCCGGCAATGAAAGTTCACTTCTCTCATACCCGAAATCTAATCACTGCAGACAGCTTTTCACTCAGTGGTTCAGAGACCAAGATTCTTCTGAGTGGTAGATCCAGCATGTCCGAAGGCCTCAGCGTTCTCTGCTGAGTCTCCTGTGAGTGGCCAAATAACCTGTGCCATAGTCACATAACGGAATATACTGAAGATAATAAATGAGCTACAACTCTATGCAACAACATAAATGGACTGCCAAGTATGACCATGCCGGGAAATCCAGATGTGAAAATAGCACATGCATGGTTCCACAACAGGACAAAGCAATATTGAAAGTCAAGATATTGCTCATGGGCTTTTATGTGATCCTTCTAGAGGTGAAGCGGTGGGTTCGTCACCTTTTATTGCATCTGTTATATGACCACACCTATTGTTTACCCAAGAAGAAAATAAAAAACAAAATGAACACCTAGCCTTTCCTTAACATACCAGGTCTATACTCTCCCCTCTCTACAATCTCTCATGCCTGAAATTGAATTACAAAGAACAACGGACAGGGAGTTATGGGAGAAAATTCAGACCGAAAGATTGGATATCTGCACCCTGTCCTGTATCCATGATGCTACACATCCACACCCGACCTCCTTGTGGCCATCAGAAGAATCACACACCCTGAGAATGACTGCATACTGGTAGCCTGATGAATTGTTCTTGTGAGACATGAGTTACACTAGCCAAGCCAAAAAATGGAATAACATTTGTAGTCCCCGTTTTCCCCAAATATTCAGAAGGCCAGAACTGGAAAATGTACACTAGTTGAGGAGACACAGGAGCTGGGTTTTATCATTTTTATGCCTACTTCCTTTTCCCAAGTCCCTTGATAATAATAATAATAAAGCCATAAAAATCATGCCACCAGTATCATAAACACATTAACCCTTTCTCTGTACAGCATGTGTATATCACAGCTGCTAGCACTACCATGGGGTCAACTCACTAAATTTTCACAACTCAGTGAGATCATTATCACTACTGTTCCCCTTTCACCAATTAGGAGTTTGAAGCATGCAGACTAAGTGCAAGATCACACAGCTTGTAAGTGGTGGTACTACAAAAATCAAAGACAACCCCGGATAGAAATGCAAGCTAGTAATCTTGATAAAACTCCCAATAACTAGGGGAATATTTAGATATGTAATTGTGTGTGTGTGTGTGTGTGTGTGTGTGTGTGTGTGTGTGCGTGCGCCTGAATGTGTTTATGAACATCATGGCATGCAAGAGTCCATATAAGTCAAAAGAAGGTGCCAAATCCTCTGGAGCTACAGACAATTGTGCTGGGCTTCAAACCTGAATACTTGGCTAAAACAACGTGCAAACTGCCCAGCTCCTGAGAACCAACCAATCTTGAACCTAAGCTTCACCAGTTGTGAGGTTGATTCACTGGCTGATCAGGACACACACACACACACACACACACACACACACACACACACACACACACACGGGGAGTGAGGACTTGGGAAGAAAAAAAAGCCCAAATTGAGAAAAAAAAAGGTACTTTGTATAGATTTTTGTTTTGTTTTTAATGTTTTCATTCATCTTGTTTAAGATCTATTAAAACCACTGCCTTATTCATAATTAATTATGAAAACCCAAAATGGCTTCAACCTTACATTTATAAGCCAGTAATCTAAAGAGTCTGCTTCTCTCATTGTTTCTCCTGAAATACGTTTGTAAGTGAACCTTATTTCTCTTTAGTACCTGCTACTGTACAAGCAGCTAAAGATTTATTTGTTATAGGACATAAAACAAAGGGTTAAATCGAAGCCACACAAGGGGCAAACTTAGGCAATGTATTTTTCTTCAATTGGGTTAGTTTTAATTATCAAAAGCTAAAGTTTTGCCAGATGAGCACTAGGTGACATCTGATACCTGATAGGGCTCCAGCATTTGCTGCGTTAACACCGAAGGTATTAAACTCAAATGGTCCTCTTCGAAAACACTCCAAGTTCCTATTTCCCCACATCCCTTCTGAGTTTGCCACCCTCTCCCGTCAACATCCAAAGACATTGTTAGAACTTCAAGACCTATTTCCTCATGTTTGTAAAACAGCCATTCTCTTGACTTCTTCTCAGAGGTTTTCTATTTATTCCCACTGTACTCCCCCCCCCCTCAATTACGCTCTAGACTCAGATACTCAATAAACACGCGCCATCTTGCAAAAGGGGTGGGCTGAAGTGGCAGAATTCTGGTGCCAAATTAAAAGGGGAAATACAGCTTTAGTTGCCTTACTAAAATATAAATACAAGCTTGAGGAATGGAGTTCACATGCAGGCTGGAAAGAAACGTAAATATTGATACTGTATTCTCGTGAACAGTATGTCTCAGTGGCTGTCATCTGCTCTCCTAGTTACTAGCTCTTCGCTCTTAGATGTCTGGTACGAACAACAAAAAAGAGTAGCTGAACTCTAGAATTAGGGTTTTGTTTCACAAATCCAGATGTGCTTAGACAGAGTCATCAGAAATCAGATCCTAAACATCTTTTTTCACCCTCCATAAGAATTTTGAGCATCGGAATAGGCTTAAAGTGCAATTACAAATCGGTATTTTTTGCAGCTTGGAAAACTGCTTCAAAGGCAAGAGATCTTTTTAATGTCTTCTGAAATGTTTTTAGCTTTAAAAAGATCCTGGTTCCACGTTATTCCTCAGGCCTCCGAAGAAAGATTCTTACCCTTGTCTAAGCAAGCTCTATTTCTCCATAAAACCCAGCAGCAAGATATCATAAAAAACCTCAGACCAAAAGCAAGGAAAGTCCCCTGCTGCTGTTTGTCTTGGAAGTCCAAGACTTCTTGAGATTGCAGAAGATTCTATGGAGTCATTTTCTTCTGTGGTCATATTTACATGGCAGCCCCAGTTAGAAGTATATGCTAGGCCACCCAACTTCAAGCCCTGTTTTTCTATCACAGCTGTAGTATTTTCAAAGAAATATTGACAATCTGGAGTGAGGAGAATGGTCTCTGTCTTATGGTAATATGAATTACAGATGTAGATTTATTAATGGCTGTTAAAACTCATCACTACACATTCAAGTTCAGTATATATTACTGTTATAACATATACCAAGTGTGGGAAGATTTCAAGGGGTCTCACCCTAGACAAATAACTACAGTAAACTACTGACTGCTGGGAGAAGGAGAATTAGCACCCCCAGGAATGAGCTCCGATATTGGTTGCCCAATACAGAGTGCTCAGTCTTGAAACCATATACATCCAAACAACAAAAACAGACTGAGGAGGTTATATGTGTAGATATATATATATATGTTATATATATAACATATATATATACACTTCTGCTATATATCTCTGTGTACATGTGTGTATACAAACATACACATACATATGTATATAACAATAATAATCAAAGAAAAAGGGCAATCAACTTGCTAGTAGAAGGCATGGGAAGGGTTTAAGAGCGTGTAGCTGGGAGGAGTTGAAGGGAGGAAAGGAGGGGTAAAAGTAATGTAATTCTACTTAAGTGAGAAACACCATTTAAAGGGGGTATTAATTAAAACAACTTTTATTTTTCCCCAAGACAAAAACTAATATTATCCAACAAAACTCTCAGAGAAGTACCCATTACCTTAGAGCACTGGTTTCATGAGTCACATTGGACCTCCATATGAGAATCTGCTCTCCTTGAAAGGATCACAAGAGACTACAGCATGGGTTCCTTGAGAGTAAGTCTAGTAGAGGAGGAGGGCAAAAGGGTCTTCTTTTCCTTTCTAGTATTGCCCATCTGTACGGGTTGAATTGCCCAGTCCTACCCATGAAACCAAAATGTCAACAGCTCTATGGTGTATCCAATCACTTTCCAGTGCTTCTACCAAAGCAGTCTCTGCTCTTACTGCCATCAGCCGCCTGTTTGCTGTCCCTGCTCCTACTCCTCGGTCTCTGACAGGTCTCCCCACACAATAACCCATGTGACTCTTTTCAACTCTAAGTTAGTCACATTCCTCGCATCTTGAAGTATTGCCACTCTACTCAGAGCACAACTGTATCTGGCAAGGCAATGGCCTACCGGACTCTGTGCTATCTATCTCTATCTTGTCATGCTGGCCTATCCCCCTCACTCCCTTCCTCATCTCGTCTATACCACCACTAGGACCTTTTGTGCCTCCTTGTCATCGCTGAATTATGCATGACTTGTGTTTACCTCAGGGCCTCTGTACAAGCTATGGCTCTCCTCTATAAACAGAATCTTCCTCCATCCATGTGCACAATTAACAACTTTACCTCCTTCCGATGTTGCTCAGATGCAGCTTCTTCAGTGAGGCCCACTAGAATATTCTAACTGAACAGGACCATCCTAGCCCCACACAGTTGAATGCCTTCCCTAAAAGGCTTTGGAATTCCCTCATATATAATGTTGCATGGGGTTTATCTCTCTCCTTTGGAACAGAGGCTTATAGTTGCTTTATGTTTGCTTATCAAACATAAGTATCTACAAAAGTGTCTGATATATAATAAATGAATAAATCTGAATGATAAGATAATCACTTTTTGTATGCTTATAGAAGTCACAACAAAAAACGAACCTTAATTAATGTCTGGTCATATTGAGAATCAGAATTTCTTGATCAGCTAGCCACATCCTTCTTCTGACCTTGCATTCCACAGATTCAGGCAGAGGTTTTCACTTACTTGGAAGGAGCAATATATACCTTCTACTCTGTCTGATGCAATATAGTGTCAATATAGCTGATGAGGGAGAGGGACTTGATCGGGGGAGGGGGAGGGAAATGGGAGGCGGTGGCGGGGAGGAGACAGAAAGCCTTAATAAATTTAAAAAAAAGAGTTGATGTGCCAGGCACAGGTCTCAAGACCCACTTTAACTTCTCTCAATAACACGATGCAGTCAATGGTGTTATTTCCACTCCATAGCAGATGAAGAAAAGAAGATATGCAACATGCTGCCAAAAGCACTACAATATTGAAAGGGTGAAGATGGTATCAGAACCCACACAGTCCAATTTCAGAATCCATACTCCTCACCACAAATGCTCCCACTTTTCTGGCTCACCAGATAGTACCCAACCTTCCTCAAACCAAGTTTAAGGAAGCTCCAAAGGTCCTAAATGCTTAATATTTTCTTATAGAACAAAGAACATGGACATAAGGTCATCATTGAGTACCAAGAAAGAAAGAAAGAAAGAAAGAAAGAAAGAAAGAAAGAAAGAAAGAAAGAAAGAAAGAGACAAAACTCTAATTCTCTGCTTGTCACACACAAGGCACTCTTGAGCACGAGAAATAGGCTGTAGGTTCCAAAGAGTCCCCTTGCAGTACTACAATACTGCTATTCCAATAGCCAAAACGACAATGCTGCTTTGTCAAAATAAGCTTTTTACCTATTATATACAAGAAGATAAAAATGGCTCATCTAATTGCTATTAATAGCTCCAGTTTGAGCCATATTAACCTTATTTTCCCTTCGAATAGGGCTATTAGGCCAGGAGATCAAAGGAGTGCTACAAACGTGATATCTTGATTTCAGCAAACCATTTGACAGTTGCTCATGATGATAGATCTTGTGGGCAAGGTGGAGAAATGTGGTTAGAATGGGGAGGTGTGTGTGTGGGGGGGGGTACATTTGTGGCTTCTGCAACAATGGCATCCAAGGAATGTTGATTAATAGATGTCAACTTAGAAGGATGTTGCTAGGAGCTCTGGTCTTGAGTCCATCCGAACAATAATTTTATCTGAGATGTGGGTGATGTCATAGAATCATGTTTACAGTAGCTGCAAAGAACAAAATGCCGGGGGCACCAGCTGACACGTTAAATCAAGACATTAAACCATCACCACTGATTGGAAATGAAAGCGCAAAGCAAGCAAGATTCAGTTTAACAAAGACAACGGAAGAGTCTCACAACATTTAAGCTCAAAATATCAACTATACACAGAATCAAGGAAATCTCAAGTTTAAAATCTACCACGTTAAACAAGGCAATTTACGGGGGGCACAATAGCAATAGTTAACCAGCAGCATAGTATGCTGGTTAAAACAAAGGCCACTTCATTCCTGATAACTGATAGAAACAGAAGAAATAGGTCTCTTCACATTCTGCGCCGGAAACATATGGCAAACTTAAGACCCCCAAATTCTGTGATTCTTATTAAATGAAGATTAACTCTGTATGTGTGTGTGTGAGAGAGAATCTGAGACCGACCACACAGTCCAAACTGACCTAAAAATCAAATCTTCCAGCCTTGACATCATGTAAGCTGGATTACAGGCGTGCACCACCACCATACCTGACAAGTTACATTTACACTTGGCCTATTTCATTTTGAGGACCTTAAACACTTAAAAAATATTTTTTCAGAATAGGGATGACTATATTCACAAATAATTTTCTTAGTAATCGTAGACCATCTTTCTCATACTCAGTAATGGCTGAGAGATGGGCATTACACGAGAAACAGAAATTGCCTATATCTGTCTTAGTCATTCATAAAGACGAGCTACACGGGGTCCCTGCCCTCTGGGTCACACCACGCTGTGTCCAGTCAGAGTACTATTTGAAATGCTGTTTCAACAAATTTCAAACCTATAATGAAGTTCTTACATTGAAAACCCATGTCGACTTCGTTAATTTTATTTCGGTTTATTATTAAGATAAAAAAATCATGTTGAAGAAATTTTGTAATTGTTCTTTTGTGCCATCACACCCTTGTTATCCGGTTTCAGTAGAATGGCACACAAAAGCTCGAATTCCATGATTTTGTGTGTGCTTCTGTGTGTATGCATGTTTGTGTACATTTGTGTGTGTGCACAAGTGTAATCAAGTGTATGGAGGCCAGAAGTCAACCTCTGGCATGGTTCCTCAAGAACCATTCCCCTGTTTTGTTCTTTTGAGACAGTTTTTCACATAGGCCTGAAACTCACATAGGAAGGTAGACTAGTTGATAAGAGAGCCTCGGGCGTTCTCCTGTCTCTGCTTCCCCAGTGCTAAGCTTATAAGCATGTGCCAATACATCCAGCATTTTACATGTGTTCTGGGGACTGATTTCAAATACTCAGGTTTGCATGTAAGCACCCTACCCACCAAACTCTCTTTTCAGCCTTGTCCCATGATTATTTTAATGGAATATGCTGGCTGGTCTTAGGTCAACTCGACACAAACTAGAGTTATCTGAAAGGAGACAACCTCAATTGAGAAAATGCCTCCATAAGATCTGGCTGTAAGACATTTTCCTAATTAGTGATTGATGGGGAGGGCCTAGTCCATTGTGGTTGAGTTCATCACCAGGATGGTTGGTGATCCTGGGTTCTATAAGAAAGCAGGATGTGTAAGCCGTAAGGAGTAAGCCAGTAAGCAGCACCCTTCTATGGCCTCTGTATCAGCTCCCGCCTCCAGAATCCTGCCCTGTCTCAGTTCCTGTCCTGACTTCCTTCAGTGATGAACAGCAATGCTGAAGTGTAAGCCAAATAACCCTTTCCTCCCCAACTTGCTTTTGGGTCAGGGTGTTTCATCTCAGCAATAGAAACCCGAATGAAGACATGGAGTAAAAGGAAAATAGGGAGAAGTAGCAAGAGAAAATTCTAACTCTGTTTAAAATTCTCACTGACTCTAAGGGTCAGTCCTTACGACTCATGGAAAATGTGAGACAGTAGAAGACACTCCATATGTCACCGGAGATTAAAGGCCAATTAAAAGCTCTAAGATTGAGGACATTTTAGGAAGCCTGTTAGGCTGTTTCACTTTTGTAATGACACATACAGAAAAGGCCTCCACGCATATTGGGAGAAAGATGTCTTCATTTCTGCCACATGACTATCAGCCCAGCAGAACCCCACATGTTTCCCAAATAAAGTACTTCTGTCATTTTTTATTTCAAAGCCGAGCCCAGGGGCCAGAATGATGGTACACACCGATCATCACACCAGTACTACAGAGGCACATTTGAGAGGATTCGAATGAGTTCAAGGTCATTCTCCCTGATTCATAGGGAGTTTGAAAGCAGCCTAAGCTCCATAGCACCCTATCTCAATAAACACACACTGTCAGTCAGGCAGGGTGGTGCACACCTTGGCGCACACCTTTAATCCCAACACTCAGAGGCAGAGGCAGGAAGATCTCTATGAGTTCAAGGCCAGCCTGGGCTACAAAGTAAATTCCATGACAGTCAGAGCTACATAGTGAGACCTTGTCTCATGAACAAACAAAAAAGGTCCAACCCCATACAATGGGAAAAATCTGGGGGAAATGTGTTGTTGTGTTGTTATTGGTTGGTTATTAGGAAATTATAGCCTAGAATTATTAGCCTTTGAGAAACTGGTTTCTTCTCGACCATTCTGGGATAGGTTTAAAAGCAGTTTTGAATGGAGCCGTTAGGAACTCATATTACCTCAGAGAAACTCATTTAATAGAGCCAGAAGAAAACTGTCCCCTGAATTCAACAGGTACTCTAAGGTACACATGAGCACATGCAAATAAATGTTAAATTTAAAATAATAGTAATAAAACATCTACTTGATGCGTGACAGGAGGACCACTGTATTGAAATGGGAAGTGTTACCTTTGCAATAACTGGCAATGGGACAATTGTGTGTCTACGTGGAGAAAATAATCTTGGCTCCTGCCTCACACCACTTATGAAAACCCATTCCAAATCAGATGTGGTGGTACACAACTTCACTCCTAGCATTCAGGAGGTAGAAGTAGGCTGATCTCTGTGAGTTCAGGGCCCGAATATTCTACATAACAAGTTCCAGGACAGCAACGATTACCTACATAGAAAGGTTGTGTCTCAAAAAACAAACAAAGAATCTGTACCATATAGATAACAGATCTAAACATCAAAGGCAAAAGAAACTTTAGAACTAATGAGATCTCTTCAAGGCCCAAGGATTAATGAAGAATTTCTTTTAAACAGAAGAGAAACAAAAAGTTTATTGTAAAGGAAAAAAACTGACAAAATGGACAACATAAAAACATAAATGTCTGTTCACCAAATTATAACACTAAGAAAGTCAAAAGGCAAGCTACTGAAAGATAACACTTTGCAGTACCTAAAATTGACAAATAACTCATATTCACGAAATAAAAAAAATACTCAGAAAAAAACCAATAAGAAAAGGGGACCAAAAACTTTATTTAAAGGGGAGTAAAAGAAAAAGGAAGGAGTAAAGGCCTTAAACTGCTTATTCAGAAAAAAAAAGGATATCCAAACTGAATTTTAAAACACAAAAATGTTAACTTCAAAAGCTATCCAAAGAGCAATCTGGGTTCCCTGCCCTGTGGGAAGTCCAAGGACCACCCACCTCCATCCAGGGGGAGGGGGAGGGAAATGGAAGGCGGTGGTGGGGAAGAGACAGAAATCTTTAATAAATAAATAAATAAATTAATTAATAAATTAATTAATAAATTAATTTAAAAAAAACAATTAATACAGAAAAAAAGCTATCCAAAATGCAGCTTAGAATTACTATGGTTTAATTACATTTATTGCCAGAGTAACTGTTACTTAAAAGATTCCAGTCCTGGTGAAGGTGTAGAGCAAGGGGAACTCCTGGGACCATAAAGCAATGCACGCAGATAGAAAACAGTCAGATGGCATATATTAAAGCCAAACGTACCTATCCCCTTTGACCCAGTAATCCCACTTTTAGATGCATACCAGTCAGTTGGATATAAATATGCTCACAAAAAGACACGGAGAGGGGCTGGAGGTAGCTTAGTTGGTAGAGTACTTGCCTAGTATGAACTAAGCCCTAGGGTTGACCCTCAGTACTGCCCAAAGCCAGGTATGCTAGCTTTAATCCCAACACTCCAGAGGTAGAGCAGGAAAGAATCAGGAATTCCAGATCATCCTTAGCTCCATATCGAGTTCCAGGCCAGCCTAGGATATATGGTAGTTTTTGAACTACAAATACAGAAGGCATGTAGCAAAAAGCATTCATGACTGTAGAGTTAAAATAGAAACAAATGTCTATCATCAAGAGAATGGATCAGCAAACTATGATAGATACCCACAACTTCATGCAGCAAAGAAAATGAACAATCATTATGCATACACAACACGGAAGATCCTTACCAGTGTAATGCTGAATCAATAATGTAGACACTTAGACGTGTGCAAGCACTTACGTGAAGTGCGCAAGAACTTACTTGAAGTGCACAAGTACTTACTTGAAGTCCGAAAGTTTTATATAAATCTAGTTATTGGAAGAGAAAGTCAGGGGCATGCCGACCCTAAGGGGGTGGAGTGACTGGTAGAAGACACAACAATGTGTTGCCTCTTAATCTGAGTTTTCCCTTGAGTTCTGTTTTGTGAAAATTCACCAACCCAAGCACATAGAATCGGCATTCTTCTTTTAAAAGAACAAACAAAACATAGGAATGTCAGGCTTAATGCAAATTTCACTAAAAAAAAAAGTTCAGCAACTAAATGTAATTAGCAGTATCCAAAAGGCCAACAACACTAAATGTCTAAGGATGCACAGTTTGGCATTGAGTCCCGTGAAGTAATTCCAAAGCCTTGGGTGTTGGCGACTGAAAAGCTGGACTTGCTTCAAGGTTATGGCCATAAATCTCAGAAGGCTCTCCTGCCGCTGGATAATCCCACTACACTTCCTTACTGCATGCACGCTCCCCTGGGACAGCCTATTCACACCTTGACTCCTCTCCTCACATCGCCAACACCCTCTCAGCTGATGATCTCATCACTTACTTCATGGAGAAAATAGATGTCATTTTTTAAATGGCAAGGGGAAACACCCGGCCCCACCTCCACCGCTGTCAGGCCACCGGCTCACCTCACCTGCCTTTCGGCCTAGATCTGTCGCTTCCCCTCCAGATGTATTTTCATCTTACCTCACCTTGGCTTCTCAAGGACTTTATAACTGTCCAGATCTCTTTCCCGGTACCAATTTCCCCCTCTTTTTGGAAACCAAGCGTGTGCAACATGCTGATACCTAAAGAAGTTTCCCGTCCATACTGTGTGTTCATGTAACCTCTACTCCAGTTCTCTAGTTCCCTTCAGAGCAAAACTCTTTACAAGAGTCACCAGTCACTGCCATTTCCTCTTCGACCCATTCTCTTCTTTCTCTACCCCACTCCGCCACACGTGCGAAGCATGTACTCTGCCCCCCACACCTCCTTTTGGCTTCCACTGTATCACACTGTCCTGCTCGTCATTCTAGATTTTTCTCTCTCAGCACTGGGATCCAACCCAGGGTTTTGTACATGCTAAACGAGCTCTACCATTGACTTACATGTAGCACTAGTGATGTTTAGTTTGTTTTATGAAGCAGGATCTCTCTCTCTCTCTCTCTCTCTCTCTCTCTCTCTCTCTCTCTCTCTCTCTCT
>NC_022026.1:47476523-47481265 GCF_000317375.1 Microtus ochrogaster | reverse complement strand
TCTCTCTCTCTCTCTCTCTCTCTCTCTCTCTCTCTCTCTCTCTCTGTGTGTGTGTGTGTGTGTGTGTGTGTGTGTGTGTGTGTGTGTGTGTGTCTAGTCCAGGATGGCTGCAAGTTACTGATGTGAAGCACAACATCCAACTCTCCTAGACTGCTGAATGTTCTTTTTCATTCTTTCTCTTCTCCTATGAAACTCAAAGTCAGGCTCCCCTGGGCATCAGTACCAGTTTCCTCCCTTCTGGGAAATTCAAGCATGCTTAACAATTGGTACCTTTCTGCAAGTACCATGCTCCTGTCCTGTCTCTACTGTTCCTAGATCGGAGGTGTCACACGGCCTTCTTCATCATCTTCCCGTCTCGCATCTTCATCTTCCCGTCTCGCATCTTCATCTTCCCGTCTCGCATCTTCATCTTCCAGTCTCGCATCTTCATCTTCCAGTCTCGCATCTTCATCTCCAGCTTGGGCTTCTCTCTCTTAGGCTTTCCCCTCACACATCTAACCCCTCATCTCAAACTTAACAGGGCTCAAACAGAAAGCTACGGATTGTATTCCCTTCAGATGAAAATGTCCACCTTCCCAGTAGCCTTCTGTATTTCTGTAAATGTCATCGCCTGCTTTGAATTACTGAAGCAAAGGAAGCTACGCGTCTGACATCTGAATTGCTTTTTCTCATAACCTGTACCTAATCTATTCAGTAAGTCCTATCAATTATATTTCCAAAATGAGTTAGTTCAGAATCTGACCACTTTCTCCTTATTTCTAGTCCCCAGTACTAGTTGACTAGATAGTAACTACCTTACCAGTCCAAACTTGCCTCAAAAGTGACTTCACAGAAGTGTATATCAGATCAGGCCAGTCACCGAAAGTCCCCTACCATGAGTCAGGGCAACAGGAAGCAGCCCTGAGGGTAGAGCAGCAAGAAAAGTGTGCGATTGAAGGAAAACAAAAATGGGGGTATAGAGACACAGACAAAATTAAGAAACCTTTTCCCTTTGAAATACCTTCAGGCTGGAGTAACCATAAAGGGGGGTGTACAACATAGTTGATACCACCGGGATTCTGATCAGCCCTTCTCCCTTCCCAAGAGAACCCCTGCAGACACACATGTGTACGACCACAGGCTTTTCATAGCTATCCGACCCCCAGGAACATGCTCTAATCATATATGGGGCTGGCCCTGGACGTCAGATAATTTTGCTCGGGTGTTACTTCCCATCTACCCAGGGAGAATCAGCGCAGAAACATTCCAGGCTCTTCATCCCCCCCCCCTTCCTTCTAGTGAAGCGCATCTGCCATGGCACACCAGTTAAGGGGCTCAGGCGAGGCTGAATCCAAAGTGTCTGCAGTAATAACCCCTCACAACAAGCTTCAGCTTCTACCCCTCCTGCTTCACTTCCCCACTCCCTCCATGTGCTTCCGTAGACTCCATCTCAAACTACTCGCACAGAAATCCCTGCCTCAGGCTCTGAAGTTTGGGAAAGTCAAATTAAGATGCAAAATGTTGTACCTTTACTCCCAGAGGTTATGACAAGGACAGTCCCATCCTACATTGAAAGGGATAAGAGAAGAGAGAAAACAGGACACCAAGTATTAAGAAAACATTTTAGGGGAAAAAAAACCTGAAGAGGCAGGCCAGTGAGATGGCTCCACCAAGTAAGCCTGGGTGACCAGCGTTCTGTCCCAGGAAAGTACACAGTGGAGGAAGAGAACTGAGTCCACAAAGGAGCCCTCGGATCTCCACGTGCCCCACCCCACCCCCACATCATGTACACACACAATAACAATAGTAATAATAGTTAATAAAACATTTTAGAAGAAAGTATTTTAAATGATTAATTTTAAGACCTTCCCTGGGTATTAGATTAGGCCATCTTTATTTATTCATGTCTAATGAACATCAATACACTAATGACCCCCTAACTCCATTTTCCATTCGTTTATACTCTGGTAGTGAAAATGGCTTGAAGGGACTATTAGATCCTAGGTCCATAACTGCCTACCTGGTGCCGCTAATAGAAAGGCAAGTGAGGAGTGCTACTTTGGCAGTGTGAATTGTGTTTAAGAGCTATGTTTGTGCCACACGTGCACTTGAAAAATGAATGCACCATTCAACCGTCTGTAGAACTTCCCTCCAGTTCTTTTGAAGTGAAGTCACCACTTCCCCCTAACCGCACTACCCAAATATCAGCACTGTTGAAAGTGAAGGGCCTGTCCCTGCTGGGTGGTTTGGGGTAAAAAAGGAGGCAGGATTAAAGTGCTCATTTCCAGTCCCAAAAGTAAAATACGATTTGGCCTAGGGCAATCCTAATTCTTTCCAGAACTCATCCCCGGAATTGCCCTTTTAAACAACTAGTCATTAACCCAACTCCAGGTCTTTTATAGCTGCGAAAGCTGATCGGGCACATCATTTATTCATTACGCTTAGTATTATTGTTATTGCAGAAAAGCAGTGAATTCCTGGGGCGGGGTTCAAAGGGTTCTTCCAGGGAGGAAGGGGTGAGGGAAAGGAATGGCTAGGCCAGCAGGCCCGGCCAAGAGGCTGGGCTGGGCTGCCCAACAGAGGTGCAGGGAAGTCCTCCTGGAAAGTACGCTGCTGAAGCTCCTCTGCCTGGCGCAGCACTCAGTGACCACCTCACACCAGAGCTGTCACTGCAGCAACAGAAAAGGCTTCTTACGTAAGTCATAACCGCTGACATCACCTTCCCCCAGAGCATCTCAACTGAACCAGGAACCAAAGGACCCACGTGCCAATCCAACACTCTTGTCCACCGCCTGGGTCATTTTCTAAATGATTCTGTAGCTGCCAAGTTTGGGATCCAGTGCACCAGTAGGAGAGGAGTGAATGGCCCTTAAGAGTAGTTAACAGAGACTGCTTTCTAGGACATTTGCAGTGTTGCAAGAGTGAAGTCAATGTGCAAGGAAGATGCCCAGGGGTCTTCTAGATCTCCTTCCTCACCCTCTCACTGCAACCTGCCTGGCTGGACTGGTTCACACCTAAGTCTAGATTTGTGCGACAAGGAACTAAGGCAGAGGAAGAAGAGCCTGCAGCGTGCTCTGAAGACAGATACTCCAAAGAGGCATTTGTTAAGAGCCCTAGGTTACTCAGGACAGAAAAGACTGTCAGAGAGCTCTTTCCCACCCCCAGGCATCCCTCCCCTTCAGTCCCTCCCTAAGGCCTTTGCTGATTCCAGGGTTCTTACTAGAGCACCTTGGAGTTTATTCTAGGCAGTCAGCCAGTGATGCTGGACTAGGTCACACACTTTCCAAAGGCATGAGTCCCGGGCACCCGAGGTCACAAAAGTGTGACAAAGCAGCTTGTCTCCCACAGACATCTTAAAAGGACACCCACTACTGAAGCCCCCAATGGTGTAACCCAGTGGCTGGCTCCTAGAAGCTACAGGAGTTGCACCCCTCCCTCTTCCCAAGGACATGAAAGGCATATATGTCCCAGTGGTAAATGACAGACTCTCTCTGCCTCTTGTCTGCCTCCTAAATGCTTGCTTCCTGCCTGTTCTCAACACCACGAATGTCTATGAGTTGAGAGGCCGTCCTTTTAACTTTCTACTCTCCGTGCCTGTATCCCTGCATGGGCCAGGGGCCACGTACCTACTCAACCCGGGTTGACTGGGGTAGATCTCAGAGCGGAAGAGGGGAAAGAAGGCAAGAGTAAGGTGCAAGTTACAGCAGGCACCGCGCCTCGGGGCTGAGATTGCGGCGAGGCAAGTGGGGACTGCAAGAGGGTGCGGCGCTGGAGCCTAGTACCCTGGAGGATAGAAGGCGCTGGTACTCACGCACTGCCTCCTGCTTGGGGTCCAACGTGCTGAGGACGCGCTGCACGCTGCCGAGCTTGCCCTGAAGCGCCCAGACGCGGCGGTGAGTAAGCTGGATGTCGCTCTCGAGCTCCTGGAAGAGGCTGCACGCGTGCCGGGCCACGTCTGAGAGCTGCCGGAGGACCCTGGCCAGCGCAGCGTTGCTGACGGCGCACAGATCTAGCATGAGCAGCATAGCCTCGGCCGCAGCCGTGGACGCCTCGCCCGTGGCCGATGCTGCCTCCGGGACCCCAGCCACGCTCTCCTCCCTGGCCTCGCGCGCCTCGTCCGGTGGCTGCTGAGCCTGCTCGGCCAGCGCCGGCAAAGACGGCGGAGGTGGTGGCAGTGGGAGAGGCGCAGGGGGCATACGGGGAGGCTCCTCTGGCCCCGGTGCCTCGGCCTCTTCCCGCCGGCCAGGCGGCTGCAGGGGCGGCGGCTCAACGCTACCTCCACTCGTGTCCTCATCTGGGCCGAGAGCCGGGCGCCGCTGCCGGCAAAGCCACTGCGGCTCCACGATCCGCTTGGCGAAAGGCATCCCGCACAGCCGGGCCGCGACTTTCCGTTCTCCTCTGAGTGTCCCTTCTAAGCTAGGGACCTGGCGCGCCCACCTGAGCAAGAAGAGGGCAGGAGTCCGGCAAGGAACGAACCGGGCTGTCCAGACACGCCAAGGGCTCCTCTGCTCACCTGGCCTCCTCCTCTTCCCCACCCTCTCCTTCACAGCTTAGTCCGACCTGTCCTCCTCCGGGTGCACGGCTGTCTAGGAAAGATGACAAGCGCTGGGCAGAGAAATCTTGGGGTGTGCTTGGGTCCTCCTCACTTGCTTCCAACCGGGGTCAGCTGGCTCAGCTCCATCGTTCCTGAGCCCGTTGCCGCCGCCCTGGCCACTGCCGCCGCCTATATAAATGGGCGTGTGTGTGTGTGTGTGTGTGTGTGT